>NC_138552.1:1474347-1585594 GCF_964273705.1 Natrix helvetica
CCTCTCTTCCTCCCTCTCTCTTCCCCTCCCTCTCTCTTTTCCCCTCCCTTCTTTTCTTCTCTCATGTTCTCTTCCCCTCCCTCTCTCTCTTCCCCTCCCTCCCACTCTCTCTTCCCCTCCTTCTCTCGTTCCCTCTCTCTCTTCCCCCCTCCCTCTCTCTTTCCCTCCCTCCCTCCCTTCCCCCTGTGGGAGAAACATGTTGGAGCTGGGCTGGGGCAATGGAACACATGCCCACAGAGAGCGCTCTAAGTGCCACCTCTGGCATGCGTGCCGTAGGTTCCCCACCATTGTTCTAGTTGTTAATAAGGGAAGAGCAGCAGAGATGATTAGGGGGCAGGAGACTAAAACACACGGAGAATGGCAGCAAGAATTGGGCGTGTCTAGATTAATGAAAAGAAGGAATAGGGGAGACACGGTAGCAGTCTTCCGATATCTCAGGGGCTGCCACAAAGAAGAAGAGGGGGTCCAGCTATTCTCCAAGGCCCCTGAAGGCAGGAGAAGAAGCCATGGGCGGAAACTAATCAAGGACAGAATCAAGCTAGAACTAAGGAGGAATTTCCTAATGCTGAGAACAATTAATTGGTGGAATGATTTGCCTGCAGAAGTTGTGGGTGCTTCATCATTGGAGATTTTGAAGAAGAGACTGGACAGCCATTTTTTCTGGAATGGAATGGACCCTGTTCAGGGTCTCTGGCCTGAACAGGGGGTTGGACTAGAAGACCTCCAAGGTCCCTTCCAACTCTGTGGTTCTGCTGATTTGTTAAGAGGTGAAATTGAAAAGGCTAATTCAACTGGAGGGAATAGTTTTTAAAAGCCCTTAATAAATGACATTTCAGGTAAGTTTTCTTGGCCAACAATGTTGCCTTGAGAAGACGTGACAAAAGGACTTTCTAGGAATGGATGGAAGAAGAGGGGGGTGCAAAGCACCAGAAGGCAGAACAAGAAACAACAGAAGAAAACTAATAAAAATAAAACTTAGAGCTAAGGGGAAATGTCCTGGCCGTAAAAAAAATCAGCCAAGGAAATAACTGATTAACAAATTAAACAGTGCAACGGCTTCCCTCCAGAAATTGTGGGTTCTACATCACGGGAGGGTTTCAAGAAGAGACTGGACAGTCACTTGTCTGAAATGATATAGGGTCCTCTGCTTGAATAGGGGGTTGGACTAGAAGACCTCCAAGGTCCCTCCCAACAGTTTGTTATTTATCTTCTAAAAACATAGCGATGGACCAGTTGCATCCCTAAAGATTTATCTGTTTGCAGTGGCCAGATTGTGGCATTTGAGAGACACATTTCTCTGTGCACAGAAAGGGATGGCATGACATTTGCAGGCCAAACAACATTTCCCTAATGTTGACATTCTCCTAATGTCTAGGAAGGCAACACACGTCAACTGCCACCAGCCCCAGCAAAGACCTTCTCTGCCCTACCTGAAGACTTGCAAAGGAGGCAGGACAAGAAGCAATGGATGGAAGCTAATCAAGGAGAGAAGCAACCCGGAATTAAAGAGAAACTTCCTAACAGGGAGGACAACTACTCAGTGGGAGGGGAATTGTGGGTGTTCCTCCATCACTGGAGGTTTTTAAGAAGAGGCTGGTCAGCCACTTGTCTCAAATTGTGTAGGGTTTGAGCATGGGGTTGGGCTAGAAGACCTCCAAGGCCCCTTCCAGCTCTGTTCTGATTGATTCATTGATTGAACTGTCAATTATCAGCTGATTGGGTCCTGGGTGTTCCCTCAGTGTGACTGGGTTTATGCTGAATCACACCAGGTATCAACTAGGAGCTGCATTCGCAACATGCAAGCTTTCTTAGGGTTGATCTCGGTTAGACGTTTCTCATGTTGGTTACTTTGGCTGTGCAAAAACCAGCTAACCAATTCAGTACAGGCAATCCTCGATTTACAACGGTTCGTTTAGTGACTGCATTACAGTGGCACTGAAAAAAGTGACATACGTTTTATACACTTATGACAATTGCCGCATCCCCCTGGTCACCTGATCAAAACTCAGAGGCTTGGCCACTGGCATGTACTTAAGACAGTTGCAGTGTGATCCCCCTTTTGCGACCTTCGGACCAGCAAAGACAATGGGGGAGCCAGAAAACCTTAAGGCAGGGGTGTCCAAACTTGGCAACTTTAAGACTTGTGGACTTCAACTCCCAGAATTCCCCAGCTGGGGAATTCTGGGAGTTGAAGTCCACAAGTCTTAAAGTTGCCAAGTTTGGACACCCCTGACTTAAGTTAACTTAACAACTGTAGTGATTCGCTTAAGAATGATGGCAAGAAAGATCATAGAACGGGACAAAACTCCCTTAACAGATGCCTCGCTTAGCGACAACATTTTGAGCTCACTTGTGGTCGTAAGTTCAGAATTGCCTGTCCTTGGGCTAAGCATTTGGGGTGAAGCGGCCTTCCTGCTTTCTGTCCACTTGAGTTGCAAATCCCTTTGCATTCTTCTCTGCTTGAAAAAACGTCAGGAAAGGAAAGACCAGATCCTGAAGGGACATGTCAAAACTTCCAGAGAGGTAAAAGAGAGATGGAGAGATAAAAGTTTCAGGAAAAACATTTATTCTGGCATCAATTTTCCTGAACTAACATTCGCTTCATTTGACACGCAAAGTTTCATGCTGAGTTTGAAAACAAGGGACTGACAACTGTAAGGGCTAAAGAAAAATGAAGTCCAGAGAGTGATAATTGCCTTATTGATAGCAGCCATTCACAGGGGTTCTTCCATAGGGCACTAAAGTCCTTGCATTAAATGTAAACTTCTTTTAACTGTTGAAAGTTAAGTCCTATCGTCTCTTGTCGTTATTGCCCTGCAGAAAATACACCTGCAGGGCTCTGTAATTTCAGATTGTTGTTGGAGGATTCCTTTCTTTTTATTAACTTCTGGTGAGCTAAAACAAAAGAAAAACAATCTCATTTGGAAGCAGGCATCTTGCCCTCCCTGATTCATTACTTTTATTCATCATTTTATTAATAATGATTCTATAATTGTAGTTACGCTGGATCGCCAACGGATGCTAGTTTCTGGAGGGCACGGCGGACATATTTGTATATTGTGTTTCATGGACTTTTAAAATAAATAAATAAATAAACAAACTGTATTAATATATTTGTGAGATTTACATCTCGTCTTTTGTTCTGGAGCTCAAGGAAATGCACACAATGTTCCCATTTTCCCACTACAACTTTCAGATATAGGTTTGATTTTGTCTTTCTCTTGTGAGATGAATTTACCTTCCTGGGTAACAGAGTAATAGAAATAAAGAATTGGAAGGGACCCTGGAGGTCTTCTAGTCCAACCCCCTATATACCAGGAGGAAACTCTATACCAGGGGTGTCAAACTCAAGATCCTTGTCTACCAGGGGTGGGTTGCTCTTACCTTCGTTACTGGTACGCTGCTCGTGGTCCATTTGTGCATGTGCCTAACATGCGCTGCGCACGCATGCACACTCCACTGCCCCTGCGACACCCAGCGGCTCGTTGGAGGTTGTGCAGGTGCCGCACACTGTGCATGTGTGCACAATTGGCCCAGTTGCCTTAAAAACAGGCATGGAACACAAGCAGGCGGGTGGGCCAAACAAGCCACCATATTGGTACGGTGGCCACCGCTCCCGACTTTTACCGGTACAGCCGTACCAGGCCGTACCGGCCAAAACCCACCACTGTTGTCTACCCAATGCAAAGAGGAAACATGTCAGCACTTTGGGGAGTGGCGTCAAGATGGCCACGCCCACCCAGTCAGCCACACCCACCCAGTTGGCCACGCCTCCGGCCTCCCCAAGGTCAATCACAGTCCTGATGCGGTTCTCAATGAAATTGAGTTTGACACCCCTGGACCAGGGGTTCTGGGAGTCACTACTGCCGGTTTACTCATGGGCTCTTCACGGCATGCGCTTGATGTGTGCTGCACATGCATGCACAGAGCCATAAAAATTGCTCTGCGCATGTACAGAAGCGAAAAACAGGATGCCGGTGCCTACGGCGCTGCCTGGATAACCAGTTTGGGGGTGTGGCAGGCCTGGGTCGCTGCCGGTTCCAGCAACCCAGGCCACCAAACCACTACTGGTTCGGCTGAACTGGTCCAAACCATTAGGAACTCACCCACTGCCCTGGTTTATGTACCATTCGGGACCAATGGCTGTCCGATTTCTTCACAAAAAGCTCCAGGGAGGGAGCATCCACCACTTCTGAAGGCGACTTCCATTCTGTCAGAGATAAGAAGTTGACCCAACTTCTCTGAGACGGCCCGTCAAGCACTGGAAGACAGTGGCCATATCACCCCTCGTCCTTCTCTTTCTTAGAGTAGACATATCCAATTCCCACAAATCGCACAGAAGGCAAGAAGATCCTCTGTTGCTCTGATCCATGGAACCGACTTCCACGTCGAAAGGAAAAGGAAGAAAAAAATTGGGGCTCAGGGAGAATCCATTCCTCCCTCTAGCTTTGTTAGAAGCACCAGGAAACCAGAAGAAGGCCAGGAGTCGCCGTTCTCCTCTTTTTTCCTTTTCTCTCCGTCCTTTCCCCGCTTTCGCCTTGCATCTTTTAAGATGGTAAATCCAGGATGAAGACCTGCCTGGATCTGATTATTGTAGGAACTCCTCTGGAAGCCTTCCAAATGCCAGGTGTGAAGTGTTGCTGTTTTAAATGAGTGAATCAAGCCATGCTGAGATCCTGCAAAGTCCACCGGTGGGTTAAGGCAGAACCTGGACTCCTTAGAAGGTCATCCTTGCAGACGGTTGGCTGGGATTACCCAGCGCTGGTTCCGTTTTTTCCCCTTTCTCCTGTGGGTGAAGTTCTACCTACAGAGCGGATGGGGGGCCATGGACCGAATGCCCCTGACCAAGCCCTACGAGATACTAAGAGGGATCTTTCACAGGTGAACAGAGTTGGGAGGGACCTTGGAGGTCATCTAGTCCAACCCCCTGCCCAAGCAGGAGACCCTACACCCGTGATGCCTAACCTTTTTGTCATTGCATGCTGAAAGCGCTGCACACACACACACACACATACACCAGTGGTGGGATACAACTGGTACACCCCAGTACGGGTACGGTGCCTGCTGGGAGCACCAGGTACCGTTCCGGTACAGTGCTCTGGAGGGAGGTCCACCCACGCTCCTTACCTGCATTTGAGCTCTTTGGGGCTTCCGCGCATGAGTATGCAGCATATGGTGCCTGTGCGATGCTCCACCGAGCAGCTGGAGCATCGTGGAGGCCTTGTGGAGTTGTTGCGGAAGCTTCAAGGGCAGTAAGTACCCATTCTCGTGCGGCGCACATGTGCGCATGTGCTGTGCACATTCATGTGGTGGATGCCTGGTCCCGTTGATACACACACGCACACACACACACGCACACAGATGTCCTGTTTTGGGGCTGGTAGGCCTCCTTGCAGCCCCCTGGGACTGGAAAATGGCCACAGGGGGGTACTGCACCCCCTCCCCTAGTGCATGCGTGCGCTTCTCCTTCATGTGCCCTGCTCCCCATGCATGTGTAAAATCAGCTGGACGGTGGGAGGCAAGCGCGCATGCATGGTGGAGCTAAAGTGGGGCAACGGCTCCTGGGAAAAGCCAATGGTTCCCCATCATGACCCATGGCAGCCCAGTCGCTTCTTGAAAGCTGCCAGGGATGAAGCTCCCGCAACTTCTGAAGGCAACAAGGCCCCCAAAATAAGTCTTAAAGTCTTGTTTTATACACAAAAGAGTCAAGTGATGCTTTGAGGGCTCAGCCTGTTCTCCCAAGCACCAGAAGGCAGGAGAAGGAGCAACGGATGGAAGCTCATCAAGGAGAGAAGCTTCCTGGAACTAAGGAGGGATTTCCTAACAGTGAGGACAACTAACCAGTGGGACCGCTTGCCACCAGACGTTGCCGGTGTCCCATCACTGGAGGTTTTCAAGAAGAGACTGGGCAGCCATTGGTCTGGAATGGTTTAAGGTCCCTCTTCAGTGGGAGACTAGAATCCTTCAAGATCCCTTCCAACTCTGTTATTCTGACCATTAAAGAAAGACCCAACCTAAAATTCAGGAGAAAGTTCCTGACAGTGAGGACAATTAACCAGTGGGACGGCTTGCCACCAGATGTTGTGGGGGCTCCCTCACTGGAGGCTTTTAAAAAGAAATGAGATGGCCATTTGTTCAAAATGGTATAGAGCCTCCTGCTTGGGCAGAGGGTTGGACTAGAAAGCCTCCAAGATCTCTTCCAACTCATTCTTTCTGTATTGTAACAAAATAAGTTGTTGGAAGGGACCTTAGAGGTCTTCTAGTCCAACCCCCTGCCTAGGCAGGGAAACCCTATACTACCCTGTTTCCCTGAAAATAAGACCTCCCTGGGTAATAAACCCAATCAGGCTTTTGATCACATGCGCTAAAATAAGCCCTCCCCAAAAATATTGCAACAGAACCCTGTCTTATTTTCAGGGAAACATGTTATTTCAGACAAATAGCTATCCAACATCTTCTTAAAGACTTTCAGTGTTGCGGCATTCACAACTTCTGGAGGCAATTTCTGTTCCACTGATTAATTGTTCTCACTGTCAGGAAATTTCTCCTCAGTTCTAAGCTGCTTCTCTTCTTGATTAGTTTCCACCCATTGCTTCTTGTTCTACCCTCAGGTGCCTTGGAGAATAGCTTGACTCCCTCTTCTTTGTGGCAACCCCTGAGATATTGGAATTCTGCTATCATGTCTCCCCTGGTCCTTGTTTTCATTCAACTAGACATACCCAGTTCCTGCAACCATCCTTCAGGTGAGGGATGGGCTGTGAGGGATGGGCTGTGGAGTCCCTGGCACTCTCTGAGCTCGATGGTTGGGGAATTCTGGGAGTTGAAGTCCACAGGTATACAGATATACAGATTAACAGAGTTGGAAGGGACCTTGTAGGTCATCTAGTCCAACCACCTGCTCAAGCAGGAGACTACACCATTTCTGACCAATGGCAGTCCAGTCTCTTCTTGAAAACCTCCAGTGATGAAGCTCCCACAACATCTGGAGGTAAATTTTTCCTCCCCCTCCCCCTCATAAACCCTACTCTCTTTTAATACTGATGATATTACCTAGTTTAGTAATGAAACATCTGCAAAGAAACCACCAAGCTCAAAGACCACCATGGACTCCACAGTCCTCCTCCTCCTCCTCTCCACACACCTCCCTCCTGTCCAGCACTGATAACGTTACATAGTAGGGTCATGAAACATCTGCAAGAAAGCCACCAAGCTCAGAGAGCATCAAGTACTCCACATCCCCCCTCCCCCTCCTCTTTCTCCCCCTCTCCCTCCTCTTTCTTCCTCCTCCTCCTCCTCCTGTGCCTCCCTCCCCTTCTCCTTTCTCCTCCTCCTCCTCAACCCTCCTTCTTCTAGCAGTGATGATGTTACCCAATTCAGTCATGAAACGTCTGAAACAAAACCACCCAGAGAGCACCAAGGACCCCGCAGCTCTCCTCCTCCTCCTCTCCACAAACCCCTCTCCCTTCTAGCACTGATGATGTTCCCTAATTGGGTCATGAAATGTCTGCAAGGAAACCACCCAGCTCAGAGAGCACCAAGGGGCCCCGCAGTTCCACCCTGAGCTACAAAGACTGACTTCCATGTCTTTTTTGACCATTGACCCAATTGAAATCACTCTCTCAAGAGTTTCAGGTGGGACCTTTTCTCTTCACCCTGCCATGCCCTCTTGCCAACTTCTCCTGCTGCCCTCTTGCCAACTAGACAAGGTGGGGCTTTGTGGGCATACCTAACCGGACTTCCCTTCCGGGTAGCTTTCTGGCTGGCCTCTTTGCCTCAGCTTCCCTGGCCGTCATTCCAGGCCTGCTGGAAGGGAGCCATGGTGGTGGCAGCCGGTCTGGGGGGGGGGGGCACTGTTTCAATTAATTGCACATGGAGCTCAACTAATGAAAAAATGGAGGCTTAGCACCAGTTCCTCAGAAGAATGCCTGCCAGTTATATATCCATGTCATTAGTTACAGAGAAAATGTGCTGTATTTTTTTTTAAAAGGGGGAAAAAGCTAGAAAAAGAGAATGAAAAACAACTCCTGTTGCATAACTAACTTTTAGTGCATGTGTAAGTTAGCACACAGCTGGGTGAGGCATCCTTGAGGCTAACCAGTCCCAGCTCAACCCTGCCTGGCTCTGGCTCTCTTGAGTCAAATGGTTTCCCCAAGATTACGACAAGGCTGCCTGTGGAATTAAAAGCATTTCAGGTAATTGTTAAAGACTTTGCAGGCTTGTTTTTGTTGGATCAATCCAGCTTGACATCACTCATGTTGGGGGGCACCTGTGGTGGCCCAAGCGCTCTGCCAGCAAAAACGGGCTCCCGAGCTCCGTTTTCAGCTGGCAGAGGCACTGCAGGCTGGTCCTTCCAGGATGCCCCCCTGGGAAAGACCTAAGCACCCTGCATGCTGGAGGCAGCCCACAAAGACCTAAGCACCCTGCATGCTGGAGGCAGCCCGTGGGCCTTGAGTTTGAGACCCCTCCTCTAAGAGATCTGAGGGGACCCCCCCCCCCATCGATCTGCCCATCCGGGCAACTGGATCCTTCCAGAGCTTCCCTGACTATTCCAGGAGGTTGCAAATGAGATTTTTGCCCGGCAATTAAAAGAAAAAAAAAACGGGCAAATATCTGAAGAGTCGAAGACGCTTCCTGAGCCCGGAGGAGGTCTATTCCGAAGCTTCTAATGGCTTTCAAAAGCCCTTCAGAAGGACACGCTTCATTCGCCTTGCTTGCAATTATTATCCACGCACCATGCGCCTCCTCGGCTTTTAATGTTCGCTCAGGGCTATTTTGTGCATTTCGGAGCCTGGACTCAGAAGTTCCGCCTGGGACAATGCTCCAGATGCCCCCTCCCCCTCCCCCCCCCTCTGGGTGCTGGAAGGCCCTGGAAGGACTGGCTCGTCGCCCAGACCTTTGACGAGGGAGGCTGGGGGGAAGCCCCCCGTTGAAAGATGCGGCTTATCTGTTTTGTTTCTGGCTGGGTTTTTTTTTGGGGGGGGCGGGTCAGCCTCACTCTTACTGGTTGTCTATTGTTGGGTGTGTGTGTGTGTGTGTGTGCTTTTTCCTGTTTTGAACTACTTTTTATCTATAACTGCCGAGAATTGTTGGAGTCGGCAGCAGATACACTTAATAAATCATCATCTCCTTGAGTTGGAATGGCTCCCCCAGGACTCTGCTCGCCTGACCCGCCTCGGCCTTCGGGAAGGAAGCGGAGCGTTAACCCTTTGAGGGACCCACAATCCGGCACGGAGCTGCTTGAGGGACACCTGTTTTCTTAGCCAGCTGAGGAGTTTGAGAGCCAGAAGGCGGAGGGTTGGACTACAAGACCCCCCCAAGACCTCTCCCCCTAACTGTATTATCCTGTTACTCTGATCATTAAAGAAAGAGCCAGCAAAGAATTAAGGAGAAGCTTCTGGACAGGAGGGGCTTGGCTCCAGAAGTTGTGGGTATTCCATCGCTGGAGGTCTTCAAGAGGAGATGGGATCGCCTGGGTGGGTATGGGGTCTCCTGCTGGAACAAGGGGATGGGCTACAAGACCTCCAAGGCAGGTGGTGGGTTGCCAATGTCTTTAATACCCGTTCGGGTGCGCTCGGGTGCGCACTTGCGCATGCACAGAAGCATCTGGGCAGGTGGGCGGAGCCTCCTTCCACCACTACCACCGGTTCGCCTGATCCAGGCCAAACCAGGAGCAATGCACCTCTGCTCCAAGGCCCCAGGGGCAGGATGCTACAGGTTCGCTCAGGTTTGGGAGAACCCGTAGCTAATGTTATGGCCAGTTCAGAGAACCTCCAAATCAGGGGTGGGTTCCAGATTCTTTTACTGCCGGTTCACTCAGGGATGTGCTTTGCATGCGCGCTTGAGGAGCCCTATGCGCACATGCACAGAAGTTAAAAAACCAAGATGGCGGTGTCTACGGCACCACTGATAGAACCGGTTTGGGTGTGTGCACGGCTGAGGTACTACCTACTCGGCCAAACTGGTAGGAACCCACCTCTGCTCCAAATCCCACCCTTGGCTGCCCCCTCCCCCCTGCCCCTCCCAGGAGTCTCCACAGAGCCCCTTTGGGATGCGAGGTAAGCGTAAGGCCAGCACGGGGGCTCCGGGAGGGGGAAAACAGGCCTCCCGGAAGTTCCGGAAGGCTGGAAATGGGCCCATTTCTGGCCTCCAGAGGGCCTCCAAAGCCGTGGGGAAGCAGTTTTTGCCCTCCCGGAGGCTCGGGGAAAGTCTCCGAAGGCTGGGGAAGGTGAAAACGCCCCCCCCCCCCCTGCAGTGGTGCTTGAGGCCGGCTGTGCCACGCCCACCAAGACTACGCCCCTCCAGCAAGCGGGCAGAGAGCCTGTTGCTGAAATTTTTGAAGACCCCCCTGCAAGGTCCCTTCCAAATCTGATATTCTCTTATTTCTAACAATGAAAACAATCAACCAGCAGAACGGCTTCCCTCCAGAGGTTGTGGGTGTGCCACCACTGGAGGTTTTGAAGAAGAGACTGGACAGTCACTTGTCTGGAATGGTAGAGGGTCTCCTGCTTGAGCAGGGGGCTGGACTAGAAGACCTCCAAGGTCCCTTCCAGCCCTAGGATTCTATCCTTCCACAATGCATCCAAAGATATTTCAGCGGAAGCTTTGAGGAATACCCACTGGAAGGTTCCTTTTGGAGACACAATCCAGATGTGCTGTTCCACAGGTGCGTTTGGCTTCAACGGCTCGATGGAAAAGGACGACTCGAGGGACTGCGCTTCTGGGTTGCATCACCAGAAGTGTCTCCTCAAACACAAAAGGACAAAGGGCCGTTTCTCCCAGCACCCCCAATAGGAAGAAATTTAGCAGCCCCATATCTCTTCTCCTCTGTGTTCATCGCGAAGAAGTTTCCATTGACTTTTTAATCTATTTATTATGTATTTGAAGCCCACACTTCTTCCAGTTGCCACATTTAAAAAGCATTAAAACTGCTTAAGCAGGGGGTTGGACTAGAAGACCTCCAAGGTCCCTTCCAACTCTGTGATTCTGTTAATTAATCAGTGGAAGGGAAGTTGCCTCCAGGTGTGGTGGGTGCTCCCTCCCTGGAGGTTTTCAAGAAAGGATTGGAGAGCTCTTTGTCTGGAATGATTTAGGGGCAGTCCTGGCAAACCTTTTCAGCACCAAGTGCCGAAACAGGAGGGCACGCATGCATGGGCCAGAAACCGGAAGAGCATGCGCGGACCAGGCAGCTTTTATCTATAACGGCTGAGAATTGTTGGGAGTCGGGCACTTCCGGTTTTCAGCACACGCATGAGCACCAGCTACCTGGTGTTCCAGTTTCTGGCACACATGCACACGTGAAGACCAGCTGTCTGGTGTGCATGTGTACACCGGAAATTGGGAGAGCAGTCACCTGGTGCACATGAGAGCAGCTGGCCGGCGCTCCAGGACCTGGAAGAGCAATGGGTGACTGTTGCGTTCTGGCACATGTGCCATAGATTCGCCATCATGGATTTAGGGTCTCCTGCTTGAGCGAGGTGTTGGACTAATAGACTAACAGAGTTGGAAGGGACCTTGGAGGTCTTCTAGTCCAGTCCCCTGCTCAAGCAGGAGACCCTATAACATTTCAGACAAATGGCTATCCAACATCGTCTTAAAGACTTCCAGGGAGGGAGCAGCAGCAACCTCTGGAAGCAACTTCTGTTCCACTGATTAATTGTTCAAACTATCACTAAATTTCTCCTCAGTTGCTTCTCTCCTTCATTAGTTTCCTCCCATTGCTTCTTCTCCTGCCTTCAGGTGCTCTGGAGAATAGATGGACCCCCCCCCTCTTCTTTGGGGCAGCCCCTCAAATACTGGAATACCGTTATCATGTCCTTCTTTTCACTAGACCAGCAAACCCAATTCCAGCATCTGTTCTTCCTATGTTTTAGCTTTCCAGCCTCCTAATCATCTTCGTTGCTCTTCTCTGCCCAATCCCCAGAGTCTCAGTGTCAGCCTCTGCATCGCTTGCTTGTTATCGGCTGCCATAGTAACGGGGAGGGAGGAGGCTTGTATTATTTATTATTATTATTTCTTTAGATTTCTAAACCGCCCCCTCTCCCAAAAAGGGACTCGTGGTATTTGGGAGGGGAATTGTGCAGGTGGAGACATCTCGAAGAAGGAGTTTTGTTCTCACCATCTTCTGCACGTGCTGACGGCTCGTCTTTGGGTCTGGATGAGGCCAACCGTCTCTGCATACCAACTGGATGAGCCCACCTGAAGATGCCCCCCACAGGAGGGATTTGGGTAAATGTTTGATATGTACAAGTTCGCACTTTTTTGCTTCAGATCTTGCTCCACTTTTGCTATTTTCATATCCAGTAAAAGTACCTTTTCTCTAATTAAATGGAGTTGGGGGTTTTCTTTAGTGGATGTTGAATGAGGCACGCCTGGCACTCAACATCTGTTTTATATTCTGGCAGCCCAACATTGAATGCCGTATTCCAAGGGTGGACTAGAAGACCTCCAAGGTCCCTTCCAGCTCTGTTATTTCTGTTGGTCGATCTCACAGGGCGCAAATTGGCTTCCCCAGAGATGCCGCTTGGCCGAGGCCTCCTCTGTTTGCAGAGAAGCGAGAAGGAAGGCGGTGGGACTTGAAGCCGGCTCCCAGCTCCCTGCCCACAATGGAAACTTGCTGGGGGGCCCATCTTCCTGCGTCCACTCTCAGCGGTCAGGAGAAGCCGGCCAAAGGTTGAAGTCGCCAGCACAAAGCTTTCTGGCAGGAGGAAGGATGTTCTGTCCTCAGTTGGCAACCCCTTAAAGGGAGCCTCTGCAAGTGGAAAGGAGAGAGAATTCAGCCAGAGGGGGAGATGGGTTGGTGGGTGAGCAGGATTGCTATTATTATTTTCTTCAAAAAAAGGCAATTTGTGGCCAAACAGGTTTTCAGGGAGGGAGAGGTAAGAGGGCAGCCTCCAGAAAGAAAAAGAAGAAGTTTGGGGAAAGGGGGAGAAGAAAGAAAAGAATTAAAACTTGGATTTTTCAGAGCCCAAGAGAAAACAGTTAAAAGAGGAAGGAAGGGGAAAAGAAGTACATTAGTAGACTAAAGAGAATCGTAGTAAGATGGTTATGGTTACGTAACTAATTAAGAAATAAAGAAATGATAGTACATTGTTAATGGTAGAAAAAAATGTGAAAGAAATCCTCTCTGTGCTTAAACTGAATCAGAGGATTTTATGCTGCTTATAGCAAAATAGACCAATGGAGAAAACAAGAAAGGAAAGTTTGGTGTAACTTTGAAGGGGCAATGGAAGATATTGTTTATGTATTGAGAAAAAAAATAACTATAAAGATGAAAAATAATGGAAGAGAATAATTTGGCAGAAAGTGAAAACGAAACTATGATGTAAAAAGGACGATGGAAATGAGAGGATGTAAAAGAAAGGATCCAGATAACGTTTTGTTCCCGTAATGTGTACAGTTTGTATTAAAAAATAAAAAAAGATGGTGGCCCCCAGGATGGAAGACAGATTGGCCCAGAAGGAAAAGGCGGCGTTTCAATTGCTCCATCCTGGAGGCTCTCGTGACGTCTCCAACTTGTGGCCGTCCAGGGTCAGGTTGGTTGCAGCCGTTGGTTGCAGCCGTTGGGAAAGGGAAGAGGGTCTGGGCTGACCCCTTGGTGTGGGTCAGGGCCAGAGGGGTACGTCCAAAATGGTTTGGCTGCTCCCAGGGACAGGAAGGCCCTTTCTGAGCTTCCGAGCGCTTCTCCCTCCCCATGGCCTCCATCATAAAAATGGAGGGTTTCCACTGGACTTTCCCAATCAGCTCCCTTGGTTGGAGGGACCGGACTGGCCGTTGGTGCAGTCTCTCCCCCCTCTCCCCTCCCTCTCTCTCTCCCCCTCTCTCTTTCTCTCTCTGTGTGTCTCTCTCTCTCCCGCCCCATTCTCTCTCTCTCTCACACACACATTGTCTCTCTCTGTGTCTCCCTCCTTCCCTCTCTTTCTCTCTCTTCCCCCTCTCCCTCCATCACTCTCCCCCCTCTCTCCATCTCCCTCTTTTTCCTGTCTCTCTCCCCTCTCTCTTTCTCTCCCCCTCTCCCTATTTGCCTGTCTCTGTCTCTTTGTCTCTCTCCCTCTCTCAGTCCTTCTGCTCTCTCTCTGTTCTCTCTTCCTCTTCCTCTCCCCCTCTCACTCTGTCTCTCCCCCCTCACCCTCCACTCCCTCATTTGCCTGTCTCTCCCTCCCTCCCACTCTCTCCCTTCATCCTTTAGTCTCTCTTACCCCTCTCTCTGAGTCTCTGTCGCTCTCTGCTCTCCCTCCCTCTCCCCCCTCTCCCTCCATCCCCCCTCTCCCTCCTCTCTTTCTATCTTTCTCTCTGTGTGTCTTTCTCTCTCTCTCTCTCTCTCTCTCTCCCTTCTTTGCCTCTATCTCTCTCCCTTTTTCCCTTTCCCTCTCTCAGTCTCTCTCTCTCAGTCTCTCTCTCTCCTCTCCCTCTCCTTCCTTTGCCTCTCTCTCTCTTTCCCTTTCCCTCTCTCCATCTCTCTCTCCATCTCCGTCTCCTCTCTCTCTCTCTCTCTCTCTCTCTCTCTCTCTCTCTCTCTTTCTCTGTCTCTCTCCCTATCTCAGTCTCTCTCTCTCTCTCCTTTGGACCATTTCATTGGGGTTGCTTTTGACCACCGTCTGCCCCCATGGCTCTTATGCGGGGTGTCAAATGAGATCTGGGCCCCTTTGCTAAGGGTTTGGTGCCTGACATGAAGCTCTTCCTTTGGAAAAGGATCTAAAAGGGGGGAAACGAAGAGGAAGATGCTAGGAGTCCTTTTTTCCGTTGAGAAAGGAGGCTCTGGCTGCTTTTCTAATAAGGGCTGAACTGAAAATCCAGGCTTGCTGGCACTTGCTCCCCTGTTTCCGTACAGGGTGGTCCAAAAGCCCAGATGCTGCTGCTGGCCTCACACGCTTCCCTGATTTTCCTCCTCCTCCTCCTCCTCCTCCTCCTCCTCCTCCTCCTCCTCCTCCTCCTCCTCCTCCTCCTCCTCCTCCTCCTCCCATCTTCTTTCTTCTCCTTCCTCCTTTCTTTCCTCCTCCTTTCTCTTCTCTTAAACTTACAAATTTATGGACCTATTATTAAACTTAGGAAGTTCCAACTCTGTTATTGTGTTATTCTTAAATATTTTCCACTCCAACCTCCACCCCCACCCCTGGATTTCTACTGCTGAGTTCTCTTTCCAGGCAAGGATCAGCCAAGGATCCTTTTTCAAACCCCAAGGAGGAGAATATTTATGGGGCGAAGGATTTAAGAGTTTCAGCTACTTGGAGGCTGAATTCCTCAAAAAAAAAAAAGGGGGGGGGTTAGGAAAGCATGTAGGCTACAGGAATCCAGGGGGAAGGAAGGAGAGTGAGAGGAAGGAAGGGAGGGAGGGAGGGAAGGAGAGTGAGAGGAAGTAAGGAGAGTCAGGAAGGGAGGGAGGGAGGGAGGGAGGAAGGAAAGAGAGTGAAAGGAAGGGAGGGAAGGAGGGAGGGAGGAGAGTGAGAGGAAGGAAGGAGAGTCAGGAAGGAAGGTGAGAGGGAGGAAGGGAGGAGAGTGAAAGGAAGGAAGGATGGAAGGAAGGAAGGACAGTCAGGAAGGAAGGGGGAGGGAGGGAGGGAGGAAAGAGAGTGAGAGGAAGGAAGGCAAGGAGGAAGGAAGGAGAGTAAGGGAGGAAAAAAGAAGAGTGAATGGAAGGAAGGAGGGAAGGTAGGAAGGAGAGTCAGGTAGGAAGGGAGGGGGAGAGAGGGAAGAAGGAAAGAGAGTGAGAGGAAGGGAGGGAGGGAGGGAAAAGCCTTCCACCTCTTCCTCCAAATCATTAACAGACCGGCTAAAGAGTAGAAGATCGAGGATTGGATCCGTAGGGTAACTATTAATCCCATTCTCCCATTGAAGGAGGATCCTTGGTCAGCACTTCTCCAGAACAATTTTTGAGCCAACTTTGCATTCCCTTGTTCAACCAAGCAGTCCACCATTTTGACCAGGGCTCTTCAGACTTGGCAACTTTAAGACTTGTGGACTTCACCTCCCAGAATTCCCCAGCCAGCATGGACTTGGAGTGAAATGCTGTGGACATACAGCTGTGGGAAAAAGTCCTGCACCCTTTCAGTTTTAAGCTGTAATTACATGTTTAATAAAGTTTTCACTCATAGAAAACACATACAATTAATACTTTGATGAAAATTTCTGTAGTCGGATTGAGATGCATAATTTTTATTAATATAACCAAAGTCTTTTTAAGGTTCTGAGTGAGTTTATGTGCTAAAACAAACACAACTTGAATTTTCGAGAATGTTAGGATCAAAAGTAGCCAATCAGCAGCGAGCGTTGGCTGACCAATCAAAATGCACAGAGGCTAAATCTATGAACCAATCAATGTTGTCATGTTCTCTGATGGTAAATAGGCAGCTTGCCTCCAGAAGGCCTGGTGCTCCATCCCTGGAGGGTTTCAAGAAGAGATTGGGCAGCCACCTGTCTGAAATGGTATAGGGCTGTGATGGCGAACCTGGGGCATGCGTGCCACTTGTGGCACACGGAGCCCTTTGTCAGGGCACACAAGGCATTGCCCTGTCAGATGGCCAGTGCGCATGTGCACGCTCTGGCCAGCTGACTTCGGTCTTCTTTTGAGGGTGTTTTTCGCTCTCCGGAGCTTTCCTTGAAGCCTCCAGAGCACGAAAAGCCAGCCCTGTGGGCAAACTGGAAATTCGGGAGCTTACTTCCAGTTTGATCGTAGGGCCGGTTTTAGCCCCCCGGAGCCTTCAGGGAAGCCTCCGGAAGGTCCCTGAAGACTCCGGAGGACGAAAAACAGCCCTAGAGACAAACTGGGAGTCACTTCCGGTTTGCTCGTAGGGTTGTTTTTTTCATTTTATGTTAATGGTATTAGTAATTTCATTTCAATAGACATCTTTCATTTTAACATACATATGTCTATATGTATGTATGTATATTTTTATTGTACACCGCCCCGAGTCCCTTGCGGAGAGGGAGCGGCTAACAAATTAAAAATTTGAATTTGAATTTTGAACATATATCCTCCATTTTTTAAAAAAAAGAAAAGTATACATAAATAGCAATTATATTTTAACCCCTCCCCCAAACTTATTTTTGGCCGAAATGTGGACCTGCTTACACTTTCCAGGTGATGGGTAATCTTGAGTTGGCAGGAAGCGGATCCCATTTTAAGGTGATCTGGATCTAGCTTTAGTTTTTCTGTGTGTTTTTTAAAAAGAACAAAAGCGAAGGGCATTGTTTGTGCCACATTAACCAACGAGGAATTCCATTATTTCAGAGAGCTGATTAAAAACTTTAGAAAAACACGCAAAAGGACAGAGAGAAGATTTACATCAAAAAAAAAAAGAGAGAGAGAGAGAGAGGGAGGGATGAATTTTTAAAACTAGAAGAACGGCAGGGAGGGTTGCAAAATACAGTTAGCAAAATTGGCAACGCTCCATCCAAATTAATCCTGAAACGAGGAAAAACAAGGACAATGGTTTATTTGAACGCGATACAATTATGCAGAAGAAAAACAGCCAATAAAGCTCGGAGAGACAAGATAACAAGATAAGTAAGAATAACCCGAGGAAGAGGCGTTCCCAGAGGAACAAAAGGCGGTGGGGTGTGTGTGTGTATGTGTGTGAAGTGGCACCTTTTATTTATTTATTTAGGAACCATGCAACTTTCTCCAAATCGGCGGCTTCCATTATGTATGTTAGTGATGGGCGATAAAAATTGCACAGTGTCGTCGCTGTAGAACAACACAGTTCTGAAGAGTTATAGTTATTAGTCACTGGGACGGGAAAAGGAACAAGAAACAATTTAGATGGCAAAGATAAATAGGTAAGAATAAAGTACTTAGAGAAATCTCACATTATATAGTGGAGGAGTTAAGGGATTATTTGAATCAAATTGTACGAGAAAGGATGAAAGGGCTCTCAGACTTTGGGGAAACCTTCTGACATTTCTAGCAATGAGACAAGAGAGAGAGAGAGAGAGAGAAAACCCCATTTATTTCTGACCTTGTACCAGAAATAATGAGGAAATCTGAAGCCGTACAGTGTGTAATTATAATTTTATGCCCAAAGAAAATCAGTTATTGCCGTGGTTTCTAATGCAAATTAATTATTTTTCAGCCTTTTGTCTACGACTCAGAAGGAAAAGAAAGAGCTTTTTGGAACCAATTTAAGGTTTCTGATACCACCCCGGGACAAAATGACCTGTTTTGTAGATCAGCTTGACCGGAAAGATACCCACCGAAATGAAGAAAAATAAAAAAGTTTTGTAGGCGATGAATATTGCATAATATTTCTTTCTTCCTCTTTTTCCCCCTGAAGAAGTTCTTTGTTTTAAATCCAGCTTTTAAATAAAAATGCAAAGTAATATTGTTTTGAAAAAGAGAACCAAATAAAACCCTTTTCTCCAAGGGAAACCAAGCCTTCGTCTTTAAAAATGCTGAGACAATTGTTTTGTCCCCGCAAGGGGATCCGGTCTTCTCCTCGCTGCCCCTTCGCCTGACCTCAGCCATGGAGTCATTTTCCTGTCCCAGAATGGTTTGGGAGTCAGCCGGACAACCGGGCCACATCCCGCCTGCCAGGATGTTGGGTTAAATTGATGGTGACCACTTTAGCCGCTTATTGTGGTTGAAATCTAAGGAAGATCTTCCAAATGGTAAGATCTGCACACAGTGGAAGGCTCTTCCCAGGGAGATTTGGGGTTCTCCATACTCTGGAATGGAGAAGAGAAGAGTAGAGTAGAGTAAAATAGAATAGAATAGAATAGAATAGAATAGAATAGGATAGAATAGAAAATGGAATGGAATGGAATGGAATAGAATAGAGAATGAAATGGAGTAGAGTAGAGTAGAGTAGAATAGAATAGAATAGAATAGAATAGAATAGGATAGAATAGAAAATGGAATGGAATGGAATGGAATAGAATAGAATAGAAAATGGAATGGAATAGAATAGAATAGAATAGAGAATGAAATGGAGTAGAGTAGAGTAGAATAGAATAGAATAGAATAGAATAGAAATATATGGAATGGAGTAGAGTAGAGCAGAATAGATCAGAATAGAATAGAAAATATGGAATAGGATGGAATGGATTGGAATGGAGTAGAGTAGAGTAGAGTAAAGTAGAATAGAATAGAAAATGGAATGGAATAGAATCGAATCGAATAGAAAATGGAATGGAATGGAATAGAATAGAATAGAATAGAGAATTAAATAGAGTAGAATAGAATAGAATAGAAAATATGGAATGGAATGGAGTGGAGTGGAATGGAGTAGAGAAGAGCAGAATGGAGCAGAATAGAGCAGAACAGAATAGAATAGAATAGAAAATAGAAAATAGGATGGAATGGATTGGAATGGAGAAGAGTAGAGTAGAGTAAAGTAAAGTAAAGTAGAATAGAATAGAATAGAAAATGGAACAGAATAGAATAGAATAGAAAATGGAACAGAATACAATAGAATAGAAAATGGAATGGAATGGAATAGAATAGAGAATGAAATGGAGTAGAGTAGAGTAGAGTAGAATAGAATAGAATAGAATAGAAAATATGGAACGGAGTGGAGTGGAGTAGAGTAGAGCAGAATAGAGCAGAATAGAGCTGGAAGGGACTTTGGAGGTCTTCTAGTCCAGCCCCCTGCTCAAGCAGGAGAACCTATACTATTTCAGATAAGTGACTGTCCAGTCTCACTGTTAGGAAGTTTCTCCTTAGTTCTAGGTTGCTTCTCTCCTTGGTTAGTTTCCATCCGTTGCTTTTCGTCTTGCCCTCTGGTGCTTTGTAGAATAATTTGACCCCTCCTTCTTGACAGCCCCTCAAATACTGTAACACTGCTATTATGTTGCCCCTAGTAGTCCTTCTTTTCTCTAGACTAGCAAAACGCAAAGCCTGCAGCCGTTCTTCATATGTTTTAGTCTCCAGGCCTTTGATCATCTTAGATGCTCTTCTCTGAACTTTCTATGACTAGATCAGGTCCATCCTTGGTGACTCGGACTTCAACTCCCAGAATTCCCCAGCCAGCATGTCCAAGGGGGTCCAACCTTGTCAACTTTAAAACCTGAACTCTCAGAATTCCCCAGGGGTGTCCATGCAGGCTAGGGAATTCTGGGAGTTGAAGTCCCCAAGTCTTAAAAGTTGCCAAGGTTGGCCACTCCTGGACTAGATGATCTTTGAAGTGCCTTTCACTTGTACAGTTTGGTCAATTGGATATTGTTGTTCACTGATGGCAGCTCAACTCAATTCTGCTATACAGGTCGACCTCCTCAGCTTATAACCACTCGCTTAGTGACTGTTCGAAGTTACAACAACACTAAAAAATAACTTTTCACATAATCATTTGCAGCATTCCTATACTCAAAATTCAGGCGTGTGGCAATTGCCATGTATTTATGACGGTTGCAGTGCCCCAGGGTTTACGTGATCCCCTTTGGTGACAAACAAAGTCAATGGGGAACCCAGATTCACTTAACAAACCATGTTACTTATTTAACAACTGCAGTGATTCACTTAACCCTAGCAAGAGAGCTTGTAAAACGGGGCAAAACTTACCTAACAACTGTCTTGCTTAGCAACAGAAATTTTGGACTCGGCCGTAGTCATGAATCAAGGACTAGTGGTACTTTAATCCGTAAAGATGGGCTCAGAAATCGGGACTTGGTTTATTCCTCACGCAACTCAATGAATGGTTGATTTAATTGGTTCCTGCCTCTTTTGCCTCTTAAGCTCCCAAACGGTGGATCCACACCCCAAACTGGGAAACCAAGTTCCGTTTGGCGTTATGGGAGTAATTCCCCCCCCCAACCTAGAGAAAGAAACACAAATCTGTTACAATCATTGCGAGAACAAGCGAGCACAAAACCACAGGACTAATTGGGCTCACCCTTGAGAGATTCTCAGTAATTTTGTGGTTTTGTGGGAAAGTCAGCCTTTACGCCAAATATCTCCACAGAATCGGCAAATCTGAAAAAAAAAACCTCCTTCTCCTCCTCCTCCTCCTCCTCCTCCTCCTTGTGAGGCCACCTGTGCTTGGTGAAAAGTATCTTGGCTTTTTTGTTTCCATCAACACTATGGGTCTATTCTGACTATCACTTCGTTGGCTGCATTTTATGATTTATCACTTTGTCCTTTGTATGTACACTGAGTACTTGCACACCAGAGACAAGTGCGTTCAATCCCACGTGGCCAATAAAGAATTCCTATTCTATTCTGTTCTCCTCCGCCATCTATGACAGTGTTGGAGGACCTTTTTGGCACCCAGTTTTCAGAAACTGAAAGAGCAACCACCAGAAAGTTGATGTTTCAGTTTCCAATGAACACATGCACCCCAGCCAGTTGGTCTTCGTGCATTCATGCGCACCAGAAACCGGAGGATCATTTTCCCAGCATGTACATGTGCGCAGGGTGGCTGCTCTTTCTGTTTCTGGCACTCCCGCACATGTAAAGAGCAGCCAGCTGGTGTGCAGGGACCTAGAAGAGGAACGGGCGATGGTTCGTGTGCCCGTGTCACTTGCGTGTCACTTGCATCATGCGTGCCATAGGTTTGCCATCACGGATCAATGATCTATTTATCTATCCATTCCATATCATCTGCCTGCCTGCCTGTCTATCTCTCCACCCACTCTTCTCTTCTCTTCTCTTCTCTTCTCTTCTCTTCTCTTCTCTTCTCTTCTCTTCTCTTCTCCTCCCCTCCATTCCATTCCATTCCATATTTTCTTTTCTCTTCTCTTCTCTTCTCTTCTCTTCTCTTCTCTTCTCTTCTCTTCTCTTCTCTTCTCTTCCCCTCCCTTCCCTTCCATTCCTAATTCACATCCTATCGTATCCTATCCTATTGCGAGAGCAGCTTTACGACAACTAGACCGAGGGCTTATATCCTCTGTTTCTTGCGTCAGCTTTGAGGGTCTCCAGCCACATTGTTCTTTTGGCCTTGTTTTCTTTTACAGCGAACTCTTCCCAAAACAATTGCTTTCTCTCAGTGAATTCTTCCTCGGTCAAAATAAGTGAGATGCAGTTTTGTGATTTTGCCTTCAAAATGACCTGTCTGGTGTTATTCCATTCCATTCCATTCCTGGACTTGCTTGTTGGTCACCTTTGCTGTGCAAGGAATACATAGGGGCCTTCTCCAGCACCTCACCTCAAACAAGTCAATACAGACCTGATGAAGAAGAAGAGGAGGTGGAAGAGGAAGAGGAAGAGGAAAGGAAGAGGAAGAAGAGGAAGTAGAAGAGGAGGAGGAAGAGGAGGAAGAGGAGGAAGAGGAGGAGGAGGAGGAGGAGGAGGAGGAGGAGGAGGAGGAGGAGATGTTATCCATGCAGTTGTGTCCAAGTCTTAGCATTTCTGTGAGCCAGGTCTCTCCATATCTCCCGGTCTAACTCTGCTTCTTTGAGATGTTCTATGTTCTGACTAGTGTCACCTTTGTGGGCGTCCAGCCACCATGTTCTTTGACGTCCTGTTTTCCTTTTACCTCTAACACTTCCAAGCATGACTGATTTCTCTAATGAATTCCCCATTACATGCCCAAAAGAAGACACAATTTTGTGGTTTTTGCCTTCACAAGGTGTCTGGTGTTATGTGCTCCAGTGCTTCCCTGTTGGTCAAGGAGCTTCCTCCACGGTTCCTCTCAAACATTGGTGGGTCCCCCCCCCATCTCTGCAACCTCTGCCATTTTGGCACTACGAAACAATGATATATCATTGTTCACTCCCAATAAATGCAATTCCAGATTGCCAATTCCTTCTACATCCTTGTGGAGAAAAAGCTGGGTATCTCAAATAACTCTGAGAAAATCATGGTGTCATATTTTTTTGCTCAAATTGGACCATGAGATTGTGGGTGTGGGGACAAGATCTTGAGCTTTCAACTGGGTGGGAAAACCAGGAAGCTTTCAGATTCAGGTTAATGTCAGGGTCCCAAATAGCATCCAAAAGTAATCAGAGTCCAAGGCAAAGGATTCCTCCAGGTTCCAATTGATTAAGAGAGCCATGTTGGCACATCTGGGAAAACCCAAATATGAAAGCTTCCCAGTTTTCCCCACTCAGTTGAAAGTTCAACATCCTGCCCCCACATCCACAAGTCCATCCCAAAGTCTAATCTCCCACTGCCATGCTGGCAGTTCCACTCATCCAGTTCTGGCCAGGTGCAAAGACAAAGATGACCTTCACTTTCTAAGAAGAATGTTATTATGGCTACATGTCATCTAACTCCATACAATCCCCCCTCCCATTTCCCCACAATAGAAAATGCATAGAAGAATAATAAAAAGTGTGGCAGGCCAAAGACCCAAAAGGAAAGATGGCTGCAGGCCTGACACGTGGGTGTGTATCCTGCATTGCAAAACCACTCACTTTGAGTAAAAAAGAGAACGGGGAGGAATTCTGCTGTCCGTGGTGGTTAATCAGGGTGAGAAATATCTTGGAATTAATAAAAAGGACAGACTCGGTTGGGCTCACCGAACGGAGGGAATCTTTTAATTCTCTTAATAAAAGCTGGATGCTGCCATGCACTTTTGAGCAGGGCAGATTGGAGACTGACATTAATAATTTTATCAGTTTAATGAAATCTCACATTTTTCATTGTTCTGTTACTCAGAATAATTCATAAAGGCCAAAGAGGCGCATTTTAAAATGTCCAGTAGAATAAGGCTCCCGTTAAATCCTACAACCACATTCATTGGGAATGTTTCCATTAAAATGTCCAAAATTTCTTTCTGAACACATTTCTTCTTCTTCTTCTTCTTCTTCTTCTTCTTCTTCTTCTTCTTCTTCTTCTTCTTCTTCTTCTTCTTCTTCTTCTTCTTCTTCTTCTTCTTCTTCTTCTTCTTCTTCTTCTTCTTCTTCTCCTCCTCCTCCTCCTCCTCCTCCTCCTCCTCCTCCTCCTCCTCCTCCTCCTCCTCCTCCTCCTCCTTCTTCCACAAACCATTCCTATTGTTTCTAGCTCATTTAGTGTTTAAGGTGAAAGGTACCAGAAATTTAAAAACTGTTAAGTGCAAACAACCAGATCCAGATGTGAAGTTTTGAAAGGATGCCCTAATTAATTTACGAGCCTCGAGACAAAGTTCAAAAGAAATCCAGTCATTTATTAGAAGCAACATTTTGACATGTTCTTCTGCGGAGCTGAAACTGATTTCCGGTTAATGGTCTCTGAACTTTACCCATGTCTCCCCTCCCCTCAGTCTGTGTCATAAATCATATCCACCAACGAGGTGCTGTAGCAGGCTGTAAACTTGGCGCCTCACACGCCTGCTGCAGAAATCTGAGATCCGACTCTGGTTGAAGGTATGCATAGAATTCTCCCTCCCTTTTTCATGCCAACTTGATAATAGTCATGGAAACACTTTACAAGTTGACATCCGGCTCCCCTCACTTCCCAAAAGTGATCTGTGTGAAACAAAAAAAAAAACCTTTGAGTGCAGGTATATAATTTAGGGATGCATCCTTCCCCCAGTCTTGCCTGGATTTTCTGCATGGAGTTTTGCTATAAGGCGATCAGCTTGGATATTTCTACTTTTTACCCAAGATGCCTCTGATAAGGGGTAGCCCTTCCACTTGATTAAGTATTGGAGTTGTCTCCTGTGCCACCTCGAATCAAGGACTCATTGAACCTCATAATGGATTTGGCCCCCTATGACCATAGGGCCCGGGGGCTCCCGGGGTAGTGGTCTCAGAGTGGATCCTATCACAGGTTTTAAGAGACTACTGCGAAACGCTGGGTGTATCTTCCCCAACAATCGAGGCAGTTTCAATTGCACTGTGACTGGGTTGATGATCTTTACTATGGGGAATGGTCCCATAAACTTTGGCCCCAGTTTCTTGCTAGGCAGTTTTAAACTCAAATATTTTGTGGAGAGTTAAACCTTCTCTCCTACCCGGAATGGCCATTGCGGAGCCTGGTGTTTATCTGCCTGTTTCTTATAGGTTTGTGCCGCTTTAACCAGTGCCTCTTTGACGTTTTCCCAGGTTGCTTTCAGCATCGACCTCCAATCAGCCAAGCTGACTGAGGGGGGGGGGTGTCCCTTGGATACTCAGGCATTGGGACCAGGCCCCTCACTACTTTGAACGGCGTGACTCCTGTGCTATTGTGTCCGTAGGGATTCTGGGACGTAGAGTTTCGTCTCCTTCCATGCAAAGTCATCTCTTTTCATCAAGATGTGTTGGTTGTTTTGGAACCAGGGAGCTGCTGGCAGTTCGGTTTTGAGTCTCTTGGTTATGTTGCTTGTGGGTTGGTCTTGCCGGTCACGGCGTTCCAAAGGATGCCCTAATTAATTTACGAGCCTCGAGACAAAGTTCAAAAGAAATCCAGTCATTTATTCGGAGCAACATTTTGGCATGTTCTTCTGCGGAGCCGAAACTGATTTCCGGTTAATGGTCTCTGAACTTTACCCCTGTGTCTCCCCTCCCCTCAGTCTGTGTAGAAATCTGAGATCCGACTCTGGTTGAAGGTATGCATGGAATTCTCCCTCCCTTTTTCATGCCAACTTGATAATAGTCATGGAAACGCTTCACAAGTTGACACCAGGCATGAAAAGATCAGCTACTTTCTTACTTAATGCCTAATTTACAGGAATCTTCTCAGACTGACAGTTTGTACCTGGGAAAGATTAGATGAGGTTCAATGGCATTCAGTGGGGGTTGAACTTGCCCTCTTGTGCCTATTTAAGAATTCCAGACTAATTCCTTGCTTCAACTCCTACCCCTGACTCAACCAGTCTCTGTAAAGGAGAATATTTGTAGCTCAGAATTGAAACGAAGGGGTTTCTGAGCTTGGTTGTTTTCTTGCAGACGTTTCATTACCTAACTAGGTAACATCATCAGTGCTAATCCTATCACTAGCACTGATGAGATTACCTAGTTTGGGGTTCTGATCCAGGCTTCTTTAGAAAGCAAGAAGCAAAGTCTTGGTCCCTGCAAAACCTCTTTTATTTACACGACTGTGAATTCATTTCATCCACAGTCAGCAAGGCTTAGCAAACAGTCTTTCAGAGGAATGTTTATCCACACGCACCTTATCTCGTTTGGAGCGCTGCCAGATAACTAGCTTCCAAACACAGGGCAAGGCAAAACTTGGCACAGAGTCTCTTATAATCACAAACAGAACTTTCCAAACTGAGTGAATGGATCGCTTCCCGCAAAAGCTCCCTCCCCGTTCCCTCCCCTTTTGTTTCCTCTGGGAGGGGCCAATCCCCGCCAAGGTGTGGCTTTACTCCCAAGTCGACCCTGCTTTCTTAGCAGTTCTTGCCTTCTGGCAGCTCTGCGCATGGGCACACAGGGAACAGCTGTCCAGCTGTTCCTCTGCCTCACTGCTGTCTAGCTCCCTCTCTGCCTCTGATGCATTGCCCTCGTCTGAGCTTTTCTCAGCCCCCAGGACTGGCCCACGTTCCTCCCCGACCTCCTCACTGTCCGACTCTGCTGCCAGCTTTGCTGGCCACTGGCGGGCCACAACATGAGACATCTGCAAGAAAACAACCAAGCTCAGAGAGCACCAAGGACTCCGTAACCAGTCTCTCCAACATAAAAACTGCCAGCCTTCAGCAGTTCCTGATAAGCTTCACTTTTTTTTGACTAGTTAACTTGCTTTTCTGATATTACAAAAAAGTTAAAAATTAACTTCTCAAAAGAAATTGTTAAAAATCAAACGGTTTAAAATCAACAGCTCTAGGAGTCTCCCACTTAAATTTCAGCCAGGACTGACCCTGACAACCTGGAGCAGGGCTTCTCAATCTTGGTGACTCTAAGATGGGTGGACTCCAGTTCCCAGAATTCCCCAGCCAGCACATCAGAGGTGGGATTCAGCAGGTTCTGACAAATTCTGGAGAACAGGACGTTTGAGTAGTTCGGAGAACCAGTAAATACCGCCTCTGGCTGGCCCTGCCCCCACCTATTCTCTGCCTCCAGAGTCCCAGCGGATGGGGAGGGAATGGAGATTCTGCAGTATCCTTCCCCCGCCATGACCACCAAGCCACGCCCACAGAGCCAGTAGTAAAGATTTTTGAATCCCACCACTGCAGCATATGCTGGGAATTGAAGTCCGTCCATCTTAAAGTTTCCAAAGTTGAGAAACATTGAATTAGACCTATAAACATTGAGAAAGGGTAGCCCCAACCAACAGAATTCCATACATGCTGGCTGGGGAATTCTGGGAGTTGAAGTCCTCCTATCTCAAAGTTGCTAAACTTAAGAAACACTGCTTCAGACTATCACAGCCTTCCTTCCAGAGGCAGAATCTGCTCTCGTGCATCTCATGGGTAAGTTGCTGCTGGCATTACTGCTGGTTCGGTGCATGAGCGTGCACATTTGCACAAAAATAGGTCTGCGCATGCGCAAAATGTTAAAAAAAGGAAAAAAATTAAATGTGTGCAAAGAAAGTTGCTCTGTGCATGCTCAGAAGTGAAAATCAAGATGGCACCGCCATATGAGAACCGGTTTGGGGGCATGGCAGGCCTGGGCTGCTGCCGGTTCCAGCAACCCACGCCCCCAAATCACTACCAGTTTGGCTGAACCAGTCCAAACCAGTAGAAACCCACTTCTGGAGCACCTCAATCAACCACCCCTCCTCACCACCCAAATGGCCCTGAAGTGGCTGCTATTGATGAGCTAAAATCACAGGAAAAAGCAAAATAAAATAAAAATAAACTCAAACCTTCTATAGCAGCCTAGGAGACAAACACCGCATTAGGAATTAACCAGCAAAAGAAATGTCACAACTCACGGCTGTATATTATGATGACATGATCCCTCAACAACCTATTTGCATTTCAAATGCTGTTTGCAATTTTCAGTGCTCCAACTCCAGGGTGAAAAAAATAAATAAATAGAATTGGAAAAGCGGAGAGGAGGAGGAGGGGGGGGACGAAAGCGACGAAAATGATCTGTGGATTGACAGGTTGTTTAAAAAAAGAGTCGGGCATTTTTGGTCCCGAAAGGAACGTATAATGGAGGTTTACAAAAACCATAAGTGGTGTGGAGAGCAATGAATAGGGAGAAAAGTATCCACTTTCTTTGATATCCAAAATCTCAGCTGCGTCTGGGGAAATGAATAGGAGGCAGATTTAATGGAAATAAATGGAAAGATTTCTGGGCAGGGAGACGTGTGTATGTGTATGCGCCATGTGGGATCCCCCCACCCTCTCCAAAACCCTTGCCATCAATTCTGGCGCAATCCAGCTACAGCTTTAAAATCCACAAATGACTTTAAAAAAAAGAGAGAGATAATTTTCTAGGCTGTTTCCAGCTGAATGTGTCGAGTACATGACCCCCTGTGAAGAGAGAGCGTGCGTTGTGGTCTTTTAGCTTTTGGATTGTCTGTTTTGAATAGTGTGCAGTTGTTGTTTATCTCTTTGTGTCTGTTGATGGCTGACTTGCCTGCGTGCCTGGATCCTGGGTCTTTTGGTTTAGAACATAGGATAATGGATTTGGGAGGGGCCTTGGAGGTCTTCTAATCCAACCCCTGCTAGAGCAGGGGACCCTGTAGCCTTTCAGACCAAGGTTGCTAATCTCTTCTTGAAAGCCTCCAGTGATGGAGCTTCATACTGAAAACAATACACATTTCAGGCTGAGAAGGGTGACTGCCTACAGATACAGATAATCTGTGGGTTGCCACTAGGGGTGCAATTCTGGAACTCAAAGCTTCCTTCCTTCCTTCCTTCCTTCCTTCCTTCCTTCCTTCCTTCCTTCCTTCCTTCCTTCCTTCCTTCCTCCCTCCCTCCCTCCCTCCCTCCCTCCTCCTCCCTCTGCCCCTTTCTACATCCTCCTCCCTCCCTCCTTCTTCTCCTTCTCTTCCCTCTCCCTCTTTCTCCCTTCCTTTCTCCTCCTTCTCTCCCTCCCTATCTTCCCTCCCTCCCTCCCTTCTCCTTCCTCTCCCCCTTTCTATATCCTCCTCCCTCCTTCCCTTCCTTCTCCTTCTCTTCCCTCTCATTTCTCCTTTTTCCCTCCCTTTCTCCTCCCTCCTTTCCTTCTTCCCTCCCTCCCTTCTTCTCTTCTCTTCCCTCTCCCACTTTCTCCTCCCTCTCTCCCTTTCTCCTCCCTTCCTTCCTCCCTCCCTCCCTGCTTTCCTTCCTTCCACTTCCTCCCACCTCCCTCCCTTCCATTTTTCCTTGGATGGGGTTGAAGGGAGAATGGCCTGGGAAGAAGAGCCAGCCTGGGGGTGTCAGACTACGGTTGTAGAACCCCCCATGGAGTGTTGGGGAAGGGGCTCCAAGGATCCTCCCGCAGCGCCGAAGTGCCGTGTTGAGTGACAGCAGGAAAAGTCTCTTCACTCAGAGACTCCTGGAGTTTGCAGAGTGGTTCCAGATGGACAGCGCCTCACATTTGGGGTCATTACCCAGGAATTCTGCCCCCCCCAATCCTCCTCCTCCTCCTCCTCCTCCTCCTCCTCCTCCTCCTCCTCCTCCTCCTCCTCCTCCTCCTCCTCCTTGCAATGACAGAAGAAAAGCAGGAGTGGGAAACTTGGCCTGTAATAAGTAGGAAAAACATCCCTTCTTCGACTGGAACTCTTCCTCGGCAACGGCCTCATCTAAGCAGCCCCCCTGGAGAATCCTTTTATCGGGTAATCAGTTCAGGGGATTGTTACCCAGAATCTAAACCTCAGCTTTTTCCCAGCCGGGGCCTGCATTGTGCAGAAAGTTTCCTTCCTCCCCCACAAATGTGGTATTAAAAATGCAGTTAAGCTGTTGCAAGAAGCCATGTCCCTTAAACTGGGACCTTATGGCTTTCCTTCTCCTACACTGAGTTGTATCTTGTATCTTCTGGAAGCAACGCTTCCCTCCATCACTGGAAGGTTCTAAGAACAGGTTGGGCATCCATTTGCCTGGGATGGTAGAGGGTCTCCTGCTTGAACAGAGGGTTGGACTAGAAGACCTCCAAGGTCCCTTCCAACTCTGATCACTCAGAGAGAGAAAAGAGAGAGAAACAGAAACAGAGAGAGACAAAGGTAGGGAGAAACAGAGAGAGAGGGGGAGGGAGAGAAACACATTCAGAGAGAAAAAAGAGAAACGGAGACACACAGAGAGAGACAGAGGGAGGGAGGGAGGGAGGGAGGGAGGGAGGGAGGGAGGGAGGGAGAGAGAGAGAGAGAGAGAGAGAGAGAGAGAGAGAGAGAGAGAGAGAGAGAGTTGTCTCTTGAAAACAATCAGAGGCTTTTTTTTCATCATCCTGGTTTCCATTCCCATTTGATTTACTTTCGGTTGGCTTGCAAGCATCCTGTTTATTGGTGCTCAGAAAAAAAATATGCGTCCAACTTGCTCTGATCACCTTGCACTGATGTTAGCTTGCAAAGCCATTCCCTGCCTGATTGACAAGAGAATGCAACCACAGCCTCAGCCACCGAGGGCTTCGCCTCACGCCAGGTTCAACATTTTGCAAAGAGGTGCTGTGCTTGATTGTAACAAACATGGCTGAAGAGATTCGAACCCGGGTCTCTGGCTTTAAAGCTGCTATTCTGTCTAGCCCACTGCCTTGTTTTCCCAAAGTGGGGGGGAGTGAAACACATGGTATTCCCACACCAATTGTCTGTCCAGGAATGCACTCACTCGCATGCGTGAGTGAACTGGTAGTAAAAAAAAAAAGGAAACCCACCACTGCTACAGACCCCTCGCATCCTGGACATAAATTGTTTCAACGTCTACCCTCAAAATGATGCTATAGGGCATTGCATGTCAGAACACCTCGACACAAGGACAATTGTTTCCTGAATGTCATTACACTCTGCTAAACAACTACCGAAGTTCCCACAACACTGTAAATTATCTACTGTCTGCATTACTATTATTATTATTCTCCTCCTTCCTAGTACCTTTCTCTTCCCACTTATGACCATAACCATGTTGCTTGTATCTTTAAAAATTATATTGTTTTTATTTGCTTCCTGGTATGATTTGATTATTTATTAGTAACCTATGACTGTCACTGAGTGTTATATTTTATGATTCTTGATGAATGTATTTTTCCCCTTTCTATGTACACTGAGAGCATCTGCACCAAAGACAAATTCCTTGTGCGTCCAATCACACTTGGACAATAAAGAATTCTATTCTATTCTATTCTATTCTATTCTATTCTATTCTATTCTATTCTATTCTATTCTATTCTATTCTATTCTATTCTATTCTATTCTATTCTTACTCCATATTCTATTCCATTCCATTCTATTCTATTTTATTTCTACTCTATATTCTATTCTATTCTATTCTATTCTACTTCTACTCTATTTCTATTCTATATTCTATTCTATTCCTTGCGTGTCCAACCACACTTGGCCAATAAAGCGTTCTATTCTATTCTATTCACAAATTGTTCCACTGGTTAATTGTTCTCACTGTCAGAAAATTCCTCCTTAGTTCTAGGTTGCTTCTCTCCCAGAGAACTTGGTGATCCATTGAAACTAGATGTCTATGAAGATTCTCAGTCATCCAGGTCATAGTTCTCCCAAAGGTGCTTTTCATCCAGGTGGCCTCAGTGACCTTCTAAAAGGATGCAAATGACCAGCTGTCTGCAAGGAGTAAGAATCCTTCCGTTCCTCACTGTCCAGTCAGAGCTGAGGAAGCTTCTGTTGTGAGAAGTGAAACGTCTTCCAAGAAAAACTAGAAAGTCCAGTTGCCTCTTGAAAAAAAGCACTTTGGGACACTGAAATTAGCTGATCCATTGTGCAAATTGGCCATCAGGAGTCACAAACAGACAGAGCATGTTTATACACCGTTCAAAAGAGAAAATACTGTATTAAAAAAAAATCTAAGAAGGAAACAAGGGAGGATTCTTTGTCCTTCCTTGATTAGGTTATTGTTTATTGTTCCGTTTGTCTGGTGTTAATCCCTGCTTATCTGAGTGCTGGCTGCTGAGTGGATTTGTTCTGGTCTCTTTGTTTCCTTCTTAGATTTTTTTTATATTGTCTGTTTTGAACGAGGTCTAAATGTGCTTTATCTCTTTGTGTCTATTGATGGCTAATTTGCGGAGCCAAGCTCAGAGAGCATCAAAGGCTTCCCAGTTCAACTGTGAGCTACAGAGATATTCTTCTTGCTATTAAATAACTGAAAGAGAAGGAATCTTTTTACAGGAGCTAAAAAAGGTATACAGGTAGTCCTCAGGTTACGGCCATAACTGACCCAGGCAATTACAGTAGAAAGTCATAAAAGTCTTAAAGTGGGTCACCACATCACTGGACTCAATTTTACAATCTCTTTTGCAGAGGTTATTAAGTGAACATGCAATCACAAAGCAAACACCACAGTCATTGAGTGAACCCCTGGTTTGCAATGGGGCAGTGTTTGACAGAGACTGCAAATAAACACAGGTTTCCGGCAAAACCATAAAAAAAATCACAAATGGTGGTAAATGCACATCTTATATACATATAAGAGAGAGAGATGATAGGGAATGGATGGATAGATCAGAGATGGAAGAGGAGAATAGAACAGCATAGCATAGCATGGAATGGAATAGAATGGAATGGAATAGAATGGAAATATGGAATAGAATAGAATTATGGAATAAGAATAGGGATAGAATAGGATAGGATAGGATGAGTGAGTGCGTGGATGTGGAAGGATGGATGGATGATAGGGGATGGATAGATAGATCATAAATGGAAGATATAGAGTAGGAGAGAGAGAGAAAGAGAAAAAGAGAACTATAGACAGTTCATAGAGTCTTAGGGCTGGAAGGAACCTTGGAGGTCTTTTAGTCCAACCCCCTGACCACGGCAGGAGTTCTGGGCAATTACCATGATGGGCAATTTTTTTCGTGGAAACCTCCAGTGATGGATGGCCCAGACCTTCTGGAGGCAAGCCATTCCACTGGAGAGCTATTCTTGGTATCCGAAAATTCCTCCTAACTTCCGACCTGAATCTCCTTCTAAGGAGCTTCCACCAGTTCCTTCTTCTCCTGCCCTCTGGTGATTCTTGGAGAATAAGTTGGCTCTGACACCCCTTCAAGGATGGGGAGACGATGCGCTCAGATATATCCCTTCCTAAACCTTCTCTTTGCTAGCTGTCACATCCGGCGATCTCGTGCCACATCACAGAAGTATTGATTTCAGTCAATATGACCTGAAAAAAGCTTAGCGATTTTTCAGAGATTAGCAGCCTATGGAAATTATTGGCTGTGAAGAGATGTTGGCAACCTTTGCAAAGGAGCTGGGAAGCGGGACTGGGACCGCTGAGCAGAAATCTGCAATTTTTTTTTAAAAAAAATCGCAACCTCGAAAGAAAGAAAGAATGCAAAATTGCCGGTGGAAACAAAGCGAGCTAAACAGCCTGGGCTTCTCCTGCTGTCGACAGGCTCTTGTCAAGGAACCACAATTAAGGTGTGGAAGTGTTTTCTAGAGTCAGTCACCGAGAGCCTGGCTAATTTCTTTAAAACTGCTCTCCGGCACCCTTGGAAACTTAACTCCTGTAGCAAGTTAAAACAAAAAACAAAACCAAAAGCTAATTGCCAGGTCATAAATAAAGGAGAGTTTGCTTCCCTTTGATTTCAGAAGTTCTGTGCAATAATTACCCCTGAAAACTGGATTCAGGAGCAATAAAGAGCAGCCAGATTTTCGGCTCTGTGCAGGGGAGGGTGGGGGATTTACACACATCAAGGTGGCAGCCACAAGCACATGGTCAAAGCCCCCCGCGAGGTTGTTTTGATGCGCGTTTTGTGTCTGCATGGCACATTAAGGGGCCTCAATCATACCGTCACATCTGCCACCTTGACTTTCTTGACTCCTGTCCACTGACACCAATTTTCTTAGAGGGGGTAGCTACCTTTGGCTTCCTCAGGAGGACAAGGCGAACTGACTTCACACAATCCACTAAGCTTGGGTTGGGTTCGCCTTCTTTGGTATTTTGGGTCATTCTGGATTAGTTGAGCCTCTTTATATAACACTTTATATACTATTTATATTTTTCATGTGATTTATAAGGCCTTGGTAAGACCACACTTGGAATATTACATCCAGTTTTGGTTGCATGATATAAAAAAAGATGTTGAGACTCTGGAAAGAGTGCAGAGAAGAGCAACAAAGATGATGAGGGGACTGGAGGCTAAAACATATGAAGAACGGTTGCAGGAATTTGGTACATCTAGTTTAGTGAAGACAAGGACTAGAGAGGACATGATTAACAGATTAACAGTTGGACGGGACCTTGGAGGTCATCTAGTCCAATCCCCACATCCAAGCAGGAGACCCTACACCATTTCTGACCAATTGCAGTCCAGTCTCTTCTTGAAAGCCTCCAGTGATGAAGCCGCCACAACTTCTGAAGGAAACCCCTGTTCCATTGGTTGATTGTTCTCACTGTCAGGAAATTCCTCCTTATTTCTAGGTTGAAACTCTCCTTGTTCAGTTTCCATCCATTATTCCTTGTTTGGCCTTCAGGTGCTTTGGAAAATAGCTTGACCCCCCCCCCTCCCTGTGGCAGCCCCTCAAATACTGGAAGACTGCTATCATGTCACCCCTGATCCTTCAAGACAGCAGTCTTCTAGTATTTGAGGCGCTGCCACAAAGAAGGGGGGGGGGTCAACCTATTCTCCAAAGCATCAGAAGGCAGGACATGAAACTATGGAGGGAAACTAATCAAGGAGAGAAACAACCTGGAATTAAGGAGAAACTTCCTAAGAGTAAGAACAGTTAGCCAGTGGAACAGCTTCCCTCCAGGAGTGGTGGGAGCTCCGTCACTGGAGGCTTTTAAAAAGAGACCGGACAGCGATTTGTCTGGAATGGTAGAGAGTCTCAAGCTGGAGCAGGGGGTTGGACGTCCCTCTCTGTTATTATGACCTCTCCCACCTTGTTGGGTTTCTGAAGGGCCATAAAGCCCTTGATCTTTAGGAAAGAACCCCCCTCCCCAGAGATGAAACTCTGATGGAAGGGATGCTATGCTGTTCATCCTACATTAGTCCTTCTGGGAACTGCTTTGATCATACAGGAAGTAGCAACAGCAAAGGCCATGTCAGTCAATCAGTCAATCAGTCAATCAGTCAATCAGTCAGTCAGTCAGTCAGTCAATCAGTCAATCAGTCAATCAGTCAGTCAGTCAGTCAGTCAGTCAGTCAATCAATCAATCAATCAATCAATCGGGTCATGGCAACCTTTGTGTGTGGGGATGTGTGCATTTAAAAACCCAAAATAACTCCAATGGCTTCTTGAGCTAGACTTTTTTTGATTTCTTGCAGACTTCTTGAGCCATCTCCAATCTGATTGCCGAAAAGGACGAGTTCATCCAAAGGATCATTTTGTCTCAGAGTAGCTTTTGCAGCACTCTTTTCAAATTTGGATACTGTCCCCTTTCTAAAGAAATTACTAGTCTTATTGCATTCTTTGTCAAAGTGACAAAATTAGTGGACCAGAGGAATGCTGTCGATATAGTTTACTTGGACTTCAGTAAGGCTTTTGATAAGGTAGACCATAACCTACTACTAGATAAAGTAGAAGAATGTGGGTTAGACAGCATCACCACCAGATGGATTCGTAACTGGCTGACCAACCGCACTCAACGTGTAGTCCTCAATGGAACTGCATCTACATGGAGGGAAGTATGCAGTGGAGTACCCCAAGGCTCTGTTTTAGGCCCAGTACTCTTCAACATCTTCATCAATGATTTGGATGAGGGAATAAATGGGGAACTCGTCAAATTTGCAGATGACACCAAGCTGGCAGGAATAGCCAACACTCCAGAAGATAGGCTTAAGATACAGAAGGATCTTGACAAACTTGAACATTGGGCACTATCTAATAAAATGAAATTCAATGGTGAAAAGAGTAAGGTTCTACATTTAGGCAAGAAAAACGGAATGCACAGGTACAGTATAGGTGGTACCTTGCTCAACAGTAGTAACTGTGAGAGGGATCTTGGAGTCCTAGTGGACAACCATTTAAATATGAGCCAGCAGTGTGCAGCAGCTGCCAAAAAAGCCAACACAGTTCTAGGCTGCATCAACAGAGGGATAGAATCAAGATCACGTGAAGTGTTAATACCACTTTATAATGCCTTGGTAAGGCCACACTTGGAATACTGCATTCAGTTTTGGTCACCACGATGTAGAAAAGATGTGGAGACTCTAGAAAGAGTGCAGAGAAGAGCAACAAAGATGATTAGGGGACTGGAGACTAAAACATATGAAGAACGGTTGCAGGAACTGGGTATGTTTAGCTTAAGAGAAAGAAGGACTAGGGGAGACATGATAGCAGTCTTCCAATATCTCAGGGGTTGCCACAAAGAAGAGGGAGTCAAACTATTCTCCAAGGCACCTGAGGGTAGAACAAGAAGCAATGGGTGGAAACTAATCAAGGAGAGAAGCAACTTAGAACTGAGGAGAAATTTCCTGACAGTGAGAACAATTAATCAGTGGAACAGCTTGCCTCCAGAAGTTGTGAATGCCCCAACACTGGAAGTCTTTAAGAAGATGTTGGATAGCTATTTGTCTGAAACGGTATAGGGTTTCCTGCCTAGGCAGGGGGTTGGACTAGAAGACCTCCAAGGTCCCTTCCAACTCTACTATTGTATTGTATTGTAGCTTAATTTGTATTTTAAATGATTTATCTCTTTAGTTTAAGATTAACCTGAGGACTTTCAACCATAGCCCAAAGTGGCTCCCAATTGGCTATTTTCTAATGTGATGGAAATAATTGCTGGAAATTAAGGACGATAATCAGCAAGGTGGTTTAATTAAATGTTGTAACCTTAAGAAAAATAAATCCAATCTAATTTCCATCTAATCTTCCCCTTCCTGGACCAGGGTGATTTGTGAATCTGCATACATTATGCAAACTTTTATATCTTGCTTACATTTCCCAAACTTGATTTATAGTTTGCTAACATCTTTTTTTTCGGTTGTCTTTTTTTTTAATGACTTGTTTGTAAACTTCTGCACCTCCCCTGTGTCCCTTACAATCCGGATGTTCATAATAATCTGGATGGTGGATGTTGCAATACCTGTGTCAGGCCTGCAGCCATATTTTCTTTTGTATCCTTGGCCTGCCACACTTTCTATTATTCTGCTATGCCTTTTCTATGGTGGGAAAATGGGAGGGAGTTAGATGAGATGTAGCCACAACAAAATCCTCTCTAGAAAGCCAAGGTCATCCTTTGTCTTTGCACCTCTGCACCTGACCGGAACTGGATGGGTGGAAGCTGTCAGCATGGCAGTGGGAGATTGGACCATGGGATGGACCTGTGGGTGTGGGGGCAAGATCTTGAACTTTCAACTGGGTGGGGAAACCGGGAAGCTTTCAGATTTTCCCAGATGTGCCAACATGGCTCTCTTAATAGATTGGAACTTTGCACAATACTTTGCCTTGGACTCTGATTTACTTTTGGATGCTATTTGGAACCCTGACAACCTGGAGATAGGGGAAGAGAAGAGAAAGATCTAGAGAAAATTCACAAAATACAAAAACCTGCAAATAGAAGTAAAACACCTTTGAGGGTGTTAAATGGAGCAAAGCGCACACCCAAAGTCATAGGCACCTTGGGTGCAATGCCAAAACATCTGGAACAATACTTGAACACTATTGGCAATTGACAAAATCTCCATCGGTCAATTGCAAAAGGCAGTTTTACTTTGAACAGTTGACATCCTGCGATGATGCCTTTGACACCATCAAGGAACAACGTATTTTTATCCCAGGTCCTTGGGAAGGAGATGGCCAGAAAAGCCAAATCCAGTATGAACATCTGGCTGACCGTGCACCAGCCATCCCAATAGCAATCTGGATTCCCCCTGGTTGGTGTGTGTGTGTGTGTGTGTGTGTGTGTGTGTGAGGGGAGTTGTGATGTTCTGATGTCTTCTATCAGAAGGTCACGCACGCCAGATGAGTCTTAGAAGAAGAGACAGACTAAGTGTGTCCATCAACTCATTTGATGTGATGAGAACACAGAAAAAGACTCCTAGGCTGGATTGGTCATTGCCCAGGTCAAGAAGGATCATGTCGGATGTTAGAGTCCCTGGCATCACGGATGCTGCTCTGCAATGTACTGATGAGGCCACATTGCATCCAGGTCTGGTCACTGTAATGCAAGATGTTGAGACTCTAGAACCGTGATGGCAAACCTATGGCACTCGTGCCGGAAGTGGCACACGGAGCCATCTCTCTGGGCACACCACCCATTGTACATTGCTCTTCTGGGTTCTGGTGTGCACATGTGCACCAGCCAGCTGGTCTCTGCAGTTGTGGGAGTGCCGGAAATTGGAAGAGCAACTCCCTGGCGCGCACGCATGCACCGGGAAACTGAGCTCCCACAAGCACCAGCCAGCTGGTCTTCACATGTGCATGCGCTCCAGAAACCAAAAGACCAGGTGACCGGCGTATGCGCATGCCAGAAACCGGAAACTCAGCGTGTGCCGGGGAACTGCTCTTCCAGTTTCCGGTGCTTCCATGCATGCATGTCAGGAACTGCACTACCGCTTTCTGGTGCTCCCCTTCATGCGGTATTCTATTATATTCTTTATCTTCTTATGACTATAATTTTGTTGTTTGTATCTTATGATTTATATTGTTTACTTAGTATCCTAGTACAATGTATGTTAATTGCTTATTTAGCATCCTATGACTATCCTAGGACTACTAAGTGTTGCATCTTATGATTTATGATGAAAGTATTTTTATGATGAGTATGATCATGATTTATTTGTTGCTTGTATGTACACTGAGAGCTTATGCACCGAAGAGAAATTCCTTGTGTGTCCAATCACACTTGGCCAATAAAGAATCCTATTCTATTCTATTCTATTCTATTCTATTCTATTCTATTCTATTCTATTCTATTCTATTCTATTCTATTCTATTCTATTCTATTCTATTCTATTCTATTCTATTCTATTCATTTGCATTCCCTTCTCTTCTCCAGAAATTAAGAGCAGATGCAAGTAATTTAAAGAATGCGAAAGAGCCAACATTGAAGACTGTAAGGATCAACACACACACACACACACACACACACACACACACACACACTGTCTTAGGACTAGAAAAGTGGAAGAAGTTTGGGGAATCTCAGAGCCACAAATAACAGCAATAGCTGGGAAAATTCAATGCTCCGAGGCACAAATAACTGATTCTAAGCAAAATCATCTCTTTCAATCAGACCAGAGCTAAATCTACCCAAGTATAAATGCCAATAGAAATATCTGGAAATAGAAAAGCAGGCATAAAGGAAACAATTCCATTTTGGAAAGAGCTATGAGAAACTCAAAGCCATTCTAATAAAAATTCTGGATGGAGAATAGAACTGGAAGATGAATTTGGTGAAAATCAAACGGGAGAACGAATAATAACAGCAGGAACACAGCTAGACCTCAACTTATAACCATCATTGAGATCAAAAACTGACAACTGACAGCGTTGCCAGATGACCTTCTGATTATTATATGTCCAAGGGGACACTGCAATGGTCATAACTGTGAGACCTGTTCCTAAGTCACTTTTATTCAGTGCTGTTGTAACTCTGAATGGTCGCTAAACGAATAATTAAGTCAAGGACTACCTGTACTTAAAAATAGTGAAAAGGATTGGAAATATTCTGGAAATGGTCGACCACATGACTTTTGGCTCAAATATTGACTCGTTTAACAGCTTAACGAAGTATTAATCCACAGCCAGTTAATAATTGGCAAAAGCACAGCGAAAGAAACAAAACCAGGAAACTATAGACTGATAACATGTCTGTCTGCAATGTTTAAAATTACTCACAGGCAAAATCCAAGATTATTTAGAAGAAAACAGGATCCTGCCAGTAGACCAGAAAGGAAATGAAAAGCAGAGTTACCAAAGATCAATTTTAGATTAATAAAAGAGTCCTGGAGAATTGCAAAAGCTGAAAGACCAATTTGCATGTGGTCTGGATTGATTACAAAAAGGCATTTTGTTTCATCACCACGGAGCTGGAATTATCAAATGTTGGGAAAGAACCGGTGCCGGTAAAAACGTTACAATATTTATAGATAAAATAACGAAGCAGCGGAAAACAGAATTGGGGGTGGGAAAGTTTTTGTCACTGCCACGATCCCACTTTCTGTGATTTTGAAGGAAACAAATCTGGGCTCTCAACGAAGAAGGAAAAAAGCTAATAAAAGTTCCCATTTGCTTTATATGGATGATCTGAAGCTTTATGGAAAATCAGAAATTGAAATCAAGTCAACAGAAAGATTTTTTAGTACAGATATGAGTCTGTAAAGGACGCGGTGGCTCAGTGGCTAAGACGCTGAGCTTGTCCATCAGAAAGGTCAGCAGTTCGGTGGTTCGAATCCCTAGCGCCGCACAACCGAGTGAGCTGCCCTTACTTGTCCCAGCTTCTGCCAACCTAGCCGTTCGAAAGCATGTGAAAAATGCAAGTAGAAAAATAGGAACCACCTTTGGTGGGAAGGGAACAGCGTTCCGTGCGCCTTTGGCGTTGATTCATGCCGGCCACATGACCACGGAGACGTCTTCGGACAGTGCTGGCTCTTTGGCTTTGAAATAGAGATGAGCACCACCCCCTAGAGTCGGGAACAACTAGCACATATGTGCAAGGGGAACATTTACCTTTTACTAAGTCTGTAGCAATTCTCAAGTCCTCCAGGGAATTGCAACCAAATTGCCAAACTCGGTATTCAAACCAACAACCAAACCTCCAAGTGGCCTCAGTGACCCTCTAAAAGGATGCAAATGAACAGCTGTATGCAAGGAACATAAATCCTTCTTTTCCCCATCATCCAGTCAGAGCTGAACAAGCTTCTCGGATAAGAAGCGAAACAACTTCAAAAGAAAAAAACAAGAAAGTCCAGTTGCCTCCTGAAAAAAGCACCTTTTAGGACAGATATAGTAATGGAATTTGGCCTAGATAAATATGCTACCATAATACAATAAATTGAGATAAAAAATTGAAATGTCAATTGGCCAAACCATATTCCTAACTTAACTTCAGTAATTTACTTAACGGTGGCAAGAAAACTCATCAAATGAGGCAAAACTCACTTAACAACCATGTCACCAAGTTAATTATAGTGAATTGCTTAAAAACTGTGGCATGAAAAGTCGTAAAACGAGGCAAAACTCACTTAATGACTTCTCATTTAGCAGCAGGTGGATATAAGACAAGGACTAACCTGTAAAAGAGTCAGCCAGCCATCCATTTGTCCAGGAAGGTGATTCACTTAGCAACGGCATCAATAATGGTTGTAAAACAAGGCAAATCTGACTCAGCAACTTCTCACTTAGCGGCAGACGTTTTGGGGTTCTGTTGTGGCCGTAAGCTGAGGACTACCAGTAAAAATAAATAAATAAATAAAAGCCTACCGAGCTTTGTGCTTTCCTGCTGCTCTGTTGCCGCTTCTAATTTATTATATTAGGACAGTTATTGGAAGACTTTCCAGCAAACAAATATCGTATTTACATTAGATCAGCGCCTCAGCACCCTCCTGGGTTCTCATAAGGCAAAATCGGTTTTATCCCACCGCAGAAAACCCTCACGGATTATGGCAGCTCCCTCCGCGGGGGCTCCGAAGGTTTCTTCTCCAATTATGTTGGGGGATTGCTATGGATCCAGGAGGAATCTGTTTAAATGACTCCCGGTCATTATCTCCCCCAAAATGTAGGAAAACATTTCCATTAAGGTGCTTCCGAGTTCCCCGATCAGCTATTTTCCAGGTAAGATTTAATGGCTTTCCTTTGCAAAACAACCTTGTGTGCTGGATGGCAAATGATCTTTGCTGTGTGTTAACATAACAAATTATTGCAAGGTTTTTTTTTAGAAGAGATGAAGGGACTTTCTTCTCCTTCACCTGTTACCTTTGTAGGAAGGCCTTTTAAATTAACCTGTATAAGGCTTTGGCCCACGGATTCACTACTTGCCCCCATCTGTAGCAAATGTTCTTTCTTTCTCTCTCTCTCTCTCTGGCTTCCCAAACAACTGTTGCTCAGCTGTTAACACACATTGAAGCTTTTGATCTTGGTATAAATATGTCTAAATCCTTGACAAGGGGGGCTGCTTTGATCTGTTAAGCTAACCTTTTGGTGTTTATAGAGTTTCATCTTCCTCTACTCTAATCAGTCAAAGATTTGTTTCTGAAGATGATTGTCTGGATACTATTAATAACTCCTGAAGGCAGAAGCAAGGCGGTTAGTATTATTATTTTTTCTTCTCCCTCTTCTCTTCCTCCTCCCCCCCTCTCTCCCAATCTCCTCCTCCTCCTCTTTCTCCTCTTCTCTGTCCCCTCCTCCTTCTCTCTGTCCCAATTTCCCCCTCCTCCTTTCCCCCCTCCTCCTCTTCTCTGTCCCATCCTCCTCCTTCTCTCTGTCCCAATTTCCTCCTCCTCCTCTTTCTCCTTCTCTTCCTCCTCTGTGTCCGAACTTCCTCCTCCTCTTTCCTGTCCCAAATTTCTCCTTCTCCTCTCTGCCCCATCCTCTTCCTCCTCCTCACTTGCCATTTCTTGAAAGTTTGTTTTGTTGTAATTATTTGATTAAAAATTTCATTTGCAACAATGAAAGATATTACAAGAAAGAAAGAAAAAGAACATACTGTAGTGAAGCAACGTTCCACCCTCACACATAAACCATTTCATAATCTCTCCACCTCCTCTTAATTACCAGATGGAAAACTCTTCATTCACTCATCGCTTCACTCCAGGCAAATCCAATACGTGACATCGTTTTCAATCCAGTTACCCAAAAAAAGTCCAAACAGAGCTCTAAAATAGTACTAATTAACATATATAAAACTCAACATTCCATATCTCAGCTTTTAGCTGTAATTGTTAAATCCCATTTAAAAGGCATAAAGTGGTTCTGATATCCTGGTGTAAATGAAAAACTTAAGTTTAACAAGGCAAAGAGGAACTCTTCCCCTCTTAAAAAAACCAAACTCTTAAATATCCCTTCTCTCTGGAATAATTGTAGGGAAAAAGCTGGAAAACCATGTTAGTTGTAAGCAAACCTAACGCATAGCCATACTTCATTGAATTAATTGGATTTTCTGGGCTAATAAGAAACCTTCCCTCATAAACTAACCATAACTAAGCATATAAATCCAATAAAACAAACAAACAAACAAAACATAAGAGCAGGTTTTGGGCTACTTAGATATAGGAGGTGGTGAGTTCTAGTCCTGGCTTAGGCATGAAAGCCAGCTGGGTGACTTTGGGCCAATCACCAGGAGACGGTGAGTTCTAGTTTCCCCTTAGGCATCAAAGCTGTCTAGGTGACTTTGGGCCAATCACCAGGAGACGGTGAGTTCTAGTCTCACCTTAGGGATCAAAGCTGCCTAGGTGACTTTGGGTCAATCACCAGGAGACGGTGAGTTCTAATTTCCCCTTAGGCATCAACCCCGGCTGGCTGACTTTGGGCCAGTCCCTCTCCCGCTCAGCCTACCTCGCAAGGTTGCTCTTGTGGGGAAAATAGGAGGAGGAAGGAGTAAGTTTAACTTCCTTGTGTTATTTGTAAAAATAATAAAGGATGGAGAAAAACAAAACATATCATTCAATCTAAAATAAAAGAAGAGAAGCCTAGTGTGCCTTTGCCACTAAAGGCGGTGGGGGGAGGGGTCCAAAGGACAAAACGGGCCTTGCAATGCGTGTAATTGTGGTGCAGTTGTGGTGAGGCATGGACACTTAGGCTCTGCTAAAGTCCGGCCAGTTCGTTTGCGGTCACATTCAATTACCCAGCAGAGCCCTCTTTCTTCGGCATCATTTTCCAGGGGTCAAGTCACTGCCTTACAATTTATTCGAGACCCCCCCCCCCCACACCCTCTGTATTTTCTGGTTCCCGCAGCACCATAAACTAGAAACGGACTGCATGAGCCGGGTTCACCCAATCTGCCAGGCCAAACAGTTGTCTTCTTCTTTACGGTCCAGCATGTCGCGAGGTCACAGCCCAACCGGGGTTGGTGACATGGCACGCAGCCTTATTCGGAGCAATAATACTATATTCAACTTGTACATGATACCCGACCCTCAACAACGTTGGGCGGGGGACAACCACTGAACACCGAAACTGCCATTAAAGCCATAAAAGCAGAACAAATAAACGTTGGCAAGGATAATGAGGCCAGGGGGTCTCGCTGACCTGCTACTGCCTTCGGTGGCATAAGTAACACATAAATGACTAAATCCGTGCCTCTGCATTCCTCTCTCTGGACAAGAGGTGCTGACACTGTGCCAAGCTCAGGAGATTGGCAAAAAAACGTCAGGATGGCTGCCATGAACCCATCATCAAAGCTTTGCTTCCGTTGGCTAACTGGATAGGCAGTTCAATGGCTTGAAAAGTAAGTTCCTGCCCTTAACCAGGGAAAGCCAAAGGAATAGGTGGCACCTGGCTCAATAGCCGTAACTGTGAGAGGGACCTTGGAGTCCTAGTGGACAATCGCTTAAAACATGAGCCAGCCGTGTGCAGCAGCTGCCAAAAAGCCAATGCAATCCTAGGCTGCATCAACAGAAGGATAGGATCAAGATCAGAGGTGTCAAACTAAAGATTCTGGGGCTGAATCTGGCCTGCAGGGCAGCGGTGAAATTCAATTTTTTTTACTACCAGTTCTGTGGGCGTGGCAGGGGAAGGATGCGGCCCTCAATGAAATCGAGTTTGACACTCCTGAACAAGATCACCTGAAGGGTTATAACCCCACTTTATAATGCCTTGGGATTCACACTTGGAATCCTGCACCCAGTTTTGGTCGCCACGATGTGAAAAAGATGTTGAGACTCTGGAAAGAGTGCAGAGAAGAGCAACAAAGAGGATTAGGGGGCTAAAACATATGAAGAACGGTTGCAGGAACTGGGTATGTCTGGTTTAATAGAAAGAAGGACCAGGGTAGACATGATAGCAGTCTTCCAATATCTCAGAGGCTGCTACAAAGAAGAGGGAGTCAAGCTATTCTCCAAGGCACCTGAGGGTAGAACAAGAAGCAATGGGTGGAAACTAATCAAGGAGAAAAGCAACTTAGAACTGAGGAGAAACTTCCTGACAGTGAGGACAATGAAACATGGAACGGATGTTGCCTCCAGAAGTTGTGGCTGCTCCAACCCTGGAAGCTTTTAAGAAGAGACTGGACAGCCATTTGTCTGTAATGATAGAGGGTCTCCTGCTTGAGCAGGGGTTGGACTAGAAGACCCCCAAGGTCCCTTCCAACTCTGTTCTTCAGTTCTGTTCTCCAAAGCACCTGAGGGCAGGACAAGAAGAAACAGGTGGAATCTTATCCAGGAGAGAACCAACTTAGGACTAAGGAGAAGTTTCCTGACACGAGAACACAGTGGAAAGGGTTGCTTCCAGAAGTTGAGGATGCTCCTTCACTAGGGGTTTTCAGGAAAAGATTGGGAAAAAAAAATTGTCTGGGGTGGAAGAAGTTCTCCCACCTTGACCAGGAGGCCTCCAAGGTCCCTTCCAGCCGTATGAGCCTATGACTTTAAGTTGGCTTGTTTGCATCTCCTGAGAAATCCCCTGCAACAGTTTGTATGGATCGGTAATGCCCTCCCCCTCCCCCCCTCCAGATGAAAATGGAGACAGATGTTCTCCTAGGGCTTGGAGCAGAACGCAGAGCAGTGGAGAACACGTCTTTGCTGCTTTCGCTACACCCAGGGCCCTTCCTGGGAGAGCTTCCCATTTAGCATTTCTAACTGGCCCAGGGGCTCCCTAGCCAAGGCCTGGGTCTCCCCCCCCCCCCATTTCACAGCTGAGCCTCCTTCCCTGGCTGAAGTCCCCCCATCTGACACCTGTCACCAAAGCATTATGCCGTCATTCTGTAATCCTTGGTCAACCGGGAGGCATCCTCCAGTGCTCAGCCTGGTATCCTTGTTGTGTTGTTGTCGCTTTAAACTGCAGCTGGTACCAAATGACACTTTTGTGCCACAGGCGAGTGTCTCTCGCCAAGCCAGGCCTGACCGCAATGTCTCCCTCTCTCTCTCTGTGTGTGTATGTGTGTGCTTACCCGTGCGCACAATGCAGTGTTTAAAAAGAGGAAGCGCATAAATCACCTCGGTGTGTGCGGTGGGCATTTTACAATTCTCACTTTTCCCTCCCCCTCCCCAGGTTCAGCCATAAATATCCAGTCGGTGGGCTCTGCCACTTGTCTCCCAAGGAGGATTTATTCAGGGGCGAAGGCATAGATCTTGGTGGGCTTACAGAGGCTGTAAATAATCCAAACTTTAACTGTCAGCTGAGGATTATTTTTGGTGCACAAATACTTCCATGCGCCGCACACCCACCTGTTTGTCCTCACCGGCTGCTCTTGCTGGGACCGCTGTGCCCCTTTGTCTGGCTGAGGAGCATGGCAGGTGGAAAGGCAGGGATGCTGCCAGCCACTTCACATCTGGATTTGCACATTATGCACAAGGGACGGTGCAAAATTAAAGAGAGGGTGACAAGCATTGCTTGGTGGGGAGGCAGCTATAGCCACTGGGCACCTTTTCAAATGTTCTTTCTTTGGAGTTTATGGCTCAAACATTCTATGGTGCTGTTAGTATCCTTCACTGGAGGTGTTTAAGAAGAGACTGGAGAGCCATTTGTTTGAAATGGCACAAGGTCTCCTGCTTGAGCAGGGGGTTGACTAGAAGACCTCCAAGGTCCCTTCCAGCTCTCTCATTTGCATTTTGTGGCACAAGGCTGCATGATTCTGTGGATGATGTACAGCTCCAGGAGTCCTAAGAAACATCTCATTTCCATCAAGCAAATTGGTCCTTTCCATGTTCCTCTCCTTGAGTTGAGCAATCAACCAGTGGAACATCTTGCCTCCAGAGGTTGTGGGTGCTCCATCACTAGAGGCTTTCCAAAAGACTTTGGGCAACCATTTATCTGGAATGGTATAGAGTCTCTTGCTCAAACAGGGAGTTCAACTAGAAGACCTCCAAGGTCTCTTCCAACTCTGTTATTCTGAAGTTCACAAGCCTTAAAGTCCCCAAGGTTGAACGCCCTTGACTAGAAGACTTCCAAGGTCCCTTCCAACTCTATTATTCTACAGTCTCGGTCCAACCCTCTGCTCAAGCAGGAGACCCTCTCCCCCATTCTGGACAAATGGCTGTCCAATCTCTTGTTGGAAACCTGCAGTGATGGAGCACCCACAATTTCTGGAGGCAAGTTGTTCCACTGGTTAATTGTTCTCACTGTCAGGGTATTCCTCCTTAGTTCCAGGTTGCTTCTCTCTCTCCTTGATTAGTTTCCATCCGTTGCTTCTTGTTCTGACTTCAGGAGCTTTGGAGAATAGATTGACCCCTTTTTCATTGTGACAAGCCCTCAAATATTGGAAGACGGCTGTCATCTCTGCCCTCTTCAGGAATTTCCTTCTCCCCATGTCATCTTCTGCAGCAGGAAGGACATGTGTGGTACCAAGGATTTGGGTCACTGCTCCAGAAAAGACCTGGCCGTCCTTGTTCTGGCCATAAAAAAGAATTACAAGTAGTCCTTAAGTTACGGTCACAACTGAGCCCAACATTTACGTTGCAAAGTGAAACAATTGTTGAGTGAGTTTGCCCCATTTTACGACTTCTCTTGCCACTGTTTCTAAGTGAATGATTGCATCTGCTATGTTAGTAAGATGGTTGTTAAGTGAATCTGGCTTTCCCCATTGATTTTGCTTGAGAGAAGGTAGCAAAAGGTCGTAAGTGTGAAAAACTGCCATAAGTCTCTTTTTTCAATGCCGTTGTAACTTTGAACGGTCACTAAGTGAACTGTGGTAAGTTGAGGATTATCTACACAAGGCTCCTGGTTAGGAGAAGACGAACCTGGTTTTTTTTTTTTTCAGATGCTGCTCCTTTATTTATTTATTTATTTATTTATTATTCATGCTTCTAGACCGCCCCCTCTCCCAAAAAGGGACTCGGGGCGGTGTACAGTCCATGCAAAATATATCAAAATACAATAAAAATTGAATATGTACAGTTGGAATGGAGGAGGTTAAAAATGGAATTAAAAGAACTGTACAAAGCAATATATATAAATATAGGATTTTGAACCCCTAAAACACACACAATAAGTTAAAAACAATACCCCTAAAATAACCAGTTAATACATTTGCCAGGAGGGACAGTTGTAATTATGCCAGGCCTGCTAGTCGGAACAGGTGTGTCTTCAGTTTCTGTCGGAAGGAGCGGAGGTCAGTAGTGGTTCTAATGTCGGGGGGGAGGTCATTCCAGAGGGTTGGGCCCATCACAGAGAAGGCTCTACTCCTCGGCGCCGCCCGCTGGCATTGCCTAGTGGACGGCACCAGGAGAAGTCCCTCTCTGTGTGAGCGAATTGGCCGCAGGGATGTATGTGGGAGGATGCGATCCCGCAAGTAACTAGGTCCCGTGCCATGGAGCGCTTTAAAGGTGGTAATCAGCACCTTGAAACGCACCCGAAAAACCACAGGTAGCCAGTGCAGCTCGCGCAGGAGAGGTGTTACGTGGGAGTACCTCGTACTCCCCATCACAGCCCGCGCGGCTGCGTTCTGAACTAACTGCAGTCTCCGGGCGCGTCCCAAGGGCAGCCCCATGTAGAGAGCGTTGCAGTAATCCAGGCGGGACGTCACCAACGCATGAGTGACCGTGCGTAGGGCATCCCGGTCCAGTAGGGGGCGCAATTGGCGCACCAGGCGAACCTGGTGGAACGCCCCCTTTGCCACGGCTGCCACATGGTCATCCATTGACAGCCGGGCATCAAGGAGGACACCCAAATTGCGCGCCCGTTCCACAGGGGGCAATTGTTCGCCCCCTATGGCCAGCAATGGAATCAGCTGGCTGAACCGAGGTGCCGGTAGCCACAGCCACTCGGTCTTGGAGGGGTTGAGTTTAAGTCTGTTGTCTCCCATCCAGACCCCGACGGCTTCCAAACACCGGGACATCACTTCGACAGCCTCGTTGGGGTGGTTTGGGGTTGAAATATACAGCTGGGTATCATCAGCGTAGAAGTGACACTCAACCCCAAAACCACGGATGATCTCACCCAGCGGCTTCACATATGTGTTGAACAGGAGAGGCGAGAGGACCGACCCCTGTGGCACTCCACAAGTGAGTGGCCTCGGGGTCGACCTCTGTCCCCCTGTCAACACACATTGCTTCCGGTCGGAGAGGTAGGAGCCGAACCACCACAGAACGGTACCTCCGACTCCTATCCCCTCCAACCGGTGCAATAGGATACCATGGTCGATGGTATCAAAAGCCGCCGAGAGGTCTAATAGGACCAGGATAGAGGAACAACCTCTATCTCTGGCCCTCCAGAGATCATCGACCAACGCGACCAAGGCTGTCTCCGTGCTGTGCCCGGGTCGGAAGCCGGACTGGCGTGAGTCTAGATAATCGGATTCGTCAAGGTGTCGTGGAAACTGCTGCGCCACCACATTCTCAACAACCTTCGCTAAAAAGGGAAGGTTGGAGACTGGACGGTAATTAGCTAGCTCCGTTGGGTCAAGCGAAGGCCCCTTAAGTAAGGGCCTCACCACCGCCTCCTTCAAGGCGGTTGGCAAGGATCCCTCACCCAATGAGGCATTCACCAGGCCCAGAAGCCAGCCTCGGGTCACCTCCCAAGATGCCAGTACCAACCAGGAGGGACACGGGTCCATTAAACATGTGGTGGGTCGCAGCCGTCCACGCAACCTATCCAAATCCTCGGGGGCAACAGAATCAAACTCCTCCCAGGATGGTCTCACAAGACTCGCTGTTGGCGGCCCGTCTGGTCCACTGAGGGGGGCCCATCCACTCCGGATCTGAGCGACTTTGTCCTGCAGATATTCCCCAAACTCCTCTGCTCTGCCCTGCAAGGGTGCCCCCCGCGTCCTCTGTGACAAGAGGGAGCGGGTCACCCTAAACAGGGCGGCAGGGCGGTTATCCGCGGACGCAATAAGAGCGGCGCAATATCTACGTTTGGCCGCCCTTAATGCCACAAGGTAGGTCCGTAAATAGGCTCTTACCTGTGTTCGATCACACTTTATTTCACACCATGTCTTACAATGGCCAGGGACGCGGTGGCTCAGTGGCTAAGACGTTGAGCTTGTTGATCAGGAAGGTTCGAATCCCTAGCACCGCCTAAAGGAGGGAGCTCCTGTGACTTGTCCAAGCATCTGAAAGCACATAAAACACATCCGTGCGCCTTCAGCGTTGAGTCATGCTGGCCACATGACCACGGAGACGTCTTCGGTCAGCGCTGGCTCTTTGGCTTTGAAATGGAGATGAGCAGCGCCCCCTAGAGTTGGGAACGACTAGCACAGATGTGCGAGGGGAACCTGTACCTTACAATGGTCATTTTTAACACAAGGTCCTTGGGCGTGTTCCATTTGCTGGGAATCACTTGGGCCCCCTGGAGATGGGAGTTCCACATTTTTAAGTCAAGGAAACCAAGGAAGGAGCAGCCTGCGTCGAGCGGGGAGACCCAGATCCCCAATTCCCTTCCGGTCACGCAGATCACTGCCTCCGTTTACATGGAAAGGCTTCGGGTAATTGGGCTGCTGATTTAACTCACTTTCTGGGTTTACACAGCCCACCGACTCATCCATCAACTCTTCCGGCAAGAGTTTCCCAATATGGGACATGAAAGACACACACACCCCATTCCTAACCAAAGCTTAGGAGGCCGGGCGAATGGAAGTAGGAACATCCAGCAGGGACACCCCCCCCCCCCCACTGAGCCTGCTCCCCAGGGGTCAAAGGCAGGAAAAGGCCAAAATGTTGTGTTCATGGGACCCAGAGAATACACAGCATCATGGGTTGCAGCCCCATAGAACATCCAGGGGGTTCTTAGCATTGGAGTCCCTGCTGCCTCCCGGTTCTTGGCCTGGCCTGGCCTGGCCTGTGGGTTGGAGGGAGATACCAAATTTCCAGAGGATTCCAGACAAATCAGTTTGCATGCATATAAGAGGGTACAAGGATGCACAGGTCTAGGGAGGACATGGAAGTCCCCTCTAGTTATTTTATTTATTTTTTATTTACTAAGCGCTTATAGACCGCCCCCTCTCCCGAAAGGGACTCGGGGCGGTGTACAGTCCATGTCAGAAATACATCATAAATAGCTATAAAATTAAACAATTAAAATTATTAAGTAGATAAATAGATAAGAGGAGGATAAAAAAGATTTAAAGAACTGTACTGCTAAGTAAATAATTTAAAACCCCAACAAATATCCTATAAAATTACATTCAAAAAAACAATCCCTCTAAAAAACCAGTAGGAAATATGTATGCCAGGAGGTAGACGTTAAAATTATGCCAGGCCTGCTAGTCGGAACAGGTGTGTCTTCAATTTCTGTCGGAAGGAGCGGAAGTCGGTGGTGGTTCTAATGTCGGGGGGGAGGTCATTCCAGAGGGTTGGGCCCATCACAGAGAAGGCCCTACTCCTTGGCGCCGCCTGTTGGCATTGCCTAGTGGACGGCACTAGGAGAAGTCCCTCCCTGTGAGAGCGAATTGGCCGCAGGGATGTGTGTGGGAGGATGCGATCCCGCAGGTAGCTAGGTCCTGTGCCATGGAGCGCTTTAAAGATGGTGGTCAAAACCTTGAAATGCACACGAAAAACCACAGGCAGCCAGTGCAGCTCGCGCAGGAGAGGTGTTACGTGGGAGTACCTGGTACTCCCCATGACTGCCCGCGCGGCTGCGTTCTGGACTAGCTGCAGTCTTCGGGCGCGTCCCAAGGGAAGCCCCATGTAGAGAGCATTGCAGTAGTCCAGGCGAGACGTCACCAGTGCATGAGTGACCGTGCGTAGGGCATCCCGGTCCAATAGGGGGCGCAATTGGTGCACCAGGCGAACCTGGTGGAACGCCCCCCTTGCCACGGCTGCCACATGGTCGTCCATTGACAGCCGGGCATCTAGGAGGACGCCCAAATTGCACGCCCGTTCCACAGGGGGCAATTGTTCGCCCCCTATGGCCAGCGATGGAGTCAGCTGGCTGAACCGAGGTGCCGGCAGCCACAGCCACTCAGTCTTGGAGGGGTTGAGTTTGAGTCTGTTGTCCCCCATCCAGACCCCGACGGCTTCCAAACACCGGGACATCACTTCAACAGCCTCGTTGGGGTGGTTTGGGGTTGAAATGTACAGCTGAGTATCATCAGCGTACAGATGATATTCAACCCCTAAACCACGGATGATCTCCCCCAGTGGCTTCACATATGCGTTGAACAGGAGGGGCGAGAGGACCGACCCCTGCGGCACCCCACAAGTGAGTGGCCTCAGGGTCGACCTCTGCCCCCCTATGACTGTTATTGCCTCAGTTGTTAAGTGAATCACTGCAGTTGTTAAGTTAGTAACACAGTTGTTAAGTGAATCTGGTTTCCCACTTGACTCTTGCTCATCAGAAGATTGCAAAAGAGAATCACGTGATCCCAGATACTGCAAGCATCATATGTACGGGCCAGTTGCCAATCATCCAAATTTTGATCATGTGACCAGGGGATGTTGCAACGGTTGTAACTGTGAAAAGTGGTCGTCACTTTTTTCTGTTCTGTTTCTGTTCTGTTGTAATGGTCTGTTCGAATGATCACTAAATGAATGGGTTTAAATTGAAGACTACCTGTGTGTGTGTGTGTGTGTGTGTGTGTGTGTGTGTGTGTGTAGACTGTGTGTCCCAGTTACTGCTGAACTCACTCAAAATTCAGCACAGAGGCTGAACACCTGAATATCTCTCTGAGCTGAAATTAGTGAAGGTAGTGATAACAGTGGACTTTTTGCAACTGCAAATCAACACTTCTGTGGTGGAATGTGGTCTGGATTCCCAGGAGGGAGGGGCTGCTTCCCAGAGGGCAAAGAGGAAGCTGAGCTCAGGAAGTTTGGTCTATAGAAAGAGGGTTAAGCTGGCTCCTTCCTAGCAGTTCACAGAATATAACTATAATTATGCAGATAGTTGCTTTGGTCTGGCAAGATTCTGCCTGTAGGTGGAGAACAGCAAGGGAAACTATTCAGAAGTAACTCCTTGAAATCAATCTTCCAGAAGCCAGAAGATTGTGAGTTCTAGTCCCCCCCCCCCCTTAGGCATAAAAGCTGGTTGGTTGAGATCAATGGCCAGGAGACTGTGAATTCTAGTTTCCCCCTTAGCCATGAAAGCTGTCTGGGTGACCTTGGGCCAATCACCAGGAGATGGTGAGTTCTAGTCCTGTCTTAGGCATGAGAGCCACCTGGGTGACTATGGGCCAATCACCAGAGGATTGAGAGTTCTAGTCCTGCCCTAGGAATGAAAGTGGCTGTAAGGAAAATAGGAAGGAGGAAGAGTATTAGCTGTATTCACCATCTTGTATTATTTATAAATATAATAAATGCAGGATTTTTTTTTTCTAAAAAAATCTTTTTTAAAAGAAGGCATCCAGAGGCCGTTCCGTCTGAAATGACTGCACAGTTAGAACTGGGCTTACTTTGAAATTCGGTCTTTTATCCACGTATTGTGAATTTAAATCACAATCGGGCTCCCTTCGAGCCTTTGAACAGGGCTGGCTATGAGTCTGGAGGGGGGGGGGGGTGTTTATACCGTGCAGCGCCCCTGAGAATCCTGGGAACTGTAAACCCCAGTGCCGTTGTGTGTGTGTGGTGGCAGCGTCGGTTGTGATGGCAGCCGAAAACCTTCACCACTGGAGAACATCTGGCTGGAGAAAGTGGCTTTAAGGGGATTAAGGAGGGCGTTAAGCCTCCCTCAGCATCCTGCGTGGCTTCCATGCCGTCAAGGCGAGCGCTGAGATTGTCTCCAAGTAGGTCAGAAAAGTGGGATGAAAGGAGGCTGTGTGGCGTCTTTGAGGGAGCCTGGACACCCAGCAATCGGCTGGGGGTCTCAGTCGGTTCAAACTATCTGGAACAATTGAGAGACAAGAATGCTTTCCTCGTTAACTCCGCCGTCAGAAGGCAGGAGAGCAGAAACAGGAGCCCGCTTGGGGATCCGGGATAATTACAGGAAGATTACAGAAAGCATTACCAGCAGCCAGCAAAGGCCAATTTGGAGCTTTAATTCCGTTGCGGTGATACTTGACGAATCCCAACAGAAGCATGAAAAGAGGCCTGGTTGATTGGGAGGAAAAGCGCGGAAGATCAGCCGGTTGGATTTAAGGCGAAGCTCTTGCTAAAATCGGGCTTTCGGCAAAGATTATTAGAGTATCATTTATGTTTACTTACAAATAGAACCAGGTTGGGGAATGGCAGGCAAGGTGAATCACAATTCTCACTTCTCTAGGCAAACGTGGACGACCGTGTTTATCCCCCCCCAAAAAACCATCAAGAATAGGTGAGCTGGGCCGGAGAACAAACACCACGATAAAATCTCTACTAAGGGACTGAAAAACATTCAGCTTCTCTCTCTCTCTCTCTCTGTTTGTACATGTGTAGAAAAATATGTCTCTCTCTTTCTCACATTTCGTGCAAAAATCGAAGAGAATCATCCAGTGAAGGAGAAGTGGTGCAATTCAGAACGATAACTGGATTCGGTCCAGATTGCTGGACTGGACGGTCTCTTGGTCTGGCTGAGCAGCAGCAGATAAATAGAGAGCACCCTCCATTCCCTTCTAGCACTGATGATGTTATCTGTCTGGGTGATGAAATGTCTGTGAGAAAACAACCAAGCTCAGAGACCATCAAAGACTCCACAGGTTAACCCTGAGCTAAAAATATTCTCTTCTATTTAAACTTGGATGACTGCGCCCAGTTTTGATCACCACGATGTAAAAAAGATGTTAAGACTCTGGAAAGTTTGCAGAGAAGAGCAACAAAGAGGATTAGGGGACTGGAGGCTAAAAGCAGAGGTGCTATTCAGCCGGTTTTGACTGGTTCTGGAGAACTGGTAGTGGAAATTTTGAGTAGTTCAGAGAACTGGCAAATAGGCCCCCGCTGCCTCTCAGCTGATCTTCTTTTGTTGCCCTGAACAGGAGAACAGAGCTGGAACGCAGGTTAGTGGGGTGGGGAGGGAATTGGGATTTTGCAGTATTCTTCCCCTGCCACGCCCACCAAGTCACACCCACAGAAATGACAGTAAAAAGTTTTGAATTCCGCCACTGGCTAAAACATAGGAAGAACGGTTGCTGGAACTGGGTGTGTCTAATTTAATGAAAAGAAGGACCAGGGGTGACATGATAGCATCTTCCAATTTCTCAGGGGCTGCCACAAAGAAGAGGGGCTCCACCTGAAGGCGAGAACAAGGAGCAATGGGTAGAAACTAATCTAGGAGAGAAGCAACCTAGAACTAAGGAGACATTTCCTGACAGTGGAACAACCTGTCTTCAGAAGTTGTGAATGCTCCAACACTGGAAGTTTTAAAGAAGAAATCGGACAAACATTTGTCTAAAGTGGTGTAGGGTTTCCTGCCTAAGCACGGGGTTGGATTACAAGACCTCCAAGGTCCCTTCCAACTCTGTTATTCTTGCTCTCTCTATATTCTGTATAAAATGCCAAGGCCCTAGAAAAACTGCAAAGAAGAGCAACCAAGATAATTAGAGGACTGGAAGCTAAAACATATGAAGGACAATTGCAGGAACTGGGTAAGTCTAATTTAATGGAAAGAAGGACCACGGGAGACATGATTGCAGCCTTCAATGAAATCGAGTTTGACACCCCTGACTAAGATCAGGTAAAGTGTTGATACCACTTTATAGTGCCTTGGTAAGGCCACGCTTGGAATCCTGTATTCAGTTTTGGTCACCATGATTTAAAAAGGACGTTGAGATTCTGGAAAGAATGCAGAGAAGAGCAACGAGGATGATTAGGGGTCGAGAGGCTCAAATATATGAAGAACAGTTGCAGGAATTGGGTACATCAAGTTTAATGAAAAGAAGGACATAATAGCAATCTTCTAATATTTGAGGGGCTGCCGCAAAGAAGAGGGGTCCACCTGAAGGCGAGAATAAGAATAAATGGATGAAAACCAACCAAGGAAAGAAGCAACCTAGAAAGAAGGAGAAATTTCCAGACAATGAGGACAATTAACCAGTGGGACGGCTTCCCTCCGGAAGTTGTGATTGCTCCATCACTGGAGGCTTTCAAGAAGAGATTGGACAGCCATTTGTCCAGAATGGTATGGCGTCTCCTGCTTGAACAGGAGGTTGGACTAGAAGACCTCCAAAGTCCCTTCCAGCTCTGTTATTTTGCATTTCTGGTTATGAAGATAAGAGAGCTTTGGCGGGTGATTGTCCCTATCTAGTGAGGCTGGCTGGAAAACCACCACAAGTAGCAGCACCCTGTCTGTCTTTGGGAGATTCCACACCCCCCCCCACACACACACCTCCCCCCAAAGCTAGGCTGAGTTGGTCCTGGTTTTTAATTGGAGTGAAGAGAATCAGGAAATCCCAGAGCTATTAAACCAACCTGGGAGATAAAGAGAAAAAGGCATATTTGAAAGAAAATGATGCTATATCACTTCTGCACCTTCTCCAGGAGAATAACACGGATCTGTCCCTGTAATCACCAGGAATCAAGGGTGGCGTATCCAGTCCCTGGGCTGCATTTCCCATTTTCACAATTCAGGATTTTGCACCCTGAAGTACCAGAAACGTACAGGAACCTGTGACCAGTGATGTATCTAGTCCCATTTCTTCCTCGTATTTAATTGCTTGTTTTCCTTCCCAAAAGTCTCCAATGGTTTTTCACACCTGGGTGTTTGACTCGTAGGCAGCGGCTGCCTCATTACCTCCGTAGTCTTTTTTCTCACCCTGGTGAGCCTGGCTGAAAGCCACGTTACGAGACATCAGGTGAGGGGAAGGCGCTTCAAATGGCGAGAATTCAGAGACGGCGATCCTTCCTGTCGGTCTGTCCATCTGATCCTGTCTAATAAATGGGTTTACTCAATAAAATGGGTTTATTCTCAAGGAGAGAAGCAATTTAGAAGAAATTTCCTGCCACTTAGAACAATTAATCAGTGGAACAGCTTGTCTCCAGAAGTGGTGAATGCTCCAACAATGGAGGTTTTTAAGAAGACGTTGGACAACAATTTGTCTGAAACGGTAGAGGGTTTCCTGCCTAGGCAGGGGGTTGGACTAGAAGACCTCCAAGGTCCCTTCCAACTCTACTATTGTATTGTATTGTATTGTATTGTATTGTATTGTATTGTATTGTATTGTATTCTCTTCTCTTCTCTTCTCTTCTCTTCTCTTCTATTCTCTTCTCTTCTCTTCTCTTCTATTCTATTCTAAAACCAAATTTGCAGAAAAACCATCCAGAATCTCAAGTGAAGGCCTGGAGAGCAACAGAACCAGGGGTGAGTTTCACATTTTGTAACCCCCACTTTGCTGTGCGCCCGCTCGCTTTGCATGCACCTTCCATGCATGCGCCCGTTCGTCCATGCGTGCTCTTTGCTTGCCCGCATGCCTTCGGTGCATGCACCTGGCCTCAAAGACATGCCTAAATAATTAAGTGTGGCTAACCAATTAAGTAAAATGCCTTGTTATATTAAAATGGCATCTGATGATATATGGTGCTGCATATAGAAACTAGAAATAACAAACAGAAAATGAAATGACAACGTTGGTATACTTTTTTTTCTGAAATGGCGAAAAACGATTTTGTTTATTTGTTAAGAAAATTAATAAATTAGCAGGCCCACCCATGATTTCCGCTACCAGTTTGGGGAAACTGGACCGAACCGGCTGAATACCGACCTCTGAGCTGTAACTCTCCTATGCAAAACCAAGCTACAAGTAGTCCTTGACTTACAACCATTCATTTAGTGACCGCTCGAAGTGACAACGGCACTGAAGAAAGTGACTTACGACCATTTTTCACACTTACGACCGTTGCAGCATCCCCATGTCCGCATGATCAAAGTTCAGATGCTTGGCAACTGACTCGTATTTATGACGGTTGCAGTGTCTTGGGGGGGGGTAACGTGATCCCCCCTTTTGTGACCTTCTGATGAGGAAAGTCCATGGGGAAGCCAGGTCCACCTAACGGTCGTGTTACTAACGTAACAACTGCAGTGTTTCACTTAACAACAGTGGCAAGAAAGGTCATAAAATGGGGGGGAAATCTCACTTTTTCACTTGGCAACAAAAATTGTAGCCACAGGTGTGATTGTTAAGTCAAGGATTACCTGAATTGCTTTTTTAATCAGTGTCCCTTGTAGATTTCCTTGTATGCTTTTGGCTAGAGGGTCATTTAGATTGCCTTTGGGTTTCTCTAGGAGTTTTAAGCCTGGAGGGCAGCCGCCCATCCCTTCCTCTGACTATGCAGGGCGATTCCTGAACAGATCCAGGGGCATCCAATTTGCAGCTGAGTTTGCAAAGGAAATCCCTGCTTGGTATTCAATGTGAGTCATGGGCCCTTCCTGGGGGAACTGAAGAAGGAAAAGACAAAAGGGGAAGAAAAGAAGAAAGGAAGATAGGAAAGAGATAAGTTATGTAAAGACATGCCAATATCATAAGGGGGAGGATTAGGAGAAAACAGCATCCCTTTGTGGCAGAAGGTGAGAATTCACAAGGATTTTACTCTATTCTACTCCACTCCACTCCACTCCACTCCACTCTACTTTATTCTACTCTATTCTGCATTCTATTCCTATTCCATTCCCTATTCTATTCCATTCCATTCCATTCCATTCCATTCCTGTTCTGTTCTGTTCTGTTCCATTTCATATTTCCATTCCAATTCCAATTTTCACATTTCACATTTCACATTCTATTCTATTCTATTCTATTCTATTCTATTCTATTCTATTCTATTCTATTCTATTCTATTCTATTCTATTCTATTCTATTCTATTCTATTCTATTCTATTCTATTCCATTCCATTCCATTCCATTCCATGCCTTTCCATTCCTTTCCATTCCGTATTCCCTTCCCTTCCCTTCCCTTCTATTCCTATTCCTATTCCATTCCATATTTCTATTCCATTCTGGGGTGGGGTGGGGTGAGGGAGGGGCAGCAGTCCTGGCCCTTCCTCAGGGCCCCTCCAAACAGCACAATACCCCCCCTCCTCCTTGGAGCCCCCTTTGAGGGTGCCCAGAGCACAATGACAAAGTTGTTTTCTGGTGGCTGCTGCACCGTCTCCCTTGAACTGTGAGCTGAAGCTGGCAGCAGCATAAATCACCTCCGAGCACCAGCACCTGCTGTGATGCCCTGGGGTGACGCACGATCGGTTCCCCATCCGAACACGCATTGTTCTAACACGGTTGTGAACATCTAACCTGCAAGGGGGAGACACTGCTGGGCTCACCTTGACTTATGAGCTTTATTCCCAACGTGGGATTCGTCGGTCATAGCCCGCCCCGCCCCCTGCAATGTAAGGAAGGAGTAAGGGGGCTGCTGCCAGACAGATTGAGAGAGTGCAGAGAAGGGCAACAAAGAGGATGAGGGGACTGGAGGCTCAAACATATGAAGAACGGTTGCAGGAACTGGGCATGTCTAGCTGAACGAAAAGAAGAACCAGGGGGGACAGGAGAGCAGTCTTCCAAGGTCCAATAGAGAGAAGAAACAATCCCAGAAGCTGGTTAAAAGCCAGATATCCTCCGCCCTCTGGTCCCATCCAAATAGGGGTCACTGACCCTTATTAACCCAGAGGGACATCCCCCCCCCGCTGTGTTCAGATGACACTGTTGCAGTTGCAGAGTTTGAATTGAGATCCCTGCACCGAGCAACGGGCTGGACTGGATGACCTCTTTTAACTCCAAGATTTTAAAGAGGATTTATTCGGGGAAGGGGGAAGAAACTGACATTTCGCACCCTAAACAAGGAAAGAGTTCTCTTGGCTGCCATTTTCACGTTGTCTGGGCCCATTGATGCAATAGGACCAAGAAGGAAAAAATATATATATATATTCTCCGTTAGTTAAAACTGGGTCCCGGCTGCAGTGTTTCCCTTCTGACCTCTGACCCTCCTCTTTTTCGGCACTTCAGCTTGGCTTAGGGAATGCAGCCGCAGCTGCTCCCCATTAGAGTTTGCCAAACCATTCAGTATTTCATTAACCTTCCTCCTTAACCTCCTGGGCCATTCAAAACAAAACCGGCACAGTTCGCCTTTCAGGGCTTAGATAATGACCGAGGCTTCAAGGCAGCCGATTCCTGCATTCTCCTCTCCCGCCGGAGGAATTTTGATCTTTGATCAGCTCAGTTAAAATTAGAATACATTTCAGCCTTTGGTGCTTCCCGCCTGCCTTTTTCCTTCTAAGCTTCCCCTTGTTGGGAGAAACATCCTCCCGAGTTCACCTCCGAGCGGGGAAAAAGACACTGGGAACACGGAGGCTGCTTGGAAAGATGGTTTTAATGGTGGACAGGATCACATGACTTGAGTTCCTGAACAGAAAAGGGGGATCAGATGCTTCCAGATGTTGGGTGAAGAAGAACAAAAGAGAGACAGAGAGATGCTGAAAGTCCCTGGTTTTATGCCCTCCCTAGCCTTTGATCTTGAGCTTGTATTCTGATTGGTTGTCAGACTCCCATGGGGCAACTCTCTAGGCTGTGCTTTGAGTCCAAATTTGGTTGAGCATTGCTTCTTCCCAGGTGCCACATGGTGAGATGGGTGAAGGGCTAATCCTATCCTGCCTTAATCCCATCACCCTGGAGCGGAAGGGGGAGATCTTTGTTATGTAGAATAGACTGACAGAGACCTTTTAATGTCCCATTGACAAAGGTGGGGGCTATTAAGAGTGAGTCTCCTTCCGCCCTAAAAACATGTTTCTCCATTTCTGATCCCGGGAAAATATAATATTCTGCTTTTTCAATATTTCCCAGGATATTTCATTTTTTCTAGGAGAGGGGTGGGTGCTAACTTCCTACACCCTCTTTGCCCGGGGTCTCAAAGGCAGAATGGGCTCCTGGTAACAGTCCCAGAGCCAGAAGGGGTCTCCTAAAGACTGACAGGCTTGAAACTCCACCAATGATACTATGTGTTTTGCATCCAGAGAATAAGAGGAAGAGGAGGAGGAGGAGGAGGAGGAGGAGGAGGAGGAGGAGATGGAAGGGACCTTGGAGGTCTTCTAGTCCAACCCCCTCCTCAAGCAGGAGACCCCATATCTTTTGGACAAATAGCTGTCCTGTCTCTTCTTGAAAACCTCCAGTGATGGAGCACCCAGAACTTCCGGTGGCAATCAGTTCCACTGGTTAATTGTCCTCACTGTCAGGAAGCTTCTTGGTTAGTTTCTATGTGTTTCTTCTTCTCCTGCCTTCAGGTGTTTTGGAGAATAAGATGCCAGCTGTCATGGGGAGGCAACCTTGAGCAAAGAGAGCTAGCAACACCCTACCTACTTATTGGTGGGAAGAAAAGTACTAATATTATTGGGCCCTGTAGCATTTTCTCTCGGTTGTGGGAGTCTGGAATTGATACGGATGGCACCACTAGAAGAGGCTGGTTGTGGCTCAGGATTGAAATGTGGGTCCTCTCTGAGCTTGGCGGTTTCCTTGCAGATGTTTTGATACCCATCTAGTGCTAGAAGAGGAGGGGGCTGCAGAGAGGAGGAGGAGGGAAGAAGGAGGACTGTGGGATTCTTGGTGCTCTCTAAACTTGGTGGATTTCTTACAGATGTTTCATGACCCAATTAGATAACATAATCAGTACTGGAAGGGAGGAGGAGGAGGAAGTAGTAGCATGGAGTCCTCTGTGCACTCTGAGCTTAGTGGTTTTCTTGAAGACATTTCATGACCCAAGTAGGTAACATCATCAGTGCTAGAAGGGAGGAGGAAGAAGAGGGGGGGGGGTGGTGGCATCCTTGATGCTCTTTGAGTTTGGTGGTTTTCTTGCAGATGTTTCATGACACAACTAGGTAAAGTTGTCAGTGCTCGAAGGGAGAGGGTGTACAGAGAGGAGGAGGAGGAGGAGGAGGAGGAGGAGGAGGAGGAGGAGGAGGAGGAGGAGGAGGAGGAGGAGGAGGAGGAGGAGGAGGAAGATGACAATGAGGGGGTCTATGGGGGTCCTTGGTGCTTTCTGAAAATGGTTGTTTCCTTGCAAATGTTTCATTACCCAACTAGGTTACATCTCCAGTGCTTGGATTGCTTTGGGTGGGCAGCAGCATCTACACTGACCAAATAACTAAATAAATATAGCAGAAGAAGAAGAAGAGGAAGGAGGCATCCTTGGAGGCAGATCTTCTCCCCTTTCCATTTCCTTTCCAGCTCCTCCTGGGGGGGTGGGAAGGGGAGAGGGAGGGATTCTCCCACCCACCCTTGCAAATCCGCCAGTCCTAAATCTCCCTTTGTGGGCTCTGAGAGGCCCCCTTGCCCTCCCCCTCCCCTTCAGAGGGAGGCTGGTGGAGAAGGAAGAAGGCAGCCAGGCCAAGGATGCGGCCCCTGCTCACCTGAGCCAGGTGGCCGATGGTTTCCTCTTGATTTAATGGCTGGCATTTTGGGAAGGTGGCCAATTTGTCATCCTTTTTCCCCTCAACGTTTACAAGTGACACCAGCGACGACATAATTAAGGCTGAAGCGCTCGGCTTTAGCAACATGCAAATCGCTGGGGAAGAGACAATGATCCCCAATCCTCTGGCAGGAGAAGGAGGGGATTTAGCCTCTCCCCCCCCCCCCCCGGAGAACCCTCCCCCTCCTCGCCCCTCCAGCAGGAAGGACCCTCCCTCCAATCCAAGGGGGAAGACTTGGCATCCGCCATCTCCAATGAAAAGGCCTGGCCAGGAATTATTCTGTCAGGAAGTTTCCCACCCTCCCTCCCTCTCATCTTCCTTCCTTCCTTCCTTCCTTCCTTCCTTCCTTCCTTCCTTCCTTCCTTCCTTCCTTCCTTCCTTCCTCCCTCCTTCCCTCCCTCTCTTCCCTTCCCTTCCCTCCTTCCTTCCTTCTTTCCTTCTTCCCCTCTCTTCCTTTCCTTCTGTCCTCCCTCCCTCTCCCTCTTTCCTCCCTCCTCTCATGGGAAAACTGTCTTGCCTTGCCATCTATAGTGTGTGTGTTTGTGTGTGTGTGTGTGTGCGTGCACTTGTGTCAAAAAAAAGATGGTAACCACACGGATCGTATTGAAGCTCCCGTCTTTTTTACACGCACGGCTGATATGTGATACCCACCAGAGGGGAGGGGCTGTGATCCTCTGGTCACGAACCCCCCCCCCCTTGGAGTTTGACCCCCTTCCCACGTCCCCCCTTCCTTTCCCTTTGGGTGTGCAGCCCTCTGTCCGGCCTCCCCCTCCCCCCTGCATTGGCCTCCGTGTCCGGGGGGGGGGGCGGAGGGGCAGGGGTGCCTGTGTCCTTTGAACTGGTTGCGGGGAAGAGGGTGGCTGGCGTCGGCAGGCAAGGGATCAACTAATTCGATAGATGGGCTCCATATTTGACGGGCAATTAATTAGAACCAGTGGTTACAAATTCAATGGTGATGATGATGATTCTCTTTTTCCTTTCGCTCCCGCCCTTTGGGCTGCGAGGGTCTCTGGGCCGTGTCGAGATCCCCTCAGACGCCCCGGTGACCCCGGCAAAGGTATTAACCGAGAGGAAGCTGCTTTCAATTATACCTGATCACTCCAGGGTGGCACCGGGGGAAAGCTGGTCCTTGCCCGGGATTTGGCTCCGTCTTTCGGGGTAAGGGTGGCATTGTGTGCGTGTACATCCCCATGAATTGCTCTCATGCAGCGAGTCTTCCTTTGGGGGAAATTGCACTAAATCCAGGTCAGAGGCATCACCTTCTTTTAAAATAAAATAATACGTCAACAGCAAAGCTCAGGGCTTGGCTCTCTTGCAGTTGGCAGGCCGGCCTCTGGATTTGGGACCCCCGAGCAGTGCAAGAAGACAGCCGGCTCTTCACTGACATGGCCCAGTCCTTCTGTCCAGCCCCACATGCGGGTCTTCTGTGGCTGGTCAGCAAAGAAACTATGGTTTATGGCCTATCTCTGTCCGTGATAAGTCTGCAAGAGAAGAACCAAGCTAAGGGAGCACCAAGGACCCCACAGTTGTTATCTTCCTCCTCCTCCTCCTCCTCCTCCTCCTCCTCCTCCTCCTCCTCCTCCTCCTCCTCCTCCTCCTCCTCCTCCTCTCCATAAACCCCACTCCCTTCTAGCCCTGATGATGTTACCTAGTTGGGTCATGTCATGAAACCACCCAGCTCAAAGAGCTCCAAGCACAGTCATCCTCCTCCTCCTCCTCCTCCTCCTCCTCCTCCTCCTCCTCCTCCTCCTCCTCCTCCTCCCCCTCCCCCTCCCCCTCCTCCTCCTCCTCCTCCTCCTCCCTCTCCCCCCTCCTCCTCTTCTCCACCAAACTCCCTTCTAGCCTTGATGATGTTCCCTAGTTGGGTCATGAAACATCTGCAAGAAGACCACCAAGCTTAGGGAGTACCAAGGATCTCACAGTCCTCCCCTTCTTCCTCCTCCTTCTGTCCACACACTTTCCTCCCTTTTAGCACTGATGATGTTACATAGTTGGGTCATGAAACATCTGCAAGAAAACCATCAAACTCAGAGAACACCAAGGACCCCACAGTCCTCCTCCTCCTCCTCCTCCTCCTCCTCCTCCTCCTCCTCCTCCTCCTCCTCCTCCTCCTCCTCCTCCTCCTCCTCTTCCTCCTCTCCACATACCTAGTTGGATCATGAAACGTCTGCAAGAAACCACCAAGCTCAGGGGGCACCAAGGATCCCAAATTATAGCTGACAAATGGGATGAGTTAGACTACAACTCCCATCATCGGCAATCAGCTGTGCCATTAGGGCTATTGTGGCTCTGGAGCATAGACCTGTGGGTTTTAGCCATCTACCCATAATCCCATGTCTTGTCTTTGAGCCATCTTTTAAAACTTTATGTTATTGACTTATAAGGATGAAATACTTTACAGAAATCAATGAGCCGTCAGGGAAAGCAAACATGAAGGGAAATGTTTTTCCTTTTGAAAGATCCTTTAAAGGGTGAGTTGTTTGAGGTGCTGGACATCCATACGAGAGAAATAACAAGGGCTGCCAATGATGTGGCCGGTCCCCCTCCGGCAAAAGAGGAAATCGCCAGCAGTGCCACGAAACAAAGATGTCAATTATTGACGGACATCATTCAATATGTCCTTTGCCAGCTGCTGCCTCCAAGGCAGGGGTGGGGATTACGGCCCCTTTATGACCACCGGACGTCAACTCCCAGAACTCCTGAGCTACCAATCCCCGTCTTTGAAACCTGCTCAAAACATTCTGAACCCTTCAGCTTTCTGTGGGTTTCTGGCAGTTGAAGTCAGAATTGGAATGGATCTGGAAGGGACCTTGGAGGTCTTCTAGTCCAACCCTTGCTCCAGCTGGAGACCTTGTACTGGTGATGGCAAACTTTTTCAGCACTGAGTGCTCAAACCGGAACGCGCCTGCACCAGGGGTGGGTCCCTATCGGTTCGGCCCAGTTCAGCCGAGTAGGTAGTGGGCCAGTCATGTGCCCGAACTGGTTCTATCGGCAGCACCATAGGTGCCGCCATCTTGTTTTTTGCTTCTGCGCATACACGCATAGCACACATCAAGCGCATCCCTGAGTGAACTGGCAGTAACAGAAGCCAGAAGCCACCCCTGGCATACATGTGCGTGCATGCGTGTGCGATGGACTGCCATAAACCCGAAGACCAGCTGGCTGGTGCGCATGTGCCTGCTGAAAACCAGAAGAGCAGTTGGCAATGGCGCATGAGCCCATAGAGAGGACTCTGTGTGCCACCTCTGGCACAGTGGCCATAAGTTTGCCATCACGGTCTTATAGCATTCCAGACTGTCCAGTCTCTTCTTCAAAACCTGCAGTGATTGGAGCACCCACAACATCTGAAGAGAAGCCGATCCACGGGTCGTGGTGGCTCAGTGGCTAAGACACTAAGTTTGTCGATCAGAAATTTTGGTGGGAAGGGAACAGCGTTCCATGTGCCTTCAGCGTTGAGTCATGCCGGCCACATGACTATGGAGACATCTTCGGACAGCGCCGGCTCTTCGGCTTTGAAACAGAGATGAGCACCGCCCCCTAGAGTTGGGAACGACTAGCATATATGTGCGAGGGGAACCTTTACCTTTACGTTAGGGAGTCCATCATGATTTTGTTGCGATGATGTCACCAAGACTAGCTACTTTTCTGAACGACCAAGTTTCTTTTTAAATTGGTGGTGGCCCTTTTCCTCACCATTGGCTCGTAGCCTCTTTTGGATGGTGTGTCTCATCACCTGCCAATCTTTAAATGAACCAGGAGTTCCCACATGTCCCATCTCATAGGCTTGGCTTCCAGCCAAACTTTCCTTGGCTGTTGATTCTTCTGTTTCTCTATTTTTCTGTTTTCATCAGAATCACAGAGTTGGAAGGGACCTTGGAGGTCTTCTAGTCCAACCTCCTGCTCAAGCAGGAAAACCTATATCCTTTCAGACAAATGGTTGTCTTGCCTCTTGTTGAAAACCTGCCGTGATGGAGCACCACAACATCTGAAGCTATGTCGTTCCATTGATTAATTGTTCTCAATGCCAGGAAATTTCTCCTTAATTCTAAGTTGGTTCTCTCCTTGTTTAGTTTCTATCTGTTGTTTCCTGTCCTGCCTTCAAGTGCTTTGGAGAGTAGGTTGACCCCCTCTTTGTGGCAGCCAGTCAAATATTGGAAGACTGTTGTCAAGATAATGAGCTGTAATAATACCACACTAATGAGGCCACACTTGGAATGCTGTGTCCATTTCTGGTCATCACATTACAAAAAAGATGGAAAGTGTGCAGAAAAAGAGCCACAGATTTAGGGACTGGATGCTAAATCATACAATGAACGATAAAGGGAGCTAGGTACGACTTGCCCATCAAAGAGAAGATTATGGGGCAGACCATAACTGTTTTCCAGTACTTGAGGGGCTCCTGCAAAGAAGAGAGGGGGGGGGGGGGTCAACATCTTCTGCAAAGCCCCTGAAGGCAGGACAAGAAGCAAAGGATGGAAACTGATGAAGGAGAGAAGCAACCTGAAACTAAGGAGAAATTTCCAGAGAGTGAGAACAATTGATCAGTGGAACTGTGAATCTCCAGAGGTTGTGGGTGGTCCACCATTAGAGGTTTTAAAGAAGAGACTGGACAGTCATTTGTCTGAAATGGTAGAGGGTTTCCTGCTGAAGGGTTGGACTAGAAGAACTCCAAGGTCTCTTCCAGCCTCATGATTCTATGTTCCATGTTCTTTGCAAGCCAGGAAGACAATGCTCTTTGGGGTCTCCTCTTCCTCCTGGTCCTCCTCCTGGTCCTCCTCTGTTTCTCCATTTCTCTTGCAGGCTTCCTCCATCAGCCTCCATCCTCCCCGTCTGTCAGCTGAAGAGGTTGGAAGCCCTTGTCGTCACTGTTTCTGAATCCAATCAAGTGCTTCTCCGATCTAAATAGCTGACAGCCAGGGCCTTTAAGAAACAATGGGGAATATAAAGGGTCATTTACCCCAGCCTTTGGGGGTGGTGGAAGAGGCCCAAAACCTTGGCAACCTTCCTTTCTCAGCAGGGCCTGAGATTTTGTGAAAGTCATGCTGGTGAGACCTTCCGCTGCTGTAGGCTGCCTTCCAAAGAAATGCTGAATTATGAGGGTGCTTAATAGCAGGACATAAACAAGGGCAGTCCGGAGTAATCAGAGTTGGTCGGTCAAGCTTGCAAATGTTATCTGCAGGAGTTTGTGGGGCATTTATGATTTCTTTTCCAAGTGGAGAAAGAAAGATTTGGACCGTGTGCCTTTGTCATTCAGCACCACATTCTCAAAAGCAAGAAAATTCTGTTTTTTGAAGATGAAGATGCTAAGGCCAGAGCTGGGTTCCTCCTGGATCAGCCCGGATTGGGCAAACCGGTAGTAGCAGAGGTGGGGGGCTTATGTGCACACACACAAGGGAACCAGTAGTAAAAAAAATGGAAACCCACCACTGGCTGAGACCCTAGTAGAGCAACAAAGATGATGCAATACAGAATACAAAACAACAGAGTTGGAAGGGACCTTGGAGGTCTTCTAGCCCAACCCCCTGCTCAGACCCTATATAACATTTAAGACAAATTTGTTGTTCAGTCTCATCTTGAAAACAGTGTTAGAGCACCCACAACTTCTGGATGGAAATTGTTCCCCTGGTTAATAGTTTTCACTATCAGGACATTTCTTCTTAGTTCTAGGTTGCTTCGCTCCTTGGTTAGTTTCTATCCTTTCCCCCCTTCTTGTCCTGCCTTCAAGTGCTTGGAGAATAGGTGGATCCCCTAACCCTCAAATACTATTGGGAAACTGCTGTGATGGCATCCCTGGTCCTTCTCTTCATCAAACTAGATGTACCAAATTCCTGCAACCGTTCTTCTTATGTTTTCGCCTCCAGTCCCCTCATCGTCTATATTGTACTTCCCTGCCCTCTTCCAGAGTCTCGGCATCTTTTTTGTGTTCTGGTGACCAAAACCGAATGCAATAGTCCAAGTGTGGACTTACCAACGCACCCTAAAGCTGTAGTATCGCTTCTCATGATCTTGATCCTGTCCCTCTGTTTATGCAGCCCAGAATTGCACTGGCTTTTTTGGGCAGCTGAAACACACCAAATAAAGGGGCCTGGAGGCTAAATCATATGGGGAACATTTGGAGGAACTGGGAATGTCTCGTCTAACGAAGAGAAGGATGAAAGGAGGTGTGATAATTGTTTTCCAGTACTTGAGGAGCTCTCCCAAAGAAGAAGGTGGTGGGCTTATTCTTCGAGGAACTTGAGGTCAGGTCAAGAAGTAAGGGACCGAAGTTCAACAGAGGGAAATTCAACCTTGAACTAAGGAGGAATTTCCTGATAGGGGAGAACAATGATTGCGCAACCATTTGTCCAGGATTGTGTAAGGACTCCTGCCTTGAGCACGAAGTTGGACTAGAAGACCTCCAAAGTCCCTTCCAGCCCTAGGATTCTATGATCTTCTGATTATCTATGGAAATTGTCAATCGTCATGGTTGTCCCAAAGGTGCTTTTTCAAGAGACAACTTGGACTTTCTGGTTTTTTGTTGAAGACGTTTCGCTTCTCATCCAAGAAGTTTCTTCCAGCTCAGAGCTGAAGAAGCTTCTTGGATGAGAAGTAAAACATCTTCAGCAAAAAAACCAGAAAGTCCAAGTTGTCTCTTGAAAAAGCACCTTTGGGATATGATCTTCTGGGCATTTAAGTGGGCATTTTTGAGGGCATTTTGACTTCTGCATGTTAATTGTTAGCTGGAGAAGAAATGTATCTGTTCATCGGTCCAGGAAGTCAGAAGGCATGGATTGTTCTGGAGCATATTTTGTGCACATCCTCAAAATCCCAAAGCTTTAACATTAAACTGTCTACCATGGAACTCACCCCATTCCTAAGAGGTCCGTAAAGGGGGCTTGCATAAGCACACCAGTGTGCCTACCATCCCTGTCCTACTGTCCCCATGCTCGGCAAATGATTCATATTTATGATGGTTGCAATGTCCCTGGGTCACATGTTCCCCTTTTGCAAGCAAAGTCAATGGTTAAAAGCCAGGTTCACTTAACAACCGTGCTGCTAACTTGATAGCTGCAGTGAGTCACTTAACAAATGTGGCAAGAAACAGAAATATTGCCCTCCAGTGTGGTCGTAAGTTGAGAATTGCCTGCACTATCATGTTATCTTTTTTTTTTTAAAAAAAAAACTTTTATGGCTATTTCTAAAAGGTAATTTTCATGATTGTTACATTCTTCTCTACAGTCCCAATAATATTATTTTTTTTTACAATCCTGGAGACTCTTTTCCTTCCTTTCCAAAGCCACCCTGCTAAAACCGTCTTCTTTAATAAATGCCAAGGTCTTATCGTTCAATTAACATCTTTAAATTCTTTCGAGTAATTAATCATGTGCCTGGCAACATCAGATGAATCCAAAGCAACATTCACCTGATCACCTCAGATTACTGTAGGTGGGATTTCTGCCAGCACCCCTTCATTTCCAGACACAGAAATGACCGGTGGCTGATATTTTAGAATAGAATAACAGAGTTGGAAGGGACCTTTGAGGTCTTCTAGTCCAACCCCCTGCTTAGGCAGGAAACCCAATACCACTGGCTGTCTAATCTCTTCTTAAAAACCTCCAGTGTTGGAGCTCCACAACTTCTGGTGGCAAGTTGTTCCACTGATTAATTGTCCTCACAGTCAGGAAATTTCTCCTTAGTCCCAGGCTGCTTCTCTCCTTGATTAGTTTCCACCCATGGCTTCTTGTCCTGCCTTCAAGTGCTTTGGAGAATAGGTTGATTTCCCTCTTCTCTGTGGCAGCCCCCCAAATATTGGAAGATGCTATTATGTCGCTCCTCGTCCTTTTTTTTGTTAACAATAGTTCCAAATATTTCTTCATGCAATCATCAATCATCCACTAAATTTCCATTTGTTGCAACAACCATCTCATTAGACCTGGCACCATGGACCTCCCTTAAACGAATTTTGCTTAATAATTGGCCATGCCTAAAAATGATGGTGTTTCTACTTTATTTCTTGGACTTGTTATGCTAACAATGGCTATGGCCCATCTTGCATCAATATATCCCACCAGAAATGAAGACACGTCTCTAACACTTTACTTCCGTTACTCCAAAATTCCACCTTCCACTTTGTTCCATCTTAAATTTTCTTCTCCCATTTCTTTCCAAAACCTACCTGAGCAGGGGGTTGGACTAGATGAACTTTAAGGTCCCTTCCAGCTCTGTTCTGTTCTGCATTCCATTCCGTCCCATCCATATTCTGATCTACTCTACTCTACTCCACTCCACTCCATTCCATTCCATTCTATATGGTGTCACAGTGGTTTCTGCAGGCTACTTCAGCTGACTGCTAGCTGTAGTTTAAATTCTACCAGGCTCAGGGTTGACTCAGCCTTCCGTCCTTCCTTCCGAGGTTGTAAAATGATCACCCGGATTGTTGGGGGCAACAGGCTAACTCTGTAAACCACTTAGAAAGGGCTGTAAAGCACTGTGAAGCGGTATATAAGTCTATTGCTATTGCTATTGGCTCAGTGGCTAAGGCGTCGATCTGAAAGGTCAGCAGTTTGGCAGTTTGAAACCCTAGTGCCACATAATGGAGTGAGCTCCCGTGACTTGTCCCAGCTTCTGCCAATCTAGCAGTTCAAAATCACGTAAAAAATGAGAGTAGAAAAATAGGAGCCACCTTTAGTGGGAAGGGAACAGCACTCCATGCCCCTTCGGCATTTAGTCATGCCGGCCACATGACCACGGAGACGTCTTCTGACAACGCTGGCTCTTCGGCTTTGAAACGGAGATGAGCACCGCCCCCTAGAGACTGGCACATATGTGCTACCTTTACCTTTATTGTTATTGCTATTGCTAATCTACCCTACCCTACCCTACCCTACCCTATCCTATCCTATCCTATCCTATCCCCTTCATTTTTTCAGCTCTTTCCCCACACACCGCATAGTCCTTAATTAATATATTCGTTCATTCAATCTATCACAGAACTGTCCAATTATGTCCACAGGAATCTGTCAAAGTTTGTAACTTTGCTACGGGGGCATCGTGCAATTTCCTCATTTCCTTGTGAGGAAACAGAAGCTTCATCTCTGTAATATTTCTTGGCACATTGCAGTTTTCAGATTTACAATACAATATAATACAATAGCAGAGTTGGAAGGGACCTTGGAGGTCTTCTAGTCCAACCCCCTGCCTAGGCAGGAAACCCTATACCGTTTCAGACAAATGGCTATCCAACATCTTCTTAAAGACTTCCAGTGTTGGGGCATTCACAACTTCTGGAGGCAATCTGTTCCACTGATTAATTGTTCTCACTGTCAGGAAGTTTCTCCTCAGTTCTAAGTTGCTTCTCTCCTTGATTAGTTTGCACCCATTGCTTCTTGTTCTGTCCTCAGGTGCTTTGGAGAATAGTTTGACTCCCTCTTCTTTGTGGCAACCCCTGAGATATTGGAAGACGGCTATCATGTCTCCCCTAATCCTTCTTTCTCTTAAGCTAAACATACCCAGTTCCTGCAACTGTTCTTCATATGTTTTAGTCTCCAGTCCCCTAATCCTCTTTGTTGCTCTTCTCTGCACTCTTTCTAGAGTCTCCACATCTTTTCTAAATCGTGACGACCAAAACTGAATGCCGTATTCCAAGTGTGGCCTTACTAAGGCATTATAAAGTGGTATTAGCACTTCATGTGAGCTTGATTCTATCCCTCTGTTGATGCAGCCTAGAACTGTGTTGGCTTTTTTGGCAGCTGCTGCACACGGCTGGCTCATATTTAAATGGTTGTCCACCAGACTCCAAGATCCCTCCTAAGTTACTACTATTGAGCAAGGTACCACCTATTCTGTACCTGTGCATTTCGTTTTTCTTGCCTAAATGTAGAACCTGACTCTTTTCACCATTGAATTTCATTTTATTAGATAGTGCCCAATGTTCAAGTGTGTCAAGATCTTTTGTATCTTAAGCCTGTCTTCTGGAGTGTTGGCTATTCCTGCCAGCTTGGTGTCATCTGCAAATTTGATGAGTTCCCCATTTATTCCCTCATCCAAATCATTGATGAAGATGTTGAAGAGTCCTGGGCCTAAAACAGAGCCTTGGGGTACTCCACTGCATACTTCCCTCCATGTAGATGCAGTTCCATTGAGGACTACACGTTGAGTGCGGTTGGTCAGCCAGTTACGAATCCATCTGGTGGTGATGCTGTCCAATCCACATTCTTCTACTTTATCTAGTAGTAGGTTATGGTCTACCTTATCAAAAGCCTTACTGAAGTCCAAGTAAACTATATCGATGGCATTCCTCTGGTCCACTAATTTTGTCACATTATCAAAGAGTGCAATAAGATTAGTCTGGAATGATCTGTTTTTGACAAACCCATGTTGGCTTTTGGCTATTACTTTGTTTGCTTTTAGGTGCTTGCTAATTCGTTGCTTGGTTATCTTTTCCAGAATCTTTCCTGGTATTAAGGTCAGGCTGAGAGGTCTGAGTTTGTTTTTTTCCCTTTTTTGAAGATGGGAACCACATCAGCTCTTTTCCAGTCCTCTGGCAGTTCCCCGGTGTTCCAGGATCTCTGAAAGATATAATTCAGTGGTTCTGAGATCTCGTCTGCCAGTTCCTTCAGAACCCTGGGGTGTAATCCATCTGGCCCTGGTGATTTGAACTCGTCTAGGGTAGACAGGTGCTCACTTACCATGTTCTTCCCTATTTCAATTTGTGTTCCTAATCTGATTTTTGTGGTGCTGCTTTTGACAGGTTGGAGTGTTTTATCCCTTTGTGTAAAGACAGATGCAAAACATGAGTTAAATAGTTCTGCTTTCTCCCTGTTGCTTGTCACCTTCTTGCCACTTTCTCCCAGCAATGGACCAATTGTTTCCTTAACCCTTTTCTTGTTTTTAACATGTTGGAAGAAGCTTTTTTTGTTATGTTTTACTTTTGTGGCAAGCCTTTCTTCATTGTGAGCCTTAGCTTTCCTCACTTCATCTTTACAGGCTCGGGCTATTTGCTGATATTCTGCCTTAGTTATGTCTCCCTCTTTCCACTTTTTATACTTAACTTTTTTGTCTTTCAATTTGTCAGAGTTCTTTATGCAGCCATGCTGGTTTCTTTTGGGAGCTGTTTTCTTTCTTCTTCATTGGCATTGTGCTAGACTGGGTTTTGGTAATCTCATTTTTCAAAATTTCCCAAGCTTCTTGAGTTGTTTTCCCCTTGAGGACTCTCATCCATGGAATTCTTCCCAAGCTGTCTCTAAGTTTATTGAAATTAGCTCTCTTAAAGTCCAAGACTCTAGTTTGACTTTGTTCTACTACTTGTGTTTGCATAATGTTGAATTCCAATATTGCATGGTCACTTGCCCCCAGGGTTCCTGTGGCTTCAACACCTTCTATCATTTCCTCTCTGTTAGTGAGAATTAAGTCCAATATGGCCGATCCCCTTGTTCCCTTCTCTACTTTTTGGGAAACAAAGTTGTCTACTAGGTTTGTTAGGAACCTGTTGGATCTTCCACTTAGTACAGAGTTTGTTTCCCAGTTGATATCAGGGTAGTTAAAATCCCCCACTACTATTCTGGTGTGCTTCCTACATACCTTAGTTAGCTGACTAGCAAAAAGTTCATCTACTTCCTCTGCTTGGTTGGGTGGCCTGTAGTATAGACCTATGGCAATGTCATTTCCCCACAACCTTTAATATTGACCCAAATGCATTCAAGATAGTTCTCATCATTGTTGTGCTCTATTTCTGTTATTTCTTATATATAGTGCAACTCCACTTCCTCTTTTATTTGGTCTATTTCTTTTAAATAATTTAAATCCTTCTAGCTGTATGTTCCATTTGTGGGTTTCATCCCATAAATTTGTCAAACAAACATATTTGTTAAGCAAAGGCAGCGTTTGCTTATCAGACACCTGGTCGAAGAGGAAGGAAGATGGACCTTGTGTCCTCTCCAACAATTTGTAAGATCCGGGCCTGCCAGTAAATTCTCCACCTTTTAAATGTGCTCTGCTAACCCTTTACAGAAATTCCTCAACTGACAAACATTTGCTCATCGCCTTTTTGAAGTTACAACAGCACTGGGGAAAAAGTGGCTTATGACCAGTCCTCGCACTTATGCCCAATACAGCATCTCCACAGTCAGGTAATCAAAATTTGGGTACCTGGCACTAGTCACAGCTTCAGAGGATACCTTGAAAGAGCACAGAAATCCAGGGCTGGAAGGAACCTGGAGATCATCTAGTCCAACCCCCTGCTCCAGCAGGACATTTTAAAGTCAGTTTCTGTCTTTTGACACCCCCCAAGTCACATGACTACATAGCCATGCCCACCCAGTCACATGACCCTCACCAATCCACGTCCACAGAACCGGGAAGGGGAAAAAAAGCAACAACGGGTGGAAACTAATGAAGGAGAGAAGCAACTTAGGAGAAATTTCCTGACAGTTAAAACAATTAATCAGTGGAACAGAAGCTGCCTCCAGAAGTTGTGAATGCCCCAACACTGGAGGTTTCTAAAAAGAGTCTGGTCTGAAATTTGTCTGAACTAGATTGTGTTGTTTCTCTGTGTCATATAATGTATGTGGGTACATGCATAATTCTTTCTTTCTTTCTTTAGTTTGTCATGTTCATGTAGTGCATATTGGACGCGGTGACCTTTGAGAGCTGCAAGCAATGGAAAATCTGTAGAGATTCTCAGTCAACCAGGTCCTGGTTGCCCCAAAGGTGGTTTTTTTCCCCCCTGGAGGCAACTGGACTTTCTTGCTCTTTCTTTGAAGATGTTTTGCTTCTCATCCAAGAAGCTTCTTAAGCTGAACACCCTTGGAATGGAGTGGGGGGTATGAATGGGTCTCCAGAGGGAAAAATTGCAAACTACAAGAACCATTTCCACCACTCAGGTGTCCCCGAGGACACAGAAAAACCTCCAAGTGGCCTCGAAGACCCTCTCAAAAGGATGCAAATGACCAGCTGTCTGCAAGGAACATAAATCCTTCCATTCCCCACCATTTAGTCAGACCTAAAGAAGCTTCTTGGATGAGAAGCAAAACATCTTCAAAGAGAAAAACAAGAGTAAGGCTACACTTGGAATCCTGCATCCAATTTTGGTCACCATGATGTAAAAAAGATGCAGAGACTCTAGAAAGAGTGCAGAGAAGAGCAACAAAGAAGATTAGGGGACTGGAGATTAAAACATACGAAGAATGGTTGCAGGAACTGGGTATGTCTAGTTTGATAAAAGAAGGAGACATGATAGCAATCTTCCAGGATATCAGCAGCTGCCACAAGGAAGAGGGAGTCAAGCTATTCTCCAAAGTACCTGAAGGCACAAGAAGGACAAGAAGCAATGGGTGGAAATTAATCAAGGAGAGAAGCAACCTAGAACTAAGGAAAAATTTCCTGACAGTGAGAACAATTAATCAGTGGAACAGCTTGCCTCCAGAAGTTGTAAATGCTCCAACAGTGTAAGTTTTTAAGAAGAGATTAGACAGTCATTTGTCTGAAGTGGTGTAAGGTTTCCTGCCCAAATGGGTTGGACTAGAAGACCTCCAAGGTCCCTACCAACTGTGCAATTCTATTCTAAGAGAGACCAGATGCCTCCAGAAAAAAAAACCCATCTTTGGGACATGTATGCAATGGAATTTCATTTTAACGTATGCTGATTAGTGTACATTCAAAGTGACAATAAAGATATTCTAAGTCTAAATTGGCATAGGGTTTGCTGCCTGAGCTGGGGCTGGACTAGAAGACCTCCAAGGTCCATTCTGACGCTTGTTATTTTCTTATAAACATCTTCTAAGCTCACAAGGAACATAGAGGTGGAAGGAAGGCAGAGCTAAGATCCAGGTAGGATGGAGGAGGACAGTTCCAGGTGACTTCAAGGGCGAGAGAGCCGTCTGCCTGCACACCCAACAGAAGGTTCCTTTCATCTACTCATTTACACCAATTACAATTCACGTCTAAGAAGTGCAGCTCACCAGAAAACGCACCGGGCACCCGGCTCACCTGCTTTATTTAAAGATCTTTTTGAATCTAAGAAAAAAAAGGTTGGAAAAGGAGGCAGGTGGGCTGCATTGCACCTTGCATCCTAGTTATTTGTAGAAATGCTTCCCTGGGGACAGGAGGAGTCTTCTCTTGGCTGATGAGCATCGGGTGATTAGCCAAGGCCACCATGGCAACCCTCAGATGCAGAGCAAGGCTTCTTACGCTTGGCAGCTTTAGGATGGGTGGGCTTCAGCAAAATCCCCCAGCCAGCCTGTCCGGGCATCAACTCCCAGAATTCTGCTGGTTGGTGTCCCCAAAGTTTGGAGATTTAGGTCAATGTTTCTGAAATGTGGCATCTTATTTCTTAAGAATTTTTTAAAAATTTTTTAGTCTCATATATACCATTTTAAGTATACATTCACATTCGGTAATTGTTGTTATTCTTTACATTTATCATTCTTATACGTTTATTATTTCATTTAATAGGTTATAATATACAGTTTGGGTTGCTTTGTTTACCATCCCTTCCACCTGTTGTAACATCACCTTCTTTTCCCTTTCTTTTCTCCCTCCCTCCCTCCTCTACTTTCATCCTTCCTCCTCTCCTTTCCCTTCCTTTTTCCCTTATCTTTCTCCTACTCTTCCTCTTCGTCTTCCCCTTCCTACCCTCTCTCCTCTCTTTCTCTCCCTTCCAGCCTCCTCTCCTTACTTCTTTCTTCTTTCCCCTATCTTCCTTTCCTTCTGTCCTCCTCTCTCACTTTCTTTTCTATTATTGTAGGTGTCTCTTTCAGGTCTCCGTTTATGTTTTCTTGGGATGGTATTTCTGCAAACCTAAATATAATTTGATATCATTTCTTATTCCCTTACCTTCGCTAATCTATCCTAACTATATCCCCCCCCCCTTTATGTCTTGCTCTTAGATATATGTGTATATTTAAATGTGGCATTTTTAAGATGGGTGGACATCAACTCCCAGAATCCCCCAGCCAGCCAGCATCACTGCCCTTATCTCCAGAAGCATCCAAGCGCATTCAAAGTAGTCCTCAATACCAGTCCCTGGAGATTATGAATGGAGTAGTCTGGAGATACCTTTTCCTTGACCACAATAGGAGGAGAAGGTTCTTCTTCTGACCTGCCCAGGTTCATTCATAAGATGGTAAGAAAATCCTAGGGCTGGAAGGGACATTGATGGTCTTCTAATTCCACCCTCTGCCCAAGGCAGAAGTCCTTCTTCTGAATGAAGGCAAATTTACGTGTCCCAGTGTCTGTAGAGATTCTCAGTCATCCAGGTCAACTTGAAAAGCAGCTTTGGGACATAGGTGTCCCAGGATACTTTTGCAGGATCCAGTCTGGGTCAGTCGCTGGGACCAGAGGTTTAGTTTTCTGACCTTTTGTGCTGAGGCCCATCTTCAGGGAAGTTCTCCCTCACCAGAATGTGCGACACAGGTGAGATAGAAGTTTGCCCAGGATGGGCTCCAGCACAAGTCCAAAAGCTTGGAAGATTAAACCTCTGGTCTGGGTGACCGACCCAGATTGGATTCTGCAGTCCTTATTCCATCCCAGACAAACGGTTCTCTGGTCTTTTCTTGATGCTGCAGCCATGGAGCATCCACAACTCCAGGAGGCAAGCTGTTCCACTGACTAATTGTTCCACCAGTCAAGAAATTCCTTGTTATTTCCAGGTTGGATCTCCCTCATGGCTTCTTCTTGGGAAGTTAGATTAAGAGGAGAAGATCCAACTGGGGAGGAGAACCCTCAGGACCTGATTACTGCTTGTGATTTAGAAAGCACCACTGAACATAGTAGAAGAATCAGAATTAGACCATGATTTGGATCAATCATTCAGAATATTGTTGGAAGGGACCTTAGAGGTCTTCTAGTCCAGCCCCCTGCTCAAGCAGGAGACTCTAGTTCTCACTGTTAGCAAATTTCTCCTTAGTTTTGGGTTGCTTCTCTCCTTGAGTAGTTTCCAACCATTACTTCTTCTTCTGCCTTCAGGTGCTTTGGAGAATAGGCTGATGACCTTTCAAGTTTTTGAAGATGTCCATTCATATAAAGGAGAGAACTCCAGAACCCATCTAAGCAGTATGTTCAGGATACCCTAAATGAGCTGTCAAAACCCAGGAGGCCCCTGGATGATATTAATGAGACCATGGCTTCTGCCCCTCTCTGTTGCTTGAAATGGTAGAGGGTTTCCTGCTGGAGCAGGGGGTTGGACTAGAAGGCCTCCAAGGTCCCTTCCAACTCTTGTTATTCGGTTGCTAGAGGATATCTATGGAGATTCCTGGTTATCCAGGTCATGGATGCTCCAAAGGTTCTTTCTCAAGAGGCCACTGGACTTGCTTTCTTTTTCTTTGAAGACGTTTCGCTTCTCAGAATAACAGAGTTGGAAGGGACCTTGGAGGTCTTCTAGTCCAACCCACTGCTCAAGCAGAAAACCATATAACATTTTAGACCAACAGTTCTCTAATCTCTTCTTAAAAATCTCCAGTGTGAGTGAGAGTACCCACAACTTCTGGAGGCAAGCTGTTCCACTGGTGAATTGTTCTCACTGCCAGCAAATGTATCCTCCAGGAACCTTTTTCAGTTCTGACTGAAGAAGACCAAGGAAGCTTCTTGGATGAGAAGCGAAACATCCCGCTACCTCTTGAAAAAAAAAACAATTTTGGATTGCTAGAGAATGCTTGGATGGTGGCAGCCCATTTCTGCACCCTGAATAGCCACCAAAATGGCAGGTGAGATTGGCTTTTAGATAAGCAGCTCATTTCCCATGCAGGAGGCTTAGAAATGGTCTCGGGAGCAAATTTTGAAAAACTGATTTGTATGGAGGAAGGTTTCCTCGCTCTGGATTGATTCAGAGGTCATCCGATACACCACGCACATCCCCATGTCGAGGCAGACGGGGCTGGGGTGGGGTCTCTAGCTTGCATGTTCTCCAGCAGGTCTGCCCCTTCTCCAAAGAAAACAAGGAAAGAAAAACTGATGAGTAGCAAGATGTTCTTCCCAGAAATTAAAAGTCACACGGCTTCCTGGCAGCCTTTAAGCAGAAGCCGCCTTTACACAGAGGAAGGGCCATTAAAACAGAAATGCAGATGCTGCATATCCTCTTTGCCAGCCTGGGAAAGAACAGCTGAAGGAAAACATAGAACATAGGATAATAGGGTGGGAAGGAGACGTGGAGGTCATCTAGTCCAACATCGGCTCCTGGCAGGAGATCCTATATGATTCCTGACTGTCTTTGGGGTTGATGTGATGGGTGTATTTGATCATAGAAAGAATAACAGAATAAGAGAACAGAATAACAGAGCTGGAGGGGACCTTGGAGGTCTTCTAGTCAAACCCCCTGCTCAAGCAGGAGGCCGTAGACCATTCCAGATGAATTGCTGTCCAGTCTCTTCTTGAAAAGCCTCCAGTGGTGGAGCCCCCACCACTTCTGGAGGAAAACCATCCCACTGGTTAATTTGTTAAATCAGTCGTTCCATGGGCTAATTGTTTTCACTGCCAGGAATTTTTTCCTTAGTTCTAGGTTGGTTCTCTCTTTTATTAGTTTTCATTCGTTGTTTCTTGTTTTGCCCCATGTCCTTCCCAAGTCCTTCTTTTCTCTAGATTAGACATGGCCAATTCCTGCAAATGTTCTTCGTATGTTTTAGCCCCCAGACCCTGGCGCTTTAACACTCTAGCTAATGTGGGCATGGGGTCTGGGTGAAGAGGGGCATATGGACGTTTCCACAGGGACAGGGGATAAAAGGTAAAAATGGGCAGGAAGGCCATGCTTTAGCAATTGAGTGAGTTTTGGGGAAATGTTCAGAGTTGACAATTGCTGGAGGAAAAGAGAATGATTTGGAGAGAGAAAGGGACCATCAAAGTACAGAGGTAGTCCCAGGGAAGAAGCACAAAAAAGGGGAAATGTAACAATTGAAGAGAACCTCTGTAGCTCAAAGTTGAATTGTGACGTCCTTGGTGCTTTTCAAACTTGGTGTCTTTTCTTGCAGATGTTTCATGTCCCCCACTAGGGAATATCAGCAGTGCTAGAGGAGGAGGAGGAAGAGGAGGAGGGCAATTCTGGGGTCCTAGGTGCTCTATGAACAGGGTTCTTTTCTTGCAGATGTTTCATGACCCAACTAGGGGACATCATCAATGCTAGTAGGGAAGAGGAGGAGGTGGAAAAGGAGGAGGAGGAGGAGGAGGAGGAGGAGGAGGAGGAAGAGGAGGAGGAGGAGGAGAAGGAGGAGGAGGAGGAGGAGGAGGAGGAGGAGGAGGAGGAGGAGGAGGAGGAGGAGGAAGAGGAGAGGACCGTGGGATTCTTGGTGCTCTCTGCACTTGGTTGTTTTCTTGCAGACATTTCATGACCCAACTAGGTAACATCATCAGTGCTGTTGGGTCATGGAATGCCTGCAAGAAAACAACCAAGTTCAGAGAGAACCAAGAATCCAACAAGGTGAAATGCACTGCTGGTCCAGCTGGGAAAAGTGTGAGTGGCCAGGCTTTAGGGAGAGAATTTGAGTGCACAGAATGAAGGCCAAAAGAGAGAAGGCAGCTGTCAAGGTATTTGTCCAGGACCCCTTCCAGAGGGAAAACAAGAGCCACAAAGAGACTCTTTGGATAAGAACAGAGTATCTTGAATGTGTTTCTTGACACTTCTAAGGTTCGTGGACTTCAACTCCCAGAATTCCCCAGTCAGCTGTGTCCATCTAGAGTTGCCAAGGTTGAATAACCATCCTGGTAAACATCAAAATGTGAACCCCAGGGATGTCCCAAGAGTCCCCCAGAAAGGTCTCTACAGAGCCTGAAGGAGGAAGATTGTGTTGAGTTCCACCTGCGGATCTTGCTGCTCTTTTGGGACTAAACAGCTCTGCCTTGGAAGATGATCATCATAAATGCTTGTTTTGTCTCAGGGGGGTCCTCAGGTCTTTGATTGAAAGAACAAAAAGATAAAGCTGTGCCAGCAGGAAGCTAATTGGATTCTCTCAATCTTTCCCATTGAGTGGCTGATTGGAGATGGGAGATGGGGGGAGCTTCAGGCTGACATCCAGCCAGGCTGCTCCACCTTGGAAGAGAGATGCCCAGGGTGTCGGAGACAATTAGCAAAGGATGCTGCATCCAGGTGTGTCCAACAGTGGAGAAAAAAAATAGATAAAATAACCTGAAGGTGTAGCATCCTTGAGAAAGTGAAGGTCATAGTGTCAGAATCATACAATCATAGAGCTGGAAGGGACCTTGGAGGTCTTCTAGTCCAACCCCCTGCTCAGGAAGGAAACCCTGTTCCAGGCAAATGGTTGTCCAATCTCTTCTTAAAAGCCTCCAGTGATGGAGAACCCACAACTTCTGGGGGAAAGTAGTTCCACTGACTAATTCTTCCACCGGTCAAGAAATTCCTTGCAATTTTCAAGTTGGATCTCCCTCTGAGGAGCTTCCACCCATGGCTGCTTCTTGGGAAGTTGGATAAGAGGAGAAGATCCAACTGGGGAGGAGAACACTCAGGACTTGATTACTGCTTTTGATTTAGAAAGCACCACTGAACATAGTAGAAGAATCAGAACTGGACCATGATTTGGATCAATCAATCAGAATATTGTTGGAAAGGGCCTTAGAGGTCTTCTAGTCCAGCCCCCTGCTCAAGCAGGAGATGGTACACAATTTCAGACAAGTGGCAGCCCAGTCTCCTTTTAAAAAATCCAATGATGAAGCACCTACAACTTCTGAAGGAAAGCTGTTCCACTGGTTAATTATCCTCCCTGTTAGGAAGTTTCTCCTCAATCCCAGGTTGCTTCTCTCCTTGATGAATTTCCATCCGTTGCTTCTTGTTCTTCTTTCAGGTGCTTTGGAGAATAGGTTGAGCCCCCTCTTCTTTGGGGCTGTCACTACGTTATTTTGTTTGTCTACTTGAGCCTCTATTATAAGTTATACTGTAGAGAAGTTTTTCTTATCTGACAATGATTTACTGCGCATGCTTAACATGTTTATAATACATCACACATTCCAGAGACTTATTTTCCTTTTGATCTTTGTTCGTCTTCAAGAAGGCGGACAACATTTGTTCTTGCAGAAATGTAACAATTAGATAGATTTGTTTTATTTCTATTTTGTTATTTTTGTATTAAAGCTTGTTTTTTAATTAGAACATGTTCTCGGGTTTTTTTCATTTTCGCTTCTTGAGGATATGCTGTTTGGAAAAGCCATCGATTCCAGACCTCATTAGTTCAGGGTGAAATTTTTCCCCTGACAGGGGCAGCCCCTCAAATACTGGAATGCTGCTGTCATGCCCCTGCCAATCCTTCTTTTCTCCAGACTAATGAAACCCAAATCCTGCAACCGTTCTTCATATGTTTTAGTCTGCAGGCGTTTAATCATCTGAGTTGCTCTTCTTTGCACTTTTCCCAAAGTCTCAACGTCTTTTTTGTGATGTGTTGACCACAACTGGATTCAGCATTCCAGGTCTGGCCTTACTAAGGCTTTACAAAGTGGTGCTAATGCTTCGCCTGATTTTGATTCCGTGCCTCTGTTTATACAACCAAGGGTTGCCTTTTTGGCTGCCGCCGCACATTTGCTTCCCTTTGATCATCTTAGTTGCTCTTCTCTGAACCTTTTCCAAAGTCTCAACATTTTTTTTTTGTAGTACGGTGACCAAAATTGGTTGCAGTATTCCAAATGTGGCCTTACTAAGGCTTTACAAAGTGGTACTAATACTTCACGTGACTTTGATTCCATGCCTCTGTTTATACAACTAAGGATTGTATTAGCTTTTTTGGCCGCTGCTGCACACGGCTGGCTCATGTTTAAGGGATCATCCGCTGGGACCCCAAGTTTCCTCTTTCAATTCCTGTTTTTGAGCCAGGTTTCACCTAATCTGTACTTGGACCTTTGGTTTCACCTGCACAGGTGTAAAACCTGGGACCCTTTGCAAAAGAGGCCCACCCCATTTGATTTCAGGATCTAGGAGGGAGAACTGATGGTCCTTGGCCTGCATAACCACCCATGGCAAGTATGAAAGTTTCTTTGGCACAAAAAAAAGAATTAACAGAGAAAGGGAATCAGAAAAAAACCCACTTGGGCACAATTTGCTCAGCGTTTCCAAAGCTATTGGGCCACTTCCTCCCCCAGAGACCAGAAACTGAACGCCTGAGGGCCAAAGGGGAAGCATCCTGTTATGGATCAAACCTGGAGAAATGACGGGGGATGAAGGAAGTTGAACCTGAAGGCTTCAAGTGGGCTCTTTATCAACCGGCTGATGAATGGTGTGGAAAGCTGAGCAAGGCAGAAGAGGTGATGAAATCCCTTCCAGGAACGCAGAGCGATTTCCTTTGAAAGTGGACCTGAGGAAAACAGAGAGAGGCGGGGGCTCTGGGAGGGATCGTGAGAAAAGCCAGAAGGCTTTAACCAAAAGGGGGGAAGGGGAGGGGAAGGGGAGGGGGTGAGGGAGATGTCAGGACAATAGATGAGAGCTGGAGGGAGACACCTCGGGGGTTGGGGCCAGGAGGCTCTGGGGCTGAGGCTGGCTGAGGTTTCAGCTAGGAAGTCCAAGCAGAAAAATATAATAACAGAGTTGGAAGGGGCCTTGGAGGTCTTCTAGTCCAACCCCCTGCTTAGGCAGGAAACCCTATACCATTTCAGACAAATGGCTATCCAGCATCTTCTTAAAGACTTCCAGTGTTGGGGCATTCACACCTTCTGTAGGCAACTTCTGTTCCGCTGATTAATTGTTCTAACTGTCAGGAAATTTCTCCTCAGTTCTAAGTTGCTTCTCTCCTTGATTAGTTTCCACCCATTGCTTCTTGTTCTACCCTCAGGTGCCTTGGAGAATAGCTTGACTCCCTCTTCTTTGTGGCAACCCCTGAGATATTGGAAGACTGCTATCATGTCTCCCCTAGTCCTTCTTTCTCTTAAGCTAAACATACCCAGTTCCTGCAACCGTTCTTCATATGTTTTAGCCTCCAGTCCCCTAATCCTCTTCGTTGCTCTTCTCTGCACCCTTTCCAGAGTCTCTACAACCATTTTTCATTGTGGCGACCAAAACTGGATGCAGGATTCCAAGTGTGGCTAGAGTATAGTATGGAATAGTAATGAATAGGGAATAGGGAATAGAGTAGAATAGAATATAGAATAGAATATAGAATAGAATATGAAATAAGAATAGAATATGGAATAAATAGAATAGAATGGAATAGAAATTCTTTATTGGCCAAGTGTGATTGGACACACAAGGAATTTGTCTCTGGTGCATAAGCTCTCAGTGTACATACCAACAACCAAGGGAAAGGTCATATATCTTGCAGGGACCATGTGGCTTGGCTGGAATCAGGTCTCCTAAAGTGATGGAGTGTCAAAAGAAACATTTCCATGTCCTGGATCACATAGGACCCAGATGCCGATCTTTCTGAAGCAGGATTCTGGGATCTACCTCTTTGCAAACACAGCACTACTCCTCAAGTTACAACCCCAATTAAGTCCAACATTTCTGTTGCTAAGCGAGACAGATGTTCAGCGAGTTTGGCCCCATTTTAGGACCTTTCTTCTTGTTAAGTGAATCACTCGGTGGCTAGGTAAATGTGGCTTCCACACGGATTTTGCTTGTCAGAAGATCGCAAAAGGGGATCGCGTGACCCCAGGACACTGCGACGGTCATAAGTGTGAGTCATTTGCTGAGCAACTGAATTTTGATAATGTGACCTTGGGGATGCTGCAACGCAGGGACGTGCGGTCAGGGGAGGCAAGGGAGGCAGAGCCTCACCTCTCTTCATGAAATAATAGTATATAATATTATATACTATATATATATAATATTATAATATTATATACACCCGCCCGGCCACGCCTGGGAGCTGTGGAGGCAGAAATGTTTTCGGCTCTCCCGGATGACGAAGCCACGAAAGCGACTGGGGAATGACGAGAACCTTCCTGCCTCTGCTGGACTGCAAAGTCCAGCAGAGGCAGGAAGGTTCTCGTCATTCCCCAGTCACTTTCGAGGACTGCGGAGTGCGAGCCGGCGGAGCACGCTCAGGAAGGCGGGGAATGGGATCACATGTGCTGGAGGATGAGGCAGCCTCAGCCTCCAGCACATGTGGTCCCATTTCCCGCCTTCCTGATGATGTCACCAGCCTCACCAGCCATAAACCTTACCGCACGTCACTGCTGCAACGGTCATCAGCATGAAAAACGGTCATAAGTCAGGTTTTTCAACGCCATCGTAACTTTGAAGTGTCACTAAATGAACTGTTCAAGGCCGCATGCCCTGTTCTGCCAACTCCATGGCTTCAGGCCTTTAAAAATCCATTTCTGCTCTAATTTCAAGACAGCTGGAACTGGGGAAGAAATATCCGAAGCCTCTTTTGGTCCCTGATTTAAAACTTACAAAGCAGGAAGTGTGTGTCGCTCGGAGCAAGTTCAGGCTAAGAGCATCATTTTTACAAAGCCTACCTGTATATCCTCCGAACCCAAGACCTTCTTACACCCTCCACGGGTATAGAGTCTCCTGCTTAAGCAGGGGGTTGGACTATTAACACCTCCAAGGCCCCTCCCAACAATATTCTGATTGATTGATTGATTGATCCAAATCATGGTTTAGTTCCGATTCTCCCACTATGTTCAGTGGTGCTTTCTAAATCATAAGAAGCTTCTTTGGTTCTGAGTGAACGGTGGAGGATGGAAGGATTTATATTCCTTGCAGTCCTCTGGTCGTTTGCGCTCTCTCTGAGAGTCATTTGAGGCCACTTGGAGGTTTGTCTGTGCCCAACCACTTCACAAATGCATGGCACAAGAGTCAGCGGCCCATCTGCATTCGAAAGACAAACGGCGCTCTCTTTCTTTTTTCTTTCAAGGTATTTTATTTTTTAATACAAATTGTACACATTACGGGAACAAAGCGTTATCTGGATCCTTTCTTTTACATCCTCTCATTTCCATCGTCCTTTTTGCATCATAGTTTCGTTTTCACTTTCTGCCAAATTATTCTCTTCCATTATTTTTCATCTTTATAGTTATTTTTTTTCTCAATACATAAACAATATCTTCCATTGCCCCTTCAAAGTTACACCAAATTTTCCTTTCTTCTTTTCTCCATTGGTCTATTTTGCTATAAGCAGCATAAAATCCTCTGATTCAGTTTAAGCACAGAGAGCATTTCTTTCACATTTTTTTTCCTACCATTAACAATGTACTATCATTTCTTTATTTCTTAATTAGTTATGTAAACATAACCATCTTACTATGATTCTATTTAGTCTACTAATGTACTTCTTTTTCCCTTTCTTCCTCTTTTAACTGTTTTCTCTTGGGCTCTGAAAAATCCAAGTTTTAATTCTTTTAACAATTTTAATTGAACTGCAAAGTGAACTGGCAGTAAAGCCGGCTGGGACGCAACACACACACACACACACACACACACACACACACCTCAAGCAGCCTCTGGTTGCAAATAGTCCAGCCCAATACTGCGAACACCACGGCTGCACAGCAAGAAATCCAGCAGGGCAAGTTGAAGAGTCCAAGAAGCAAGGGAGCATGGCAAGTAATCCAGAAATTTGGAAAGAACGCAAGGGATCCAGGAAAATTCAAACATCGGGACTCAACACTCCGTGAATTCAGCATTTGTTCCCAACAAATGCCTCTCTCCACAGCCTCTCCTTAAGTCTCAGTCCCCAGATATGCCTTGTGAAGAGGAGTGGGGTGCTCTCCTCCCGAGTAGCAGGTCAGTCTGCACTGTTCTCGTCTTCTCTCCACTCTCCGTGCTCTTGGATCAGGAGGGGGTGGCCCTTGCTCCTCTCCTGAGCTCTGTCTCTCATGTTCACTGCTTAGCCTCTCTTGGTCATCCTTTCCCCCCTTCTTCCCTGCCTACAAGCCCTCCCAATCCTGAAAGGCCCTGGCCCGCCTGGCCCTGCTCCTCCCCATTATCCTCCGAACGAAGCCACCTCCTCTATCTCCGTCGGCTCCAATTCCAGCTCGTCTCCCCCCCCCCCCCCCGTAGATTCAGGCTCTGATGGGGGCATGACACAGTAATGTGTGGAAGCTCCTCAGAGGGGAAAGTAAGTGAGAGCAATTAATTAAAGGAACATCTCACTTCCAAACGTTTTGGGTTCTCTGTCGCTGGAGGTTTCCAAGAAAGCATTGGAGAGTCCTGTATCTGGGATGGAATAAGATCTAATGGAAAGAGGATTGGGCTAGATTAGAAGATCTCCATGGTTCCTTCCAGCCCTGTGATCCATGCAGCAGCCCAAATAGGCAGTGGTGAAATGTAAACATTTTTGCCACCGGTTCTCTGGGCATGGCTTGGTGGGCGTGGCTTAGTGGTGGTGGGTCATGTGACTGGGTGGGCGTGGCCAGATGTTTTAATTTTTAAAGCATTTTTTTACTACCTATTCACCTGAACTGGTAGTAAAAAGATTCTTTAAGAAGTAAAAAAAAAGCTTCAGCTATGCTGTGCGATCATGGGGACCTTTCCCCCCCTCTTTTTAAAGCATTTTTTTACTACTGGTTCGGGTGAATAGGTAGTAAAAAATGCTTTAAAAAGTGAAAAAACGATTCCCACAATCATACGGCACAACTGATTGCCGTGGAAACTTTCCCTCCCCCCCCCCCCACTTGTTAGAGCATTTTTGTCCTGCCGGTTTGGGTGAATAGGCAGGAAAGAAATGCTTTCAAAAGTGGGGGAAAAGCTTCTGACTATCGCACGGCTCACATCAGAAGCTTTTTTTTTCACTTCGCAGAACCAATGACAATCGTCCCTAAAGGTTCGCACGAACCGCTGTGAATCAGTAGCCGTTTATCTCTGCAACCAGGTCCTAACAACGCACTTGAAGTCCCTGAGAAGCTCCAGCCGGGCCTTGCATCTCCTCCACCCCCTCTTGGCCCCGTGTCTCTCATCCTTGACTGCTGAGCACTGTTCCTACAAATCTGCTGAGCCAGAGGTCAGCCAGGAAGGGAGAGACCTGCTTGCTTTACAAAGGGAGGGGGAGCATGTCAGGCCAAAGACTCCAAGCTCAGCGCCATGAGCTTTCAGGACAGAGGTGTTGACGCTGCCCTCCAGCTCACGCTGGGCTTGGTATTTTGAGGGGTCAGGAATCCCCTTTTGTCTGGTGGGCTTCCCCACCTCTGCATTCCATTCGCACAAAGACCCCGTGTGGCTCTTGACGGACTTGTCATCATGGGTTTCACAGTGCGCTTGAATATCTTCTCAGGGGCTTTCGTAGAAGGATAAAGGGACGTCCCAAAGTCCTCTCGGGTTTTGTGGGAGATGCCCTCAACCGCAGGCGTGACTTTCCCACCCCCACCCCCCCTTCACAATGTCCTTCATGGCTTTTGCCGCTTCCTTGTTTAGGCCCCCGTCTGAACAGAAAGAAGGCCTGGTTGTGAGGGATGGAGGCCCGTCCTGGTCCTCAGGGGATGCCCACAGGGGAAGTCCAAAACCTGCCTCTGATGTGACATCTGGAGAGAGAATGACGACGAGAAAGGGATGTAAACAATAGTCTAGAGCCAGGATGGCAAACCTGTGGCACATGTGCCAAAGGTGGCATGCAGAGCCCCCCCCCATGCTGTTGCCAGCTGCTCTTCTGGATTCCGGCATGTACATGTGCACCAGCCATGTGCTGTTTGTCCAGAGTGCCAGAAACCCGAAGATCAGGCGGCTGGTGCGCATGCTTCTCTTTGGGTTTCCAGGGCTCCAGTGCGCACAAACGTCACCTGACCAGGGCACATGTGCACGCTGGAAACCAGAAGATCAGGTGGCTGGCGAGGTTTCTTCAGGTTCCTGGTGCTCTGGTGCACGTAACGAGAAGGTCCACCATCACTGGTCTGGAGGACTAAATGATGGGAATGCAGGTCTTCCCAGCTCTGGAGGACAAGCCATGGTGACTGCGCCTCATTCTGCCCCATGTTGGATTAAAAGCAATACTGAGAGAAGAGAATGATTGTAGCTCCAGGTTGAACTTGGTGCTCTCTGAGCCTGGTGGTTTACTTGGAGACATTTCATGACCCAGCTAGGTAACATCATCCGTCCTAGAAGGGAACAGGGTTTGCTCTCTGTTTATATACAACTGACTTGCTCCATCAGTGTTGATAAGATGTTTTGTTATCGTTTTGATAGTTCAACTACCAAATACCAAGAACCGCCAAGAAGGTAACAACACAGCCCTATTATTTTACGTCCTCTGTTCTCTGTTGTCGTCGTGGCTTTTTATGAATCGTGCAAAGCTCAAACTCTGCTTGCAGTTATGATGAGCATAATGGCTTAAATGTGTTCCCGAATCTAGCCGTTTGGTTGGCTTACGGTTCAGTGCATTTGGTCTTGTACAAACTCAAATATTTCTCAGTAGCTCAAATGAGAATCCATTAATTTTATTCAGAGCCTTTGTTCGCTGCCTCTTTTAAACATCGTCAGCCTACGAAAACCTGAACAATGCACATGTAAAACACAAAGAGCCCAGAGCATTAAAACCGTCTCTAAAGCTAAAATATCACTTATTGATTGGCGGCCCTGTTCATGCTGACCCAGGAATAGTTCCAGGTCTTGACTGCTTTTCTAACCGCCTGCAGTGCTGGGCCAACCCTGGACGCAGAAATGTGTGTCAAGGCAGTTGCAGAATGTTAATCAACTCAGTGCAAAAGAGGCATTTTTTCTTCCTTTAAAATAAAAAAAGCAAATGGCCATTTGTGCTATTTATGTTCCTAGACTTCACTGTTTCTAATTTGTGTCTTCCCCTGAAAACACACACACACACACACACACACACACAATGAATATATACCCATTTGGAGGTCGGATGAATCTTACTCCCTCCCAAAAATTTTTTACATCTGCATGAATGTTAAGGTTCCCCCCCCCCCAAATTCTTGAAGGAAAAGATTTGTTGAGGGAAAGGTTTAGCTTTCATGAGGTTTTGTGCAAACCCCAGAAACATTTTTGAGGTCAACAGCTCTGAATTTCTTTTTGTTTATTAAAAAAGCTTCAGTTGCTGAAGTACCGTATTTTTCGCCCTATAAGACGCTCCGGAATATAAGACGCACCCAATTTTAAAGGAGGAAAATCTAGAAAAAAAAGATTCTGAACCAAATACTGTAGTAAAATATTTTATATCAACTGTATAAAGTTAACAGCAGTTTAAGAACAATTTTATGTCCCCCATTTTTAGATGATCCAGGCAATGTTCCCTCTAATTTTTTTCAGTGTGAGCAGAAAAGTATATTATTTGAGCGTCACATTTTTATGCCTGAGCAGCACCTGAATTTTTTTCACAGATGTCACCTAAGACAACAACAAAATCAGTATTATTTGAAACTCAAAGTTATGTTTATTCAAGGTACCCGCTTAATTAAAAGTGTTATATAGTATCACTTAACAATGCTCCTGCTTAGTAACCAAAATGTTGGGTCAGGAACTCTGGCATTGAAGCATGCAGGAAAACAAAGTTTGTGGGACTAAAAAAACCTCCTTTCAATCAATCAATTCAAACTTTGCGAGATCTCTTCCCCCTCCCCAAGTTGTAATTGATTGAAGTTTTTTTTTAGTCCCACAAACTTTGTTTCTCTGCACATGATGGCAAGAAACGCGATGGAGCTGGAAATCAGGTAGGCAAAGAAATGTTTGGGAGAAGCGAGGACCTGGGCGATGGTGGGTGGGGCAACCTCGATGCCCTAGCACTGAAATGGAGAAAAGGGCAACAGCAGCCACGTTGAGTGAAAGAAGCCTCTTTTCTTCTTTCCTTGCCGCTTGTCTCTCTCCCCCCCCCCCCCTTGCTGGCAGCTCTCTCATTTCCCTGTGGATTCAAACGATCGGGCAGGATCCTTTTTAGTAGCAGGGGGAGGGGGGAACAGAGCAGCCAGCACGAGTGAAAGAAGCCTCTTTCCTTGCCGCTTGTCTCCCCCCCCCCCCACTTCTGGGAGCTCTCTCATTTCCCTGTGGATTCAAACGATCGGGCAGGATCCTTTTTAGTAGCAGGGGGAGGGGGGAACAGAACAGCCAGCAGGAGTGAAAGAAGCCTCTTTCCTTGCCGCTTGTCTTTCCCCGTTCCGGCAGCTCTCTTTGCATTGGGCTGTTTTTCGCCCTTTGGAGGCTTCAGGGAATCATCCGGAGATTTAAAAAAAACTATCCAAAATCAGCTGGCCAGCGGGTGCATGCGCACTGGAGCTGACAGGGCAATGCCTCGCGTGCCCTCAGAAATGGCTCCGCGTGCTGCTTGTTCGCCATCACGGCCTTAGAGGGAACAGTGGACCCAGGTGGCTACATTCGGCTAATAAGACGCACTCAGATTTTTACCCTCTTTTTTGGAGTAAAAAAGTGCGTCTTATAGGGCGAAAAATACGTTAATTGGAAATTTTGGCAGGATTCCTAACTGCATGAAGAGGACAAGTTCTTAGGACTCCTTCTGTCCGGTTAAGAACATCCTTCTGGAGTAAGCCAAGAGAACACAGAATAATAGGGTTGAAAGGGACCTTGGAGGTCTTCTAGTCCAACCCCCCCCCCCCTTGCAGGAGATCCTATTGTCAGGGTTGCAAATAGCATCCAAAATGAAATCAGAGTCCGAGGCAAAGGATTCCTCAAAGTTCCAATATTGGTACATCTGGGAAAACCCGAATCTGAAAGCTTCCCAGTTTTCCCACCCAGTTCAAAGTTTAACTGAGTGGGAACTTCCTTGCTCCCTCACCCCAAGCCCATCCCATGGTCCAATTTTCCACTGCCACGAAGACAGTTTCCTCTCATCCAGTTCCGGTCAGATGCAGAGAGAAAGGATGACCTTGGCTTTCTAGAAAGGAATTTTGTTATGGCTACATATCATCTAACTCTGTACAATTTTATTTATTTATTTATTTATTATTCATGCTTCTAGACCGCCCCCTCTCCCAAAAGGGACTCGGGGCGGTGTACAGTCCATGCAAAATATATCAAAATACAATAAAAATTGAATATGTACAGTTGGAATGGAGGAGGTTAAAAATGGAATTAAAAGAACTGTACAAAGCAATATATATAAATATAGGATTTTGAACCCCTAAAACACACACAATAAGTTAAAAACAATACCCCTAAAATAACCAGTTAATACATTTGCCAGGAGGGACAGTTGTAATTATGCCAGGCCTGCTAATCGGAACAGGTGAGTCTTCAATTTTTGCCGGAAGGAGCGGAGGTCAGTAGTGGTTCTAATGTCGGGGGGGAGGTCATTCCAGAGGGTTGGGCCCATCACAGAGAAGGCCCTACTCCTTGGTGTCGCCCGTTGGCATTGCCTAGTGGACGGCACCAGGAGAAGTCCCTCTCTGTGTGAGCGAATTGGCCGCAGGGATGTATGTGGGAGGATGCAATCCCTCCCTCCCATTTTCCCACAATAGAAAAGGCATAGTAGAATAATAGAAAGTGTGGCAGGCCAAAGATCCGAAAGAAAAGATGACTTGCGGTTGTGTCAGCACCTGACACCTATACCATTCAGGTACAAACCACAGAACCATTTTTGAGGTCAACAGCTGTGGAATATATATTTTTAAAGCTTTACTTGCTGAATAGTTTAATGTCTGGAACCATTACAGATTGCAATTGCAAATTTGAAATTACAAATTTTAGCAGGATCCTGGGCTGCATGTGGCACGTGAGGAGAGGTTCTTAGGAGCCTTTCTGTCCAGTTAGGAACATCCACCTGGAGTAAGAGAACACAGAATAATAGGGTTGGAAGGGACCTTGGAGGTCTTCTAGTCCAACCCCCCTGGCAGGAGATCCTATACCATTTCAGACTTACTTTGGGCTTGATGAGACGGAAACCTGTGGTCAACCGGTGGAGGGGGGGGGAAGGGACACACAATCTATGGACATGTTTGTTGTTTCGTTTTTTGTTGTTGGGGTTGTTGTTTTCCTTTTTTTTCCTTTTGTTTTTGGATTTGGAATTTCAGCTTTCAAAATAAAATTTTAAAAAAAGATTTGGGGGAATGGGGAAAAACCAGGGCTGCTTCCAGGAGGACAGAAAAGGGTTGCCGCCAATTGGGATGTATTGAGGCTGTCGAAAGGTCAAGAGATAGACATAAAAAGCTAACTCAGGCAACTTCATTGTTTTCGGCCTAGAGTACAAGAATCTCCCTAAACAACTTGTCTTCCTCTGGGAAGCCCCAGATAAGATTTCCCTCCTTCCCTCTTTTATTCTTTTCCTTCCTTCTTTCCCTCTTTCTTACTTTTATCTCTTCCCCCTTCCTTCCTTCCTTCCTTCCTTCCTTCCTTCCTTCCTTCCTTCCTTCCTTCCTTCCTTCTTCCTTCCTTCTTTTCCCCCCCTTGCCTCCTCTGCTCTCCTTTCACTCTCCTCTTCTCTTTTCTCCCTCCCTTCCTCTCTCCCTTTCCCTTCCTGCCTTCTCTCTTCTCTTCTCCCCCCCTTTTTTTGTTTATTGAATTTATATTGCTGCCTATTCACCCATGATGACTCAAGGAGGCTTACAGAATATAAAACCACATTTAAAACAATAAAACTAATTTTAAAAAATCAAATAAATTAATATAATACAATCATAAAAATCACCCCATCCCCTGCCCCAGTGACAGCAGATCCCATGAGCCATTTAATGGACTCCATCCCACTCTGGGCTCCCCAGGCCCACTGCCAGAACCAGGTCTTCAGCGCCTTCCGGAAGAGTCATACTGTTAGAGTGGGGGCCATTCTAATCTCCAGGGGGTGGGATGATGTTCCAGAGAGAGGGAGCCACCACGGAGAAGGCCCTTCTTCTGGCTCTCCCCAGGTGTGTCTCCCTAGGGCAGTGACGGCTAATCTTTCTTTCCTTGGGTGCCAAAAACGTGACTCAGTGTGCATGCATGTGACCACACCCATAATGCAGTGCCTCCTGTGTGCCCCATCCCATGTGCATGCACGTGTGACTCCCCATGCTCCCCTCCCCACGCGATGCATGCACGCTCACCAGAGGTGGGATCCTCCCAGTATGGTAGGGTACGCCAGAAGAGGTAGTGAAAATCTGGCATACCAGACCGGAGCATTAGCAATGGCGGGCTGGCCACGCCCCCGTACCAGCCAAAGAAAGAATATCCTGCCGTCCGTTGGTGGCGCCCCATTTTGGCTCCCTGAAGCCTCCTGGGAACTTCCGCTTTTGGTCCTAAGAGGCTTCAGGGAGGCCTGCTAGGCCCAAAACAGGGCGGGGGGGGGCAGCACCACACACCCCTGCAGCCCGTGCATGCAGGACCCCCAAAATTAGTTGGCTGGCGGGAGGTGTGTGCTCATGCGCAGTGGAGCTGACCGAAGGTGATGGCTCACATGCCCGCAGAGATGGCTCCCATAGGTTCACCATCACGGCCCTCGGGGATGGGACCTGCAGCATTCCCTCCCTCCCCACTCTGAAGGGTCAGGTAGATGTGGCCGGCAAGAGAGGGTCCCTCAGACCACCTGATGCCCAGCCATGAGGGCTTTAATGGTGACAACCAGCACCTTGAATTGCTCCCGGAAGCAAATCAGCAGCCAATGCAGCTCCCGCAGGAGAGCTGTTACATGTGCACTTGGGTTCTGCACAAAACCATGCGGGCCGCTGCATTTTGCATCAACTGGAGCTTCCGGATGCTCTTCAAGGGCAGCCCCATGTAGAGTGTGTTGTAGTAGCCAAGACGGGAAGTGATTAGGGCATGAGTGACCATGAGTAGGGACTGTCGGTCTAGGAAAAGGCATACCTGGCACACAACCATCCAAGACCAGAAGTGGCAATTCTCCCTGGGCCAAAGAACCCCCAACCCAGAGCCAAGGGTTTAGCATGGCTCCCCACCCAGCCCCTAAAAGCCCCCAGGCCCTGCGAGAGGGAAGACCATGCCTCACTTAACTCACCCTTCTTCCTTCCTCCCTTCCTCCCTCCCTTCCTCCCTTCCCTCCATCTTTCCTTCTCTATTTCTTTTCCTTCCTTCCCTTTCTTTCATTCTCCCTCCCTCCCTCCCTCTCCCTCTTTCTTTCTTTCTTTATTTCTTTTCCTCCCTCCCTCCCATCCCTTTGTTTCATTCTCCCCCCTCCTTCTTTCCTTCTCTATTTATTTTCCTTCCTTCCTTCCTTCCATTTCTTTTATTCTCCCTCCCTCCTCTCCTCCCCCTCTTTCTTTCCTCCTCAATTTATTTTCCTTCCTTCCTTCCCTTTCTTTCATTCTCCCTCCCCTCCTTCTTTCCTTCTCTACTTCTTTTCCTTCCTTCCTCCCTTCCATTTCTTTTATTCTCCTTCCCTCCCCTCCTCCTCCCTCCTTCCTTCCTTCTCAATTTCTTTTGCTTCCATCCTCCCTCCCGTCCTTCTTTCCTTCCTTACTTCCTCCCTCCCTCCTTCTTTCCTTCTCAATTTATTTTCCTTCCTTCCTTTTCTTCCCTCCCTCCCTCCTTTCCTCCTTTCCTCCTTTCTTCCTTCTTTCCTTCCTTCCTCCCTTTTCCTTCCTTTCTTCCTCCTTCCTTCCTTCCCTTCCCTTTCTTTCATTCATCCCCTACCCTCCTCCTCCCTCCTTCTTTCCTTCTCAATTTCTTTTCCTTCCGTCCTCCCTCCCTCCTTCTGTCCTCCCTCCCTCCTTCCTTCCTTCCCTCTTTCCTTCCCATCCTTCCTTCCTCCCTCTCTTCCTTCCTTCCCTCCCTCCCTCTTTCCTCCCTCTCTCCCTCTCTTCCTTCCTCCCTTCCCTTTTTTCATTCATCCCCCTCCCCTCATCCCCCTCCTTCTTTCCTTCTCAATTTCTTTTCCTTCCTTCCTTCCCCCCTCCATTCCCTTCCTCCCTCTGTCCTTCCTCCCTCCCTCTCTTCCTTCCTTCCCTTCCCTTTTTTCATTCATCCCCCTTCCCTCCTCCCCCTCCTTCTTTCCTTCTCAATTTCTTTTTTACTTCCTTCCTTCCCCCCTCCATTCCCTTCCTCCCTCCCTCTCTCCTTCCTTCCCTTCCCTTTTTTCATTCATCCCCCTTCCCTCCTCCCCCTCCTTCTTTCCTTCTCAATTTCTTTTTTACTTCCTTCCTTCCCCCCTCCATTCCCTTCCTCCCTCCCTCTCTCCTTCCTTCCTCCCTTCCTCCCCATCTCACTAATTGCAATAAGTCTGGGCAGCCTTCAAAATGGCAAAAACACCACAGAGACAATGAAGCTCAAGAGGATAAAATAAGAAGCTAAACACCCAAAGAATAGGAGACCAAGGCATAAATCTTCTGCCACCCCCTACCATAGAGTGCCGCCTCCCCCCCCATGGCCACCAGGCAGTGCCAGGTTTTAGGCTCTTCCAGAAGGCCGAGCAGGTGGGGGCCACCTTTACCTGGGCTTTTACCAGCCTCTGGTAGCCCCACCTGGCCAATCTGGGAGAGGAATCGCACCAGGGATGAATGGACTGACTTCCCTGATTAGAGAGGAGACATGATGCCCCCTCGTTATCGACCGCAAACCTCTTATGGACTCTTTGCATAAACACCGAGAAAATGAACGGGTGATTTATGGCTCGGATGATTGAACAGGAGAGATTATGGAAAGAAGAGCATAACGGTGCAAATTCAGAGAGAGAGAAAGAGAGGTGAAAATATAATCCGGCTTCTAACAGCTAGGAAAAATATCAGAAGCCGATTCTTTGCATTGGACTTCCTTGGAGTCCAAGGTCCCATCCAGACCCTGCCTAGATCCAATGCTGCTCAGATTTTTGAGGTCAGCCAGCTGGATACTGGCCAGGTGGAAGGAACTTGGGTCACAAGGCAACCACCAGGTGCCCTTCTCAACCCCTTCAATGCTTTTTCACCCCCCAAAGAACCGGGAGAGGCAGGGTAATGTTCTCCCTCGGTCTCTGATATGTGGTTTCATTGGAGAAGATCAGGGGTGAAATCCAGCAGGTTCTGACCAGTTCTGGAGAACCGGTAGCGGAAATTTTGAGTAGTTCGGAGAACCTGCAAATGCCACCTCTGGCTGTCCCCAGAGTGGGGAGGGAATGGGGATTTTGCAGAATCCTTTCCCTGCCACGCCCACCAAGCTACACCACACCCACCAAGCCACGCCCACAGAACCAGTAGTAAAAAAAAATTACATTTCACCACTGAAGAAGACGCCCTCAGTGCTTCTGTCTCTACAGCCAGCAAGCATCTCAACATCCAGCCAGGAGGAGTTCATTTATTTATTAAATGTGTTCACCATCCTCTCACTGCAATGTGACTTTGGACCTCCAAGGTCCCTTCCAACTCCATTAATTCTGATAGTCTTCATGCCTCCAAGATGTTGCTTGCATTCTTGCCAAGATATGGAAGGATGAGACGTCTGTGGACATCCAGGTGAAGGGTTAGAAAAGACTAGTCAACAAGTCAAGATGAGGCAGCACCAAGCATCTCGAGAGGTGGCTTTGGTAGAACGCAAGTGGCTGAGCTGTGGTAGAAAGGGGGCATGAGGTTAATATTAGGAGACCCAGAAGAACTTTAACAAAAGCAACCAAGATGATGAGGGGATTTGAGACTAAAACATATGAAGGACGGTTGCAGGAACTGGACATGGCTGGTCTAGCGAAGAGAAGGACCAGGGGAGACAGGATAGCAGTCTTCCAATGTTTGAGGGGCTGTCAGAGAGAGGAAGGGGTCAAGCTATTCTCCAAGGCACTCGAAGGCCAGACAAGGAATAATGGATGGAAACTGAGCAAGGAGAGATTCAACCTAGAAATAAGGAGGAATTTTCTGACAGTGAGAACAATCAACCCATGGAATAAAAGTTGCCTTCAGAAGTTGTGGGGGCTTCATCCCTGGAGGCTTTCAAGGAGAGACTGGACTGGCCTCTGTCAGAAATGGTGTAGGGGTCTCCTGCTTGGACAGAGGGGGGTTGGACTAGATGACCTACAAGATCCCTTCCAACTCTGTTAAGAGAATCGATGACTCTAAGTTGGATGTTCCTGTGCTGAAGAGATCTCCAAAGGCAGCTTGGAAAGCCAAGTTTGGTAGGGATCCTTTTTTGTCTGAAATCTGTCTCAAAGCAAAGGAGGTAACCGTCAGGTTATTTCATTGTCTAGGGCTCTGTGATGTCCTGATGTTCTCCAGATGTGTTGGGACTCCATCCCCAGACTTCCCAGTCAGATTCTTAAATCTGCCAATAAAAGAGAATATTTGTAGCTCAGGATTGAAATGAGGGGTCCTTGGTGCTCTCTGAGCTTGGTGGTTTTCTGGCATTGATGACGTTACCTAGTTGGGTCATGAAATGTTTCCAAGGACCTTATAGTCCTCCTCCTTCTCCTCCCCCCCTTAAACCCCACTCCCTTCTAGCACTGATGATGTCACCTAGTTGGGTCATGAAAAGTCAGCAAGAAAACCACCCAGCTCAGAGAGCACCAAGGGCTCCTCTTAAATCTGCAGAATTCAGGATTCATCTGAGTTCTTTGAGGCAGCCAAAAGAGGTCCATCAACTCCAGAAGAGTTAAGTCCCTGCCTAGGTCTTAAAAGGTCTGAGTAAAGGATCCTGTAGATCCTTCTGGGAACAGATCAGGCTTTCATGGAATTCAGCAGATCTCAAGCTCCTGTCCTTACCTTCTTCTTCTTGGGAAACACATCTGGGTTCTACCAGATATAAGAACTGGAGCTCGTCACAAAAAAAAAGAGAGCTTGGTCTCTTTTTTGCCAGGCCTGCAGCTTTCTTGTGGATCTTAGGCCTCCCACCCTTTCTATTATTCTACTATGCATTTTCTATTGTGGGAAAATGGGAGGGGGGAATTGTATGGAGTTAGATGATATGCAGCCATAACAACATTCTTTCTAGAAAGCCAAGGTCATCCTTTGTCTCTGCACCTCTGCACCTGACTGGAACTGGATGGGTGGAACTGCCAGCATTGGGTTTTGGACCAAGTGATGGACTGTTGGGTGTGGGGGCAAGATCTTGAACTTTCAACTGGGTGGGGAAAACCAGGAAACATTCAGATTCGGGTTTTCCCAGATGTGCCAACATGGCTCTCTTCATAAATTCGAACTTTGAGGAATCCTTTGCCTCGGACTCTGATTTACTTTTGGATGCTGTTTGGAACCCTGACACTGCAGCTGGTTGGATTCTCCAGAGTTTTCCGAGTCCAAAATTAAACCACAAAGATCTCTTTAGGCCAACCTCACAGCTTTTCCAAGGATCTTCACAGAAACAAAGCACTGGGCAAATTAGAAGACACAAACGGAATGAAAGCTCGTTTCTTCTTATTTGTTGATCAGGCGGCCCTCTGCCTCTGCTCAGAGGCTACCTCTTCTTCAGCATTACCTGTTCTCCAAATGCGCTTTCCACAGGTGACATTGAGGATGACTGTACTTTGGAGATCTCTCTTTCTCGCCCTCCCTGCCTGCCTGTGAATGAATTTGGGAAATGAATATAGATCTATTTTAATGGAGAACATTAAGCAAGACATTAAAATTCAGGGAGTATTGTCTGAACCAGGCTTTTTTTCTTCATTACTTTGTGCTATTGTTAGGAATAGTTGAATAATGCTTTATTCATGCAGATCTCACTTTCCTTTTAACAAAAGGGGAAGGGGGCTAGGAGGGAAAGCTACCTATTCCTCCAGCCCCAGGAGTGAGATGTAACAGAATAGTAGAGTAACAGTGTGCCAAGGGGCCTTGGAGGTCTTCTAGTCCAACCCCTGCTCAAGCAGGAGACTCTACCATTTCAGATAATTGGCTCTCCAGTCTCTTCTTAAAAACCTCCAGTGAAGGAGCATCCATTACTTCTGGAGGGAAGCCATTCCACGGATTAACAGAATCACAGAGCTGGAAGGGACCTTGGAGGTCTTCTAGTCCAACCCACAGCTCAAGCAGAAAACCATATAACATTTCAAACAAATGATTCTCCAATCTCTTCTTAAAAACCTCCAATATTGGAGCACCCACAACTTCTGGAGGGAAGCCGCTGCACTGATTGATTGCACTCCCTTAGGAAATTTCTTCTTAATTCCCGGTTGCTTCTCTCCTTGATTAATTTCCATCCTCCAAGGTCCATTCCAACTCTGTAATTCTGTTATTCTGTTACATCTCACTCCTAATGACTTCTGGTGAACTGAAAACGAGCTGTCCTTTATAAATGGGCTGCTATAAGATGTTTTTAGGGAAACAAACCTGGATTCCATTTAGTGGAGTCTATCATCAATTTACAAAGTGCTTTAGGAGAATTTCCTCCTCCTCCTCCTCTCCCCTTCTAGCACTGAGATGTTACCTAGTTGGGTCATGAAATGTCTGCAAGAAAACCACCAAGCTCAGAAAGCACCCAGGAACCCCACAGTCCTCCTCCTCCTCTTCCTCCTCTCCCTTCTAGCAATAATGATGTTACCTAGTTAGGTAATGAAACGTCTGCAAGAAAACCACCAAGCTCAGAGAGCACCAAGGGCCCCACACTCCACCCCTCAGCTAGAAATATCTTCTCTGGATCTTCCTTCCTTCTTTCTTCTGGCTCTTCCAGCATCAGCAGAAATTGTTGGATGGAAACTTGCCACAATTTTACGAGAAGATTCCATGTTTTGAACTTGCCCTGGAAGTGAGTTTCTGTGGGTGGCTTTGATCCCCCACCTTCCACCCGTGGCCTCTTAAGTAAAAATCAGTGTGAATTCTTTGCTGGTTCTCCTCCCCTCTTAACCTTAACCTCCCCTTCTTCTCCTCCCTCCAAGGAGTTGAATTGGAGACCATAACCTCCCTTGGGTCAGGAGCTGTCCTGGGCTGCTTTTGAATCATCAGCAATACGTCAATAGGGACACACTGTTGAAGGAAGGAGGGGAAAGAGGGAGAAAATAAAATAGTATTAATATACAAATATATGTTTAAAAGATTTTATATGTGGGGTTATTATAATGTAAAATAAGAGTAGGAAGAGGGAATTTAAGAGGGTTATGTAAATATATATAGGTTTGCTCAAAATCTATCCCAATAATGTACCAGATTGAATAAAATATGAAAACTCAACAACGGAATGAGGGAAAGGAGAGAGGAGGAGAGGGAAGAGGAGAGGAGAAGAGAGGGAAGCAGAGGGAAAGAAGAAAGGGTAAAGGAGAGGAAGAAAGGGATGGGTAGCAAGAGTAGGAGAGAGGGCAGGAAGGGGAAGAAGAGGAGAGGAGCGGGGGAGAGGAAGGGGAAAAAGAAAAGAGAAAGGAGAGGAGGAAAGAAGAAAGTAGAGAAGAAGGGAGGGGAAGAGAAAGAGAGAGGGAAGAAGGGTTGTTGTAAAACAAGATGGCAGCAAAGCAATCTCATTTATATTATATCTTTAGGGGGAAGAATGGAATTATAAATGTTAAAGGATAATGTATAACACTAATAATATCTATGAGAAATGTATATTTGTGAAATGTAGGAGTAAGAAAAAAAACTTTTCAAAAGAAACAATACATCAATCGCACATCAATAAGGAATAAAGCAGCACTTTTCCTGGGCACAACTTCATAGCTCGCTGTCCTCAACCTGGAGTAAAAAACTCTTTGTTTGCTCATTTGGGCCAAGGCCTCGGTTGAAAGCCTATCCATGTGGCTGAATTTTGAGGGGGTGGGGTGGGGGCTAAAAGAACTAGCAGCCCTGTCTCCTCCCTCCTGACCAGCCGTTTATTCTGGCCGTTGTGGAGTTGGAAAAAAAGAAATAAAAATGTGAAAATGATGCTCTTAGCCTGAAGTTGCTCCGAGCGACATACACTTCCTGCTTTGTAAGTTTTAAATCAGGGACCAAAAGAGGCTTCGGATATTTCTTTCCCAGTTCCGGCGGCATTAAAATTGCAACAGAAATGGATTTTTAAAGGCCTGAAGCCATGGAGTTGGCGGAACAGGGCATGCGGCCCTCAACGGTTCATTTAGTGACACTTCAAAGTTACAACGGCACTGAAAAACCTGACTTATGACTGCTTTTCAGACTTATGACCATTGCAGCATTCCCAAGGTCATGTGATCAAAATTCAGACACTTGGCAACTGACTTGTATTTATGACCGTCACAGTGTCTGTCCAGGGTCATCAAATCCCCTTTTGCGACCTTTGGAGAAGCAAAGTCAATGGGTGAAGCCAGATTCACTTAGCAATCAGGTTACTCACTTAACAACTTCAACGATGTACTTAAAAACCACCAAGCTCAGAAGCACCAAGGACCCCACAGTCATCCTCTCTTTTTCCCCTCCCTCCCTCTTTTCCCAAATCCTACTGCATTCTAGGACTGATGATGTTCCCTAGTTGGGTCATGAAACGTCTGCAAGAGAGCACCAAGAATCCCACAGTCATCTCCTCCTCCTCCTCCTCCTCCTCCTCCTCCTCCTCCTCCTCCTCTCTGTCAACCCTATTCTCTTCTAGCACTGATGATGTTATCTAGGTGGGTTACGAAAGGTCTGCAAGAAAACAACCAAGCTCAGAGAGCACAAAGTACCTACAGTCCTCCTCCTCCTCCTCCTCCTCCTCCTCCTCCTCCTCCTCTCCTCCTCCTCCTCCTCCTCCTCCTCCTCCTCCTCCTCCTCCTTTTTCTAGCATTGATGATGGTCCATATTTGGGTCATGAAATGTCTACAAGAAAATAACAAAGTTCAGAGAGCACCAAGGACCCCACAGTCGTCCTCCTCTTCCTCTCCACAAACCACACTCCCTTCTAGCACTGATGATGCTCCCTAGTTGGGTCATGAAACGTCTGCAAGAAATCCACCAAGCTCAGAGAGCACCAAGGGGCCCCGCAGTCCTCTCTTCCGCCTCATCTCCATCAACTCCCCTCCCTTCTAAGCACTGATGATGTTACCTAGTTGGGTCATGAAACATCTGCAAGAAATCCACCAAGCTCAGAGAGCACCAAGGAGCCCCACAGTTCAACCTGGGAACTATAGAGGTCCTATTCTAGTGGAGATTATAGCTCATTTAGAAAAGCACAATGCTTTCAATCTTTAACTTTAATTCAATAGCTTAACATTTTAAAGATTGTCCTTTTATTAGTTTCCTGCTTTAATTATTTTGTGCTTATCACCGATTACTTTAATGCTCACTGCTTTGAGAACAAATACCGTGGAAATGCTGATGCAAACAAAATATACAATATCGTGAAAGGAATGGGAGAAAAAAAAATCAGATTTCAATGAAGAGTTCAGGGGATTAACCTTGCAATGGGGCAACGGGGAAAAGCCCCCTCCCCCACACTTGTAGACATTTTAGAAGAACAGACAGCCAATCAGCGGACTTCGAATTTTTGCAAGAAGCAAAATTAGAAACATCCCTTCAGGTTACAGGTAATCCTCAACTTACAACAATCCGTTTAGTGACCATTCAAAGTTACAATGGCACTGAAAAAAATGTCCTGACAGTGAGAACAATTAACCAGTGGAACACCTTGCCTCCAGAAGTGGATGCTTCACCACTGGAGGCTTTCAAGAAGAGATTGGACAACCATTTGACTGGGAGGCTATAGGGTTTCCTGCCTGAGCAGGGGGTTGGACTAGAAGACCTCCAAGGTCCCTTCCAACTGTTTTATTCTGTGTTCTTGGTTGGCAAACACATCGTGCCATTGGTGGAGTTTCAAGCCCTCTGGCTCTGGGACTGTTACCAGGAGCCCATTCTGCCTTTGAGACCCCCGGGGGCAAAGAGGGGAAGCTTAGAAGGAAACATACAGGTGGAAGCACCAAAGGCTGAAATGTATTCTAATTTTAAGTGAGCTGATCCAAGTTCAGGATTCCTCTGGCGGGAGAGGAGAATGCAGGAATCGACAGTTGACCAAAATTGGATGCAGTATTCCAAGGGTGGACTAGAAGACCTCCAAGGTCCCCCTTCCATTCTGTTCTTCCGTGAAATGAAAGAGGCGAATATATTTTCCTTACATTTTCCTCCTCCACTTTTCCCCACAACAACAACCCTGTGAGGTGAGTTGGGCTGAGGGAGACTGGCCCAAAGTCACCCAGATGGCTTTCATGCCTAAAGCGGGACTAGAACTCACCGTCTCCTGGTGATTGGCCCGAAATTGCTCAGCTGGCCTTTCCTTCCTTTTAGTGACTGCTCCTATATTTGCCCAGTTGTCCCATGTCAACTTTAAGGACCTTCTGATGTCAAGTGTAGATATAGAATATGAAACATCATCTAAATCCATTGAAAAAGATTTGCCATCAAAACTCCCAGAATTCCAAGGAGTCCGGCGGAGGAAAGAAATGATGTATTTCAGCCGTCCTTAGATTAAGTGATACTTTATATGGGGGTGGGGGGGTGGGGGTGGGAAGTGACTTTAGGACTAATTTGGAACTCGAGTGCCACATCCCCTGACTTCCGAAGCTCACCGTCTGACGCAGCTAAAGTACGGCCATGAAGCTCAGGGTAAACATTTTAATATCTTAATTCATTCAAATCAATTTCTTAAATATATTCTCACCACAAAAACACGAAGATTTATATTGTGAGGCCTTAAGGCTTAAACAGTTGAATTAAATCTTCATTATTCTGCTACGCTTGCAAACTCCGAGCTTGCCGGCTCCTCTAAAGGGTTCTGCAAGAATTTCAGATCTGAGCTATTTGGCAGCTGGAATGTCACATTTATCTTAATTAATGTTCAAAGTACTTGAGGTATTCTTGTAAGCCACTTTGATCTAGTAGCTGTGAGTTTCTGGAGAGCTTTAATAACTATTAAGGCCTAAGCCTGCAAGATCAAATCAAGTCAGCTTTTCTGTAACTGCATAACCAGCAATTTGCAAGGGGCGGGGGGCGGTGGGGGGGGGTAAGGTGTGTTGCAAAGTTTGGGCTTAACTCGCGCCGGCTCAGATCTTGGAGTGACATGTAGCTATTTAGAAACTGAAGGGCGGTTTCAAAAACTTCCACAAAGAGGGCAGGAGAAAAAGCAAACTAAAAGTTTTTGATTCTCAAGAAAGAAGGAACTGCAAGTGGGGGAAGGGGGAACGTAGTTAGGCTAGACTAGCGAAGGGAAGGGAATAAGAAATGGTACTAAATTATATTTGGGTTGATGGAAACATCATCCCGAGGAAACATAAACTGAGTTTTGAAACATACACCAACAACAATAGAAAAAGAAAGGGAGAGAGGAGGAGAGAATGAAAGGAAGATAGGGGAAAGAAGAAAGAGATAAGGAGAGGAGGATGGAGGGGAGAGAAAGAGAAGGAGAAGAGGGTAGGAAGGGGAAGAGGATGAGTAGGAGTAGGAGAAAGATAAGGGAAGAAGGAAGGTGAAGTAGAGGAGGAAGAAAGGAAGTAGAGGAGGGAGGGAGGGAGAAAAGAAAGGGAAAACAAGGTGGTGTTACAATAGGAGGAAGGGATGGTAAATAAAGCAACCCAAACTCTATATTATAACCTATTAAATGAAATAATAAATGTATAAGAATGATAAATGTAAAGAAGAATGACAATTATGTGAATGTATACTTAAAATGATATGTAAGAGAATAAAAAAATAAATAAAAATCTTTGAAAAAAAAGGAAGGAAGTGTCAGACGCAAACCAACTACTTTATTGTTCTCTGCCTATAATACGGGAATCTTCCCAGGCCAACAGCTGTCACCTGAGAAAGGCCAGATAAGGCACAGAAGTATTTGGGGGGTGGGGGGAACATCACCCCTTGCCCTCTATGGAGATTCTCTGTCATCCAGGTCCTGGTTGTCCCAAAGGTGCTTTTTTCAAGAGGCAACTGGACTTTACTTGTTTTTTCTTTGAAGATGTTTCGCTTCTCATCCAAGAAGCTTCTTCAGCTCTGACTGTCAGGGTGTATCTCTCTCTCCGTGTGTGCTTCCGTGCTATAGTTAATGATTGATTGCCCGACTTTGCTAGTATGTATATGTATATATTCCTTGTAAATAAATCACTATTTGAAAGACAAACCTCTGTTTACTGTATTTTGCTGCTGGGTTGTCTCAAAATAGTCACACCGTGTGCACTCTGACATCCAGTCTTCTGTGTCCACAGAGGCGCAGGCGTAAAAATCAAGCTAGGATAGGGGTGTAGCTGTCCCATGTGCCCCACACCCACTTACCTTAAGACCAATGCAGGCAGGATTTCCAGCTGACAATCTCAAAATCTTTCACCACTGAGCCATCACACTCCTAACACACACACACACACAAACACATTCTCCCGCTCGCTCGCTCTCCCGCTCTCTCTGTCTCTGTCTCTGTCTCTGTCTCTGTCTCTCTCTCTCTCTCTCTCTCTCTCTCACACACACACACACACACACACACACAACACACACAATTCTGTCCAGTTCCCTTCTCAAGCACCCAAAGTCCAGTCAATATAAACAGAGGGATAGAATCAAGACCACGTGAAGTGTTAATACCACTTTATAATGCCTTGGTAAGGCCACACTTGGAATACTGCATTCAGATCTGGTCGCCACGATGTAAAAAAGATGTGGAGACTCTAGAAAGAGTGCAGAGAAGAGCAACAAAGATGATTAGGGGACTGGAGACTAAAACATATGAAGAACGGTTGCAGGAACTGGGTATGTCTAGCTTAAGAGAAAGAAGGACTAGGGGAGACATGATAGCATTGTTCCAATATCTCAGGGGTTGCCACAAAGAAGAGGGAGTCAAGCTATTCTCCAAAGCACCTGAGGGTAGAACAAGAAGCAATGGGTGGAAACTAATCAAGGAGAGAAGCAACTTAGAACTGAGGAGAAACTTCCTGACAGTTAGAACAATTAACCAGTGGACAGCTTGCCTCCAGAAGTTGTGAATGCTCCAACAATGGAAGTTTTCAAGAAGATGTTGGATAACAACATTCTGGAGAGTTTACAAGAATCTCTCTTCCTCACCTTTTTTCTTTTAAAACAGGCTCCCTGTTCTTCACATTTCTTTTCCCATCCTCTGTGTTTTCTCTCCGTGAGTAGGAAGGCCCAGCTATTGATTCCAAAGTAGATTTATGATCCCTTCAGGCATCGGATGGATGCGGGAATGCAAAGCTTCTGTACCTTCTCAAAGGCTGCCCTCATTGATGGGGACGTAGATATGACTCGCTCTTTCATCTGAGCCCCAAAGCGGAACAATGAGGGGAGACAGAAAGATGGACAGGCACTCCGAGCAACACGTTAGGCCCGGAAGATAAGATCTGGACAGGCCTTCAAGACACAACACAAAGGCCAATTCCTTGAGAACTGTGCTTAGAAATACCAGATAAGTTGCCTTTGAGGCCAGAGCCCTTGTCAGCCAGGTAGGTGTGTTTGTGGAGAGAATGGAAAAACAAGGCATACTGAGAGAACGCATATATAAGATGTTTTATAGATGGCATCTACCACCAGCGAGAATCACGAAAACGTTCCTGGAATGCTCACCAGCTTGCTGGAAGTGCAAGCAACAACATGGAACATACTACGTATCATATGTGGTGGACTTGCGCATCAGCAAAAAAATATTGGACTAAAATAAAAGATTGGCTGGAAGAGATCCCTGCGCTTCTAATAGAATTTAAACTGGAATTGTTCTTATTAGGAATTATAAAAGGAAACTACGAAAAAAAAATCAAATATTTAATTTTACATATAATCATGGCAGCAAGAATTTCATTTGCGCAAAATTGGAAAAATAAAAACACACCAACAGAAGAAAATGTAATAAAAAAAATATTGGAATGCACTGAAATGGATAGGCTCATGAAAGAATTAAAGGATAAAGAAGAATCTGAATATTACGCAGTATGGGTATTGTGGTAGAATTGGCTAGAGGAAAGAGGGGAAAAAACTAGGAAAGCAATAAAGAAAAGAAAAAAGACTAAGAAATTAAAAAACAAGCACAAAACAGGAGAATGAATAAAAGGTAGAAATACAAAATAGACTGTTGACAAAAATAGTAGGAATTAAAAGAATATAAGATGATATAGAATTGATATATGAAAAGATATATGAAAATATGTATATATATATATATATATATATATATATATATATATATATATATATATATATATATATAATGTGTATATAGAAATGTGTATATAAGATTTATATGTACAGATAAAAGGAACTCAATGCACATGGAAAAGAAGTATAACGTGTTGCAAAGATGTCATGTTTGTATAAACAAAACAAAACAAAATTATATACTGTATGTGTGTGTGTGTGTGTGTGTGTGTGTGTATGTATGTATGTATGTGTTGCAGAAAATGACAGTCTTTAGACTTCTCAGGATACAGGAAGAGTTTATTTGGCAGCCATGTTCAGAAAGTTAGCCCATGGCTAACATTGCAAATTCTGAATGACCTTCATTATCTAAGCACGCGTTCTTATACATTCTCAAAGACAGCGTAACACGGAAACACTTAACTCATTTCTTATTGGTTATTTTGGGGGAAAAGCCTTATAAGGAGATGGGGGTCTTACTTCTCCTTTTGTCTTGGGCCATAGGTACTGACTATGTGTCTTTATGCAAACTTTAATTGAACCTTGTGGTTTTGGACTTTTGACATAGGGACGTTTGCTGGAACATGTTGTGGTTGAAGGCTGATGACATTTCCCTGTCCCTTTAAGCAAGCTTCCAACTGTCCCTTTTATGCCATGTCTTCATTCTTATATTTTAGTCCATATTTTATTCTAGTATGTATGTATGTATGTATGTATGTATGTATGTATGTATGTATGTATGTATGTTTGTATGTATGTATGTATGTATGTATGTATGTCAAGACGGAAGCTGCAACTGTGTGATTGAAGCCTTATTCTTTATTATTATTTTCTCTGCGTGTTGTAGCTTGTTTTCTTAACACCCTCTGTCCCCCCACCCCAATTCCCCTGCCAGTGACTGGACTCCCTTGCTAGTTTAAGAGGAGCCTGGCTGGATGTTTATGTATGTTTCTTGGGTTGAATAATCTTTGTTCTGCGTTTCTAAGGTTTACTTAAGTTGTTTTATGTATGGAGAACTAGCTCACAGCCATGTGTGTGTGTGTGTGGGAGGGGGGACAGTCTTTTTCCCCTGTAGTATTGAAGTATCCTTTGTGTAAGTTGGAAAGTGGGAGTCATAATTGCAGGATTGGGGTACAGAAGACAGAAGGACAGTGAAACAAAGTTGGAAGGGACCTTGGAGGTCATGTAGTCCAACCTCCTGCTCGAACAGGAGACCCTACATCATTTCAGACCAGTGACTGCCCAGTCTTTTCTTAAAGACTTCCAGTGATGGAGCACCCACACCTTCTGGTGGCAAGCCGTTCCACTGGTTAATTGTCCTCACTGTCAGGAAGTTTCTCCTTAGTTTTAGGTTCCTTCTCTCCTTGATTAGTTTCCATCCATTGCTTCTTAGACTTAGAATAACTTTATTGTCACTCTGAATGTACCCTAATCGGCAGACATTCAAATGAAATTTCTTTGCATACAGCTCTCAAAAGTTCTGCTTCCAGGTGCTTTGGGAAATAGATTGGCCCCGCCCCTTCTTTGTGGTAGTGCCTCAAATATTGGAAGTTTGCTGTCATGTTGCTCCTACTCCTTCTTCTCACTAGACTAGACCAGTGGTGGGATTGAAATCATTTAACAACCGGTTTCTCTGCCCGAATGATTTCTTCCAACAGCCACTTCACCAAACTGCTCAGAAAGTTAACCACCAGTTCTCCCGAAGTGATGCAAACTGGCTGAACCCCATACCACTGGGCTAGAAATGCCCAATTCCTGAAAACTAAGCATACCCAGTCCCTGCAACCGTTCTTCCTCGTATGTTTTAGCCTCCAGTCCCCTAATAATCTTTGCTGCTCTTCTCTGCACTCTTCCTAGAATCCCACGTCAAGTGACTGCCATCCCCAGATGCAGCTGAAATCAATAGTTGTGTGCTATATATGATCGCATTCTGAGAGGTGACACATAATTGGGAGGGAAAGAAGAGAAGAGAGATGAGAAGGTGGAAGGAAGGAAGGAAGGAAGGAAGGAAGGAAGGAAGGAAGGAAGGAAGGAAGGAGGGAGGGAGAGGAGGAGGGGAAAAGGAAGGAGGATATAGAAATAGGGAGAGAACAAGGAGGAGAAGGGAGGGAATGAGGAAGGAAGAAAGGAAAAGGGAGGAAGGGAGGAAGGAAGGAGGGAGGGAGGAGGAAGAGTGGGGTGGGAGGAGAAACAGAGAGGGAGGAAAGAGGATATAGAAAGGGAGAGAGAAAGAGGAAGGAGAAGGGATGGAGGAAGAAAGGAAGGAAAAGGGAGGGAGGGAGGAAGAAGAAAAGAAGGAAGGAAAGAAGGAAGGGAGGAGGGAGGAAGGAAGAGAGATAAGGAGGGAGGGACGGAGGGAGAGAGAAGGAAGGAAGGAGACATACACACATAGAAGCATCCATAACAGTTGAAACTGGTCTGGACCAATTGAGACCTGAAATGAAAGCAACATCTCCCTCTTAATCCAGGCACAGAAAGAGTCCCACTCTTGGTGGCAGCTGTGGTGACCGTGCAAAGCACTTGTCACAACATGCCATCTGTGCCCAGAATCACCGGTGGGCAGCTCTGCATCTCCAACAACTCCAGATTCAGCTGGCCAGGATTGTGTTACAGCCGGTTGACCAGGAATGTGGCTGTGTATGAAGCTTGGGCAATTATAATGAATAAAAATAAAAGACAACCAGATTCTGCTTGAGTTCTAATTATTGCATAATATCCCAAGTACAAAAAAGAAGGTATGGAGGGAAGGAAGGAAGGAAGGAAAGAAGAGAAGGGGAGAAAGGAAGGAAGGAGCTCGGAGGGAAGGAAGGAGGAAAGAGATGGGAGGAAGGAAGGAAGGAAAGAAAGAAGAAGGGGAGAAAGGAAGGAAGGAGGAAAGAGATGGGAGGAAGGAAGGAAGACAGGAAGGAGATTGGAGAAAAGGACAGAAGCAAGCAAGCAAGGAAGATGTATTTATTTTTGTTCTTTTTTTTTGCTTTTATTGCACGCTGACATTTTTTTGTTCATGCCGCTGTCATTAAACCAATTTGTTGTGTTAGACCACATGTGGGCAGCCCAGATGTCAGGACAGTAGACGGAGTGCTGTGATCTGATTGAGAGGCTCCTGGGTTGCCATGGCTACCCTAATCAATCAGTAGTGACAGCAGGTGAGGCTGGAGACAGGAGGGCACGGAGGATGAAGGCAGAGACAGCGAAAGCTTTATTAGAGGAACACAGGATCAATGTACACAGAAGGAAGCATGCAAACCCAGGCACTGAGCCTCGGCTGCTGCCCTGATTCATGCCAGGCAGCTAATGAATCCATTGCCTTTCCCTCAATCGCTGCGCACTGCAAGGAGGAGAACCAGGGGTCCTGACGCAGACATCCACCGGGGCTGGAGAACCAGAAACCCAGATGGGCTACTCCAAAGACCCAGCAGAACAGAGGCCTGCGCTTTGCAGGGTTGGCTTTCAGTAGATGCTAGAAGGAGTGGAGTTTGTGGAGAAGAGGAGGAGGAGGAAGAGGAAGAGGAGGAAAAGGAGGAGGAGTAGGAG
>NC_138552.1:1585794-1643294 GCF_964273705.1 Natrix helvetica
AGCCAATTGTGTTATGTTGCCCCTCTACAAACCAGTTCTTCCTCTCCACTCACTTCTGCCTCACTCTTAGAACTTAGAAGGACACTTCTGTCACTCTGAATGTACCCTAATCGACAAACATTAAAATGAAAATTTGTTGCATACAGCTAGCTCTCAGAGGGTCACCTCCAAAAATATACACTACATAAACTTGACAAAAAATATGCATATATCCACATACCCACATATATTCTATGACACAGAGAAACAACACAATCTAGTTTGCATGTATCCATATACATGGCAAGAAAAATGAATCTTGTGAATTACAGGAACTGGGCCTGGCTAGTCTAGGGAAGAGAAGGACCAGGGGAGTTGTGATAGCATCTTCCAATATTTGGGGGGCTGCCCCAGAGAGGAGGGGGTCAAGCTATTCTCCAAAGCACCCAAAGGCCAGAGAAGGAATAATGGATGGCAACTGACCAAGGAGAGAGAGATTCAACCTAGAAATAAGGAGAAATTTCCAGACAGTGAGAGCAATCAACCCATGGAACAGAAGTTGCCTTCAGAAGTTATGGGAGCTTTGTCACTGGAGGCTTTCAAGAAGAGACTGCACTGCCATCGGTCAGAAATTGTGTAGGGTCTTCTGCTTGGGTGGGGGTTGGACTAGATGACATACAAGTCCCTTCCAACTCTGCTCATCTGTTAACCATCCTTCTGGGCATCACTGAATACAGTTCTTGCATGCTCAGCATTTTGCAGCAAGTCTTAGAAGAAAAACACAGTTGATTTGTCAAAGGACAGATCTGGTCTCTGGTTCCAGCTGCGTCCTGTCGTTGCCCTCCCCCCCATGGCTTCATAGGTTGAGGTCCTTCCTGAGTTCCCAGGAGGCTGGCAACACCAAGGCTGAAGCTTGGAGCCGCTCTCTGGGGTCACCACCGGGGTCTGTAAGCTCCCTGCCTCCTGCTTGGCATTCACAGCAGAGATTGAGAGAGGGAGAGACAATTCCGTTCTGCATCCAAACAAACCAGCTGCATATTAAAGGCGGGCAGCCTCGCTTGCAAAGCCGAGAATGTCAAGCCATTTAGAGACCTGTCACTAATGATCCTGGAAATGAGATGCCAAGGAGAACGGCGGCCCCACAGCTAATGAGATGACAGGGAGAGCCAGATGCTGAAGGAGAGAGGAGGGCAGCCGGCTTCTCAGGGCAGCTGAGGGCTTCTCTGCAGGGATGCGATGGGTTAAGATTGGAGAGGGAGAGAGAATCGGTGGAGTGGAGAGGAATCTTGGCTCATGGGGTGAAATCTGCAGGGGAATTGGGGGCAGATTTGCTCAAAGGCCAAATCTGGCCATAGACAGATAGCTTGCTTTGCTTGCTTGCTAATCTATCCTCTCTCTCTCTCTCTCTCTCTCTCTCTCTCTCTCTCTCTCCCTCCCTCCCTCCCTCCCTCCCTCCCTCCCTCCCTCTCTCTCCTATCTATCTATCTATCTATCTATCTATCTATCTATCTATCTATCTATCTATCTATCTATCTATCTATCTATCTATCTATCTATCTATCTATCTATCTAGGACACACTCTGGACCTTGTTTTTGTCTCTGGCCAGTGGCTGAGTGATCTGGGAGGAGGGGACTTAACCATCACTCCCCTGTCATGGTCAGATCACTCACTCCTTCGTCTTGACTTCCCTGGTGCTACCTCCCGCTGCGGGGAGGCGGAACCGGAAAGTTCCAGATGGTTCCGCCCCAGGCGCCTGATGGAACCTGATAGGTTCCAGACGGAGCTTGGGCCACCTCCTGTAACCTTGACCCGCCCCCGGGGAGAGGACCTGGTGGTTGCGTGGAATAATGCAACTACCGGGGCCTTGAACCGGGTGGCGCCTTTGCGGCCTCTCCGGCGGCAACGATCCACCCTAGCCCCTTGGTTTACCGAGGAGCTGAGGGTGATGAAATGCCGCAAGAGACGTCTAGAGAGTCGTTGGAGATCCTCTCGCTCCGAATTTGATCGAACACAGGCACGAGCCCATTTAAGGACGTACCTAGTGGCATTGAGAGCGGCCAAACGCCAATATTGTGCCACTCTCATTGCATCCGCGGAGAACCGCCCTGCCGCCCTGTTTCGGGTGTCCCGCTCTCTCTTGTTTCAGAGGCCGCGGGAGGCCCCCCTACAGGGCAGGGCAGAGGAATTTGGTAAATATCTGCAGGATAAAATCGCTCAAATCCGGAGAGATTGGGTTCCTGTCAGTGATCCAATGGAGACGTCCATGGCGAGTCTTGAGGAACCGATCTGGGAGGAGTTTGACTTGGTTGCCATCGAGGATTTGGACAGATTGCGTGGACGACTGCGACCCACCACATGTTTATTGGACCCGTGCCCCTCCTGGCTTGTACTGGCATCCTGGGAGGTTACACGAGACTGGCTCCTGGGCCTAGTGAATGCTTCGCTGAGCGAGGGGTCTCTCCCGGCCGCCTTGAAAGAGGCGGTGGTGAGACCCTTGCTCAAGAAGCCTTCCCTGGACCCTTTGGAGCTGGCCAATTATCGTCCTGTCTCCAACCTTCCCTTTTTGGCGAAGGTTGTAGAGAGTGTGGTGGCCTACCAGTTTCCACGACATCTGGAGGAAAATGATTATCTAGACCCGCGCCAGTCCGGCTTCCGCCCCGGTCACAGCACGGAGACGGCCTTGGTCGCGTTGGTGGATGATCTCTGGAGGGCCAGAGATAGAGGTTGTTCCTCTATCCTGGTCCTATTAGACCTCTCGGCGGCTTTTGATACCATCGACCATGGTATCCTGCTGCGCCGGCTGGAGGGGTTGGGGGTCCGGGGCACCGTTTTGCGGTGGTTCGGCTCCTACCTTTCTGACCGGACGCAGCGTGTGTTGGCAGGAGAAGAGAGGTCGACCCTACGCCCACTCACTTGTGGGGTGCCACAGGGGTCGGTCCTCTCGCCACTCCTGTTCAACACATATATGAAGCCGCTGGGTGAGATCATCCGTGGTTTCGGGGTGGGATACCATCTGTACGCTGATGATACTCAGCTGTACTTTTCCACCCCGAACCACCCCAACGAGGCCATCGAAGTGATGTCCCGGTGTGTGGAAGCCGTACGGATCTGGATGGATGACAACCAACTCAAGCTCAACCCCTCCAAGACGGAGTGGCTGTGGGTACCAGCTCCCCGGTTCAGCCAATTAATTCCATCATTGGCCATTGGGGGCATTCAACTTGCCCCCGTGGAGCGGGCGCGCAATTTGGGCGTCCTCCTGGATGCCCGGCTGTCCATGGATGATCATGTGACAGCCGTGGCAAGGGGGGCGTTCCACCAGGTTCGCCTGGTGCGCCAATTGTGCCCCCTACTGGACCGGGACGCCTTACGCACAGTCACTCATGCGCTGGTGACGTCTCGCTTGGACTACTGTAACGCTCTCTACATGGGGCTTCCCTTGAAATGCACCCGGAGGCTACAGTTGGTCCAGAACGCAGCCGCGCGGGTAATTATGGGGAGTACTAGGTACTCCCATGTGACACCGTTCCTGCGCGAGCTGCACTGGCTTCCTGTGGTCTATCGGGTGCGTTTCAAGGTTTTGATAACAATCTTTAAAGCGCTCCATGGCTCAGGACCTAGTTACTTGCGGGATCGTATTCTGCCCCATACATCCCTGCGACCAATTCGCTCGCACAGAGAGGGCCTCCTCCAGGTGCCGTCCACTAGACAGTGTCGCGGGGCGGCGCCTAGGAGTAGAGCCTTCTCTGTGGCGGGCCCAGCCCTGTGGAATGACCTCCCCCCGGATATTAGGAATACCTCTGACCTCCGCTCCTTTCGTATAAAGCTCAAGACCCACCTATTCCAAATAGCTGGCCTGGCTCAACTTTGATCTAACCATATCGCTCCTGACGGGTTTTTAACTGGGTATTTTAATTATATTTAATTATCTAGGGGTTTTTAAATACTGTATTTTAATTTGTTTTTATTTATCAACCGACCTCCTCCTTGTGTGTGTCTTGTGTGTGTCTCGGTATATGTCTCTGTTATATGTTTGTTTTGTCCACATATTTATTTCATATGTTTCATTGTACGCCGCCCCGAGTCCTTCGGGAGAGGGTGCGGCTAAGAAATAAATATATTATTATTATTATTATTATTATTATTATTATTATTATTATTATTATTATTATTATTATTATTATTATTATTATTATTATTATTATATCTATCTATCTATCTATCTATCTATCTATCTATCTATCTATCTATCTATCTATCTATCTATCTATCTATCATCTATCTATCTAACCTCACTTCCTTCTAGTATTGAAGAGATTAGCTAGCTTGGTCATGAAATGTTTGCAAGAAAAAAATTAAGCTTAGAGAGCACCAAGGACCACACAGTCCTTTTGCTCCCCCCTTCTCTCTACAAGCCCCACTATCTCCCCATAGCTGCCCCGTCCTCCTTCCTCCTGTTCCTCTCCCTCCCTCCCCCTCCTCCTCCTCCTCCTCCTCCTCCTCCTCCTCCTCCTCCTCCTCCTCCTCCTCCTCCTCCTCCTCCTCCTCCTCCTCCTCCTCCTCCTCCTCCTCCTCCTCCTCCTCTCAATCCCCACTCTCTTCTAGTACTGAAGTTTGGTCATGAAATGTCTGCATGCAAACAACCAAGCTCACAGAGCACCAAGAACTCCCCCATTTCAGCCCTGTGCTTCAGATATTCTTATGTATTTACGTACTTACCTGCTTTCTTTAATATCTGGCTGGGATTTCTTAGCAGGCATCCAAAGATGAGATACCAGTAAGTAGGTGGATGGACCCCAAGGGTTTCACAGAAGCAGCTGGTAATTGGATGGTAAGAGATGACCTGACAGAGATGCCATAAATAACATCTGTGTATAAATGAATGCATACTTACAATTCTATGTGACAATTATCCTACTTCAGAAGCAACAGTAGGGTTGATTATATTGCTTTGTTATTTATTTATTATTCATTTATTTAGAAAATTTATATGAGCACCCAACACAATCACGGTGACTCCAGGCAGTTTGCAGAAAGAGAACCTCAAATACAAAACCCAATTGCCCCTCTAACCCTGGCAACCACAAACCAACCACTTGAGGATTCACCAGGTTCTAACCAGTTCTGGAGAACCAGTAGCAGAAATTTTGAGTAGTTCGGAGAAGCAGTAAATACCACCTCTGGCTGCCCCCTCCATCTATTCAGTGTTTCCCGAGTCAAAACTGATCAGGAGGGGATGGAAATTTTACAGTATCCTTCCCCCCGGAGTGGGGAAGGGATAGAGATTTACAGTATCCTTCAACTGGAGTGTGGAGTGGATGGGTATTTTACAGTATCCCCCCAGGAATGGGGAGGGAATGGAGATTTTGCAGTTTCCTTTCCCTGGAATGGAGAGGGGATGGACATTTTACAGTATCCTTCCCCTGGAGTGGTGAGGAGGTGGGGATTTTACAGTATCCTTCCCCCAGGAATGGGGAGGGAATGGTGATATTGCAATATCCCTCCCCTAGAGTGGGGAGGGGATGGAGATTTTACAGTATCCTTCCCCTGGAGTGGGGTGGGAATGGAGAATTTATAGTATCCTTCCCATGGAGGGGGAAGGGAATGGGGATTTTACAGTATCCTTCCCATGGAGTGGGGAGGGATTGGGAATTTTGCAGTATCCTTCTCCTGGAGTGGGGAAGGGATGGGGATTTTACAGCATCCTTCCCCCAGCAATGGGGAGGGAATGGGGATTTTGCAATATCCTTCCCATAGAGTGGGGAGGGGATGGAGATTTTACAGTATACTTCCCCTGGAGTGGGGAGGGGAAGGGGATTTTACAGTATCCTTCTCCTGGAGTGGGGAGGGAATGGGTATTTTATAGTATCCCCCCTGGAGTGGGGAAGGAATGGGGATTTTGCAGTATCCTTTCCCTTAGGTAGGGAGGAGGTGGAAATTTTACAGTATCCTTTCCATGGAGTGGGGAGGGAATGGAAATTTTACAGTATCCTTCCCCTGGAGAGGGGAGGGAATGGAGATTTTGCAGTATCCTTCCCCTGGAGTGGGGACCAAACACAGGTAAGAGCCTATTCACGGACTTACCTTGTGGCATTAAAAGTGGCCAGACGCAGACATTGTGCCACTCTTATTGCGTCCGCCGATAACCGCCCTGCCGCCCTGTTTCGGGTGACCCGCTCTCTCTTATCACAGAGGATGCGGGAAGCCCCTTTACAGGGCAGAGCAGAGGAGTTTGGGGAATATCTGCAGGACAAAATCGCTCAGATCCGGAGCGGATGGGCCCCCTTCAGTGGACCAGAGGAGCCGCCAACAGTGAGTCTTGTGAGACCATTCTGGGAGGAGTTTGATTCTGTTGCCCCCGAGGATTTGGATAGGTTGCGTGGACGGCTGCGACCGACCACATGTTTAATGGACCCGTGTCCCTCCTGGTTGGTACTGGCATCCTGGGAAGTGACACGAGGCTGGCTACTGGGCTTGGTGAACGCCTCTTTGAGCGAGGGGTCCTTGCCTGCCACCTTGAAAGAGGCGGTGGTGAGGCCCTTACTCAAGAGGCCTTCCCTTGACCCGATGGAGCTAGCTAATTATCGTCCAGTCTCCAACCTTCCCTTTTTGGTGAAGGTTGTAGAGAATGTGGTGGCACAGCAGTTTCCACGACACCTTGAGGAATCCGAATATCTAGACCCACGCCAGTCCGGCTTCCGGCCTGGACACAGCACGGAGACGGCCTTGGTCGCGTTGGTCGATGATCTCTGGAGGGCCAGAGATAGGGGTTGTTCCTCTATCCTGGTCCTATTAGATCTCTCGGCGGCTTTTGAAACCATCGACCATGGTATCCTATTGCGCAGGCTGGGGGGGATGGGAGTTAGAGGCACCGTTCTGCGGTGGTTCGGCTCCTACCTCTCTGACCGGACGCAATGTGTGTTGGCAGGGGGGCAGAGGTCGACCCTGAGGTCACTCACTTGTGGGGTGCCTCAGGGGTCGGTCCTCTCGCCCATTCTGTTCAATGCATATGTGAAGCCGCTGGGGGAGATCATCCGTGGTTTTGGGGTGGAGTATCATCTGTACGCTGATGATACGCAGCTGTACATTTCCACCCCAGACCACCCCAACGAGGCTGTCGAGGTGATGACCCGGTGTTTGGAAGCCATCAGGGTCTGGATGGGGGACAACAGACTCAAGCTCAACCCCTCCAAGACCGAGTGGCTGAGGCTACCGGCACCCCGGTTCAGCCAGCTGACCCCATCGCTGGCCATAGGGGGCGAGCAATTGCCCCCTGTGGAACGGGCGCGCAATTTGGGCGTCCTCCTAGATGCCCGGCTGTCAATGGATGACCATGTGGCAGCCGTGGCAAGGGGGGCGTTCCACCAGGTTCGCCTGGTGCGCCAATTGCGCCCCCTACTGGACCGGGATGCCCTACGCACGGTCACTCATGCACTGGTGACGTCTCGGCTGGACTACTGCAATGCCCTCTACATGGGGCTTCCCTTGGGACACGCTCGAAGACTGCAGCTAGTCCAGAACGCAGCCGCGCGGGCTATTATGGGGAGTACTAGGTACTCCCACGTAACACCGCTCCTGCGCGAGCTGCACTGGCTGCCTGTGGTCTTTTGAGTGCGTTTCAAGGTGTTAATTACTATCTTTAAAGCGCTCCATGGCTCAGGACCTAGGTACTAGCGGGATCGCATCCTACCACACACTTCCCTGCGACCGATTCGCTCTCACAGGGAAGGACTCCTCCGGGTGCTGTCCACTAAGCAATGCCAACGGGCGGCGCCTAGGAGTAGAGCCTTCTCTGTGATGGGCCCAACCCTCTGGAATGACCTCCCCCCCGATATCAGAACCACCACCGACTTCCGCTCCTTTCGACAAAAACTGAAGACTCACCTGTTCCGTTTAGCCGGCCTGGCCCATTTATAGTTTTATTCTACCTCCTGGCAGATATTTTAATTGGGTATTTTTAGGGTATTTAAATATTGCCTTTAACTACTTTACTTCAGATATCTACAGTTTCTTATTGCCTCCTCTTTGTGTTTGTATTTCTTATTTATTGATGTGTTTTTATTTGACTGTACACCGCTCCGAGTCCCTTTGGGGAGAGGGGGCGGTATAAAAATCTAAATAAAAGTAAAGTAAAGTAAGTAAAGGGAGGAGGTGGGGATTTTACAGTATCCTTCCCCCAGGAATGGGGAGGGAATGGGGATATTGCAATATCCTTCCCCTAGAGTGGGGTGGGGATGGAGATTTTACAGTATCCTTCCCCTGGAGAGGGGAGGGAATGGAGATTTTGCAGTATCCTTCCCCTAGAGTGGGGTGGGGATGGAGATTTTACAGTATCCTTCCCCTGGAGTGGGGAACGAATGGGGATTCTGCAGTATCCTTTCCCTTGAATAGGGAGAGGTGGAAATTTTTACAGTATCCTTTCCATGGAGTGGGGAGGGAATGGAAATTTTGCAGTATCCTTCCCCCAGTAATGGGGAGGGAATGGGGATTGTGGGGAGGGAATGGATATTTTACAGTATCCTTCCCCTGGAGTGGGGAGGGAATGGGGATTTTGCAGTATCCTTCCCCCAGGAATTGGTAGATGATGGGGATTTTGCAATATCCATCCACTAGAGTGGGGAGGGGATGGAGATTTTACAGTATCCTTCCCCTTGAGTAGGGAGGAGGTGGAAATTTTACAATATCCTTCCTTTAGAGTGGGGATGGTATGGGGATTTTACAGAACCTTCCCCCACGAATGGAGAGGGAATGGAGATTTTGCAGTATCCTTCCCCTGGAGTGGGGAGGGAATGGGGATTTTGCAGTATCCTTCCCCCAGGAATTGGTAGATGATGGGGATTTTGCAATATCCGTCCACTAGAGTGGGGAGGGGATGGAGATTTTACAGTATCCTTCCCCTTGAGTAGGGAGGAGGTGGAAATTTTACAATATCCTTCCTTTAGAGTGGGGATGGTATGGGGATTTTACAGAACCTTCCCCCACGAATGGGGAGGGAATGGAGATTTTGCAGTATCCTTCCCCTGGAGTGGGGAGGGAATGGAGATTTTACAATATCCTTCCCTGGAGTGGGGAGGGATTGGGGATTTTGCAGTATCCTTCTCCTGGAGTGGGGAGGGATTGGGGATTTTACAGCATCCTTCCCTAAGCAATGGGGAGGGAATGGGGATTTTGCAATATCCTTCCCATAGAGTGGGGAGGGAATGGAGAATTTATAGTATCCTTCCCCTGGAGGGGGAAGGGAATGGGGATTTTGCAGTATCTTTCCCCTGGAGTGGGGGGGGGAATGGAGATTTTGCAGTATCCTTCCCATGGAGTGGTGAGGGATTGGGGATTTTGCAGTATCCTTCTCCTGGAGTGGGGAAGAGATGGGGATTTTACAGCATCCTTCCCCCAGAAATGGGGAGGGAATGGGGATTTTGCAATATCCTTCCCATAGAGTGGGGAGGGGATGGAGATTTCACAGTATACTTCCCCTGGAGTGGGGAGGGAATGGGGACTTTGCAGTATCTTTCCCCTGGAGTGGGGAGGGGATGGGTATTTTACAGTATCCTTCCCCTGGAGTGGGGAGGGAATGAGGATTTTGCAGTATCCTTCCCCTGGAGTGGGGGGGGGGAATGGAGATTTTGCAGTATCCTTCCCCTGGAGTGGGGAGGGAATGAGGATTTTGCAGTATCCTTCCCCTGGAGTGGGGAGGGAATGGGGACTTTGCATTGTCCTTCCCCTGGAGTGGGGAGGGAATGGAGATTTTACAGTATCCTTCCCCTGGAGTGGGGAGGGAATGGAGATTTTGTAGTATCCTTCCCCTGGAGTGGGGAGGGGATGGGTATTTTACAGTATCTTTCCCCTGGAGTGGGGAGGGAATGAGGATTTTGCAGTATCCTTCCCCTGGAGTGGGGGGGGGGAAATGGAGATTTTACAATATCCTTCCCCTGGAGTGGGGGGGGGAATGGAGATTTTGCAGTATCCTTCCCCTCGAGTGGGGAGGGGATGGGGATTTTACAGTATCCTTCCCCTGGAGTGGGAAAGGAATGGAGATTTTGCAGTTTCTTTGCCCCTGAAATGGGAATTTTGCAGTATCCTTTCCCTAGAGTGGGAAGGGGATGGAGATTTTGCAGTATCCTTCCCCTGGAGTGGGGAGGGAATGGAGATTTTACAATATCCTTCCCTGGAGTGGGGAGGGATTGGGGATTTTGCAGTATCCTTCTCCTGGAGTGGGGAGGGATTGGGGATTTTACAGCATCCTTCCCTAAGCAATGGGGAGGGAATGGGGATTTTGCAATATCCTTCCCATAGAGTGGGGAGGGAATGGAGAATTTATAGTATCCTTCCCCTGGAGTGGGGAGGGGAAGGGGATTTTACAGTATCCTTCTCCTGGAGTGGGGAGGGAATGGGTATTTTATAGTATCCCCCCTGGAGTGGGGAAGGAATGGGGATTTTGCAGTATCCTTTCCCTTAGGTAGGGAGGAGGTGGAAATTTTACAGTATCCTTTCCATGGAGTGGGGAGGGAATGGAAATTTTGCAATATCCTTCCCATAGAGTGGGGAGGGGATGGAGATTTCGCAGTATACTTCCCCTGGAGTGGGGAGGGAATGGGGACTTTGCAGTATCTTTCCCCTGGAGTGGGGAGGGGATGGGTATTTTACAGTATCCTTCCCCTGGAGTGGGGAGGGAATGAGGATTTTGCAGTATCCTTCCCCTGGAGTGGGGGGGGGAATGGAGATTTTGCAGTATCCTTCCCCTGGAGTGGGGAGGGAATGAGGATTTTGCAGTATCCTTCCCCTGGAGTGGGGAGGGAATGGGGACTTTGCATTGTCCTTCCCCTGGAGTGGGGAGGGAATGGAGATTTTACAGTATCCTTCCCCTGGAGTGGGGAGGGAATGGAGATTTTGTAGTATCCTTCCCCTGGAGTGGGGAGGGGATGGGTATTTTACAGTATCTTTCCCCTGGAGTGGGGAGGGAATGAGGATTTTGCAGTATCCTTCCCCTGGAGTGGGGGGGGGAATGGAGATTTTACAATATCCTTCCCCTGGAGTGGGGGGGAATGGAGATTTTGCAGTATCCTTCCCCTCGAGTGGGGAGGGGATGGGGATTTTACAGTATCCTTCCCCTGGAGTGGGAAAGGAATGGAGATTTTGCAGTTTCTTTGCCCCTGAAATGGGAATTTTGCAGTATCCTTTCCCTAGAGTGGGAAGGGGATGGAGATTTTGCAGTTTCCTTCCCCCTGGACTGGGGGGGGGGGGAATGGGGATTTTGCAGTCTTCAAGGAAAAATGAAGTCCATTCACCTTTTGAAAAAGCCCCTTGGGGACAACCGTGACCTGGATGACTGAGAAGCCCCATACAGACGTTCTTATGATTTGAAAATTAGACTGTAGCCGAGGCTCCCACAAGTCTATTTGCACTCCTTGCAGGTGTATTATTATCCCGCTGCCTCATATTTAGCTCTCAATGAATTCCTTTTGCAAAATCCTATTCCCCTTTTGTACCTGAGGATTTCATTTCTCTTTGCTAAAGCGCAGGAATCTTCCTTTGCCTCTGCAATATTTCATTCGGTTACTTTCAGCTCATTTCTTCCAGCAATCAAACATGGAATATCTGCATTTTATTTCTGTTTTCCGAGGCATTAGCTCTCCCGTCCAATGATAAATGACAAGTCACCAAACAAGAGGATTCTTTTATGAAGAAAACGATTGTAATAACGCCTTTGGAGAACCTTTTTTTTTGCCTGATCCTCATTTGTTTTATTGAATGGTATATGTGCGCTTCTTATTGGCATCCAGATTAAGTATGGGAAATCATATTAACTTAATTCTCTCAACAGTTAGGACCGTTATTCTGAAGCCCTTGTTGGAATGCTCTTCTTGCTTGTTTGCTGCCAAAATTCAGATACAAGATGACTATCTGTGAATCAGGAAAGGTCAAGGAGAAGGAAAACAGAAGAGAAGATGGAGGAGAAGAAAGAGGTGAGGTCCTTGGTGCTGTCTGAACTTGGTTATTTTCTTTCAGATGCTTCATGACCCAACATGAAGTGCTAGAAATGAGTAGGATTTGTGGAGAGGAGGAGGAGGAGAAGTAGCTTTGGAGTATCTGATAAAATGGAAGGGGACCTTCGAGGTCTTGTAGTCCAACCCCTGGACCAAGTAGGAAACTCTATATCCTTCTGTCCAATCTCTTCCTGAAAATCTGCAGTGATGGAGCACCACAACTTCTGGTGGCAGGCTGTTCCACTGATTGATTGTTTTCACCATCAGGAAATTTCTCCTTAATTCCAGGTTGAATCTCTTTGAGAAGCTTCTTCCCATTACTTCTTCAGGTGCTTTGGGGTGTGTGTGTGTGTAAATTGATCCTCTCTTCTCTGCCCCTATCCAGTCCTGAACCTTGTTGTTTTTGTTAGACTAGACTTCGCTCCCTCAACCATTCTTCGTATGGCTTATTCTCCAGACCTTTTATCATAGAATAGAACAACAGTGTTGAATGGGACCTTGGAAGTCTTCTAGTCCAACCCCATGCTCAGGCAGGAGACCCTACACCATTTCAGACAAATGGTTGTCCAATCTCTTCTTAAAAACTTCCAGTGTCGAAGTATTTACAACTACTGGAGGCAAGTTGTTCCACTGGTTAATTGTTCTCATTGTTAGGAAATGTCTCCTTAGTTCCAGGTTGCTTCTCTCCTTGATTATTTTCCATCTTATCCGGGATGACAAAGAAGATGCTTATAGGGAAAAGGTGAAGGCTCTCATGGACTGGTGCAATAAAAGTAACCTGGTTCTAAATGTTAATTAAACAAAGGAGCTCATCGCAGATTTTAGAAAGAGCCGGCGTGGTCCTACTCCACTCAGTATTAAGGATGCAGCTGTAGAGGTGGCCAACAGTATTAAGTATCTGGGGGTGCAGACAACCAACAATCTGAACTGGTCTCGTCACCTGTCATCCTTAGTGAAGCCTGCAAACCAGCATCTGCATTCCCTGCCTCAAATGAGGAGAGCACCTCTTTCTCCTTCTGTCCTGGCCACTTTTTACAGAGGCACGATTGAGAGCGTTTTAACAAACTGCATCCTTGTTTGGTTTGCTGGCCGCAGTGCCTCAGATGGAAAGTCCCTACAGAGAGTGGTGAGGACAGTGGAGAAGATTATAGGAAGCTCCATTCCCGTTATTCAGGATGCTGCTTATAAACGCCATGTGCTTAGAGCTCAAAGCATTGTTAGGGACCCCACACACACCCAGTTTACAGTCTGTTTCTGTTACTGCCCACGGGGGGGGGGGGAAGGTTTTCTAGCAGGTAGTAAAGATGGCCTCCAGGGCTGACAACTACCAGATTATGGAACAGCTTTGTTCTCTATGGTAAACTTGCAAGATTTGTTTCTCTTGCCTGTACACAGGGGTGAAATCCTCCCTGTTTGGCCCGGTTTGGCCAAACCAGTGAGTACAATTGTCGTTGGTTCAGTGAACCAGTAATAAAAAAAAAGCTTTCAAGGATTGTGTAGCTCAACTGTGAGCCGCACGATTGTCGGAAGCTATTTTTAAGCTTTTTAAAGCATTTTTTTCCTGCCGGTTCGGGCAAATAGACTTGAAAAAATTGCTTTAAAAAGTGAAAAAAAGTTTGTCACACCTACCCAGTCACATGACACCCCAAGCCACGCCCACAGAACCGGTGGCAAAAAATTAGATTTCACCACTGCCTGTACATGTATGCATATGAACAGGACTGTGTTGTTTCTCTGCGTCATATAATATTTATGGGCACATGCGCATGTATGCATGTACATATGTATGTACCGGTACGTACCCTGTTTCCCCCAAAATAAGACCTCCGTGGATAATAAACCCAGTTGGGCTTTTGAGCGCATGCGCTAAAATAAACCCTCCCCTGAAAATAAGCCCTCTCCGAAAATATTGCAACGCAGCAGCAGCCCTAAGGTGACCCCGCTTCCCTCCTCCTGCACCTCCAAAATACTAAGACCTCCCCCAAAATAAGGCCAAACGCTTATTTCAGGGGGTCAAAAGAAAATAAGAGCCTGTATGTATTTATGTACTTATCTTGTCATGTTTATGTTTATATTAGAGGTGGAGACCCTTTGAGAGCTATGTGGAACATCATTTCATTTTAATGTAGGCTGATTAGTGTCCGTTCAAAGTGACAGCAAAGTTATTCTAAGTCATGGTGGAACCCACCAAGGCCCAATTCCTGTTCTCCTCCCTTCAAGCTGTATCATCCCTGGTCCACTCCTGGTCTTCTCATCTCCCACACAAAGTCTTTACAGGTGTCCTGTTTTGTTTTTAAATTATTACTTTGAGGTACAGTCGATATCCATCTCCAGCACTTGGTGAGGTTTCTGCCGTTGCCATGGATACAGCTCTAACTTGAAGTACCACCATGTCCCTCCCTCCTCCCTACCCACGGTGGGCTCCTCCCGCCGTGCGCCCTGCAGTCGGGATCGCCTCCCCGTAAAAGTGGCACTAACTGAGCGTGAAATGGGATGCGTCCAAACTGTACCGTATAATTTATGCACAATTAAATAGTCCTAAGATGCTCTTTTTCTCACGTCGGGGTCCATTCTTAACCCTTCTGGTTGTGCTCCCTGAATTAGCCTGTCAATGTCGAAATCTGGAGGCCGTTTGGTGGAGGATTTGATTGTCAGATGTCTCTTCTTCCATTATGACAGTGAAAAGGAAGACAGAGTATGCAAAAAATGACCCCCAAAACCCAGCACTCGTGCAACCAACATTGTTCTTTCTAAGGATGTCGGGTGTGTGTGTGTGTGTGTGTGTATGTCAAAATGCACCAGTTTGGACCTCATCTTCCCGGTTAATTTGCAAATTGGAACGCAATTATCTATTCTCTCATCCTTCCCAAAGTGTTTCAGAGTGGGGTGGTTTTTTTTTCCTTTTTCAAAGTGCAAAAATGCGTCTTCAGAGGATGTGTTTTGCAAGGGGGAAAATAGCAACTTTTAAGCAGTGCTTCGGAATACATTTTCATATGGAATTGTTAAAATGGAAGATGAATGTAATAACAAAGCCAAGTGAACATATGAGGAAACACATGTGAAATGGAAGATTATCAGGATTTGTTTAGACGTTTGTTTCTTATTCAATATGTTTCCCAATAATGAAGATATTTCGATGCTTCATGAGAGACCCAGCAAGAAAATACAAAAAGCCACAGCTATGAATTCTATCGTCTAGGCAAGTGACAATTAAACTAAATTTCAGATTTAGTATCAGACGTGATCCAAAACAGTGCAACTTAATTTTAAGTTGTAGAAGTTCAACTTCATAAAATGCCAACAAGTTAAGTTCAGTAAACTTGGATCATTTTTATATCTAGCTAATAGGGGACCTAGGACAACTCGGTGCAGCCAACAGAATAACCGAATTGGAAGGGACCGTGGAGGCCTTTTGGTCCAACATCCAGCTCAAGGCAGGGGACTTGATATCATTCTGGACAAATGGCTGCCTACCGTCTTCTTGAAAACATCCAACAATGGAGCACCCACCACTCCATTGCTTGATCGTTCTCACTGTCAGGAAATTCCTCCTTAGTTTCAGGTTAGATCTGCATATCAGGAGCTTCCACCCACTACTTCCTCTCCTGCCCCTCTTCTCTGCCACAGCCTCTGAAGTAAAAGAAGGCATTTATCACGTCCCTACCCAATCCTTCTCTTTCTTAATCTTGACATACTGTATTTTTCGGAGTATAAGACGCACCTTTCCCCCCACCCCAAGAGAGTGAAAATGTGGGTGCATCTTATACACTGAATGTAGCTCCAACCACCCACCATCCCCCACCCTTTGGCCTCTGCCTCCCAGCAATTTACCTCCTTGCAGCAAACGTGGAAATTGGAGCTTGTGGAGGCTGCAATAGGCTATGGCAATCCCTGCAGCCTGAAACAGCTGATCCAGTGGTGGGTTGTAGGTGGTACGCCCCAGTACGTGCATACCAGTGCCTGTACCGGAACAGTCTTTTGGAGGGCCTGCCCACCCGCCCACGTCCCTTACTTGTGTTTGAAGGAAACAGGCCATCTGTGCATTCATGTGCAGCGTATGGCGCCTGCGCGATGCTCCGCCGAGCAGCTGGAGCGTTGCAGGCAGTGGGTGCACATGCGTGTACAGTGCGCATGCCCATGGTGCACGCCAGGCTCCCGTTGCAGCGTACTGGTTGCAACGGGAGCCAAAACCCACTACTGAGCTGATGATTGGGAAACTGAAAGTGAAACTTGCTGTTTGGTCCAAGGGGCAAATTGCTGGGAGGCAGAAGCAGATTTTTTTTTCTTGTGCTAATCAGGCAGTTTGCTGTTTGCTGCAAGGAGGTTAAGTAACTATAAATGCCTATAGAATGTTCAAATTATTAGACTTATGTTTTAAAGACTGCTTTATTATTGTTCTAGGCAGCTTAACAAAATGAAGAAGCTTTTTAAAATAAATGCTTGATCTGAAGAAGCCCAGTGCTATTGTATCTTCTTTTAAATAGCAGAGAAAAACTTATATACTTCCAGAAACCCACAACAATTTTAACAGCATCTGTACAAGTATAGATTGAAATGTAACACCACAAACAGTATATATTGTCTGTACTGTTTGCTGTTTGTTGCAAGGAGGCAAATTGCTGGGAAGCAGAAGCAGATTTTTTCCCCTTGTTTTCTTCCCCAAAAGCTTGGTACGTCTTCTACTTCGGAGCGTCTTATACTCCAAAAAATACAGTACCTAGTCCCCTCAACTCTTCACCATAAGATTTAGTCTTCAGATTTAGTCATCTCTGTTGCTTTTCTCTGCACTCTTTCTAGGGTGGTGATGGCTAACCTTTTCCAGACTGAGTGGCCAAAGTGTGCATGCGCGCCCAAGTCCCAAAATGCAATGCATGTGCAGCCCCGTGCATGTGCCTCACCCTGTGCATGCATGAGCAACCCCCACATACACTGCCTCCATGTGCACACGGGCCCCCAAATGCATGGCAGAGACCCAAAGACCAGGTGGTTGTCAGGAGGCATGCACGCATGCATGGCGGAGCTGAGCTAGGGAGACGGCTCATGTTCCCACAGAGAGGGTGCTGCATGCCACCTCTGGCAGCCCCTGAGATATTGGAAGACTGCTATCATGTCTCCCCTAGTCCTTCTTTCTATTAAACTAGACATACCCAGTTCCTGCAATCGTTCTTCATATGTTTTAGTTCCCAGGCCTTTGATCCTCTTGGTTGCTCTTCTCTGCACTCTTTCCAGAGTCTCCACATCTTTTCTACATCGTGGCGACCAAAACTGAATGCCGCATTCCAAGTGTGGCCTTACCAAGGCCTTATAAAGTGGTATTAACACTTCACGGGATCTTGATTCTCTCCCTCTGTTGATGCAACCTAGAACTGTGTTGGCTTTTTTGGCAGCTGTGCACACGGCTGGCTCATATTTAAATGGTTGTCTACTAGGATTCCAAGATCCCTTTCACAGTTACTACAGTTGAGCAAGGTACCACCTATACTGTACCTGTGCATTTCGTTTCTCTTGCCTAAATGTAGAACCTTGCTTTTCAACCACAGTAGCATTGAAAACCTCCATCCAAGTGTGGATTTCTTTCCTCAATTTACTTCAGACAACTTCTCCCTCGTACAATAAATATTTCTTCTCGGAATCTTGCTGAGAAACTTAAGATCCATGGAGACAACCCCGCAAATTTTCCTCGGTTTCCCATCAAAAGTTGCTCCTCATTCCCCTCTTTTCTCAACTTTGATTAATCACCCCCAGGAATGTTGTCTCCCCAAAGACAAAAGTTAAAGCTCGGTTTGTCTGGGCCATTTCTCCTGCGGGTAGGAGTGGGTGAAGGGTTCGGCCACCGATGTTCCCATTTTCAGAGCCCGTCAGTTACTGGAGCGGGGAGCTCCAAAACCTGGAGAAATTGCTAACATGTGTCTCCATCACCTCCCGGAGATTAGCCCCAGATGGGGAGAACTGGGGGTGGGGGGTGGGAAGGAAGGACGGCGGGGGGGGGGGGAACAGGGGAAGGACGGGAGGGGGGACAGAGGTCCTCTTCACATCCATTTGCATTCTACGTTTGATCCAAATTTATAGCAGACGTCTTGGAAATCTATGTGGAAAGGCTGGAGATAGATTACAAACGTCAAGCAAACTGGCTACTTCGTGCGTTATTTCAGATCTACGGACAGGAGCATTAGGAGATGGGTGCAAGCACACACACACTGTCACACAAACGCAGAGTTTTGTGTTTCAGCATGTGGTGGTAACTTTTTCCAGCATGTTCTTCCATTTGCGCTCGCACGGTGTGGGTTTCCTTGCCAAGCAATGTTCCAGCAGCTGCTGTGGGAGGACAGAGCAAGGAGCTTTTCCATGCTTGGGCAACAGTGTACCCAAGGTGGTGGGGAGCTTTTAGTGGGGTTGGGTGTCTTACACACCCAGCCTGACCACAAGACCCCCTCCCCAGCCCAGCCCAGCGGCTCTGAGGCCAGCAAAAGAGGGTGGGAGGGAGGAGGGGTGTTCCCCCCCCTTCATTGCTTGCAGAGCCCCACGTGAAGGCCTTGGAGCTCATGAAGGACCAGGCAGGCGGTGGGAGCATCCGCTGTTGTGGTCTGGAGTCATGCGCTCAACTTGCTAATTGAGTTTTGTCACTAATTGGCAGCCTGCCTTTCTTCGCACTGCTTCCAATGTGGTTCCAAAGATGGGAGGCGGCTATTTTAATGCAGCCACCCATCGTGGGGCTTCCCAGGCAGGCAGGCAGGCAGGCAGGCAGGCAGGCAGGCAGGGGCTTCCACCCCACACTTCCTCATCTAGCCATGAGAATCCTGGATTCAGGAACTATCAGAGCAGCAGGGGGCTGTGTGAAACTTTATTCTCTCTCTCTCTCTCTTTCTCTCTCTCTTTCCTTCTGTCTCTCTTTTCTCTTCTTTCTCTTTCTTTCTCTTTCTCTTTCTTTCTTTCTCTTTCTCTTTCCCTTTGTATCTGGCTTTTTCCCTTTTTCCCTTTTCCCTTTTTCCCTTTCTTTCTTTCTTTCTTTCTTTCTTTTCTTTCTTTCTCTCTCTCTCTCTTTCCCTTTCTCTGTTTCTCTCTTTTTCTTTTTTCTCTTTCTCCCTTCCTTCCTTCTTTCTTTCTTTCTTTCTTTCTTTCTTTCTTTCTTTCTTTCTTTCTTTCTTTCTTTCTTTCTTTCTCTTTGTCTCCCTTTCCCTTTCTCTCTGTTTCTCTTTCTTTTTTCTTTTTTCTCTTTCTTTTCTCTCCTCCTTTCTGACTGTTTCTCTCTTTCTCTTTTCTTTTTTCTTCTTCTCTTTTTTCTTTTCCTCTTTTTTCTTTCTCTTTTTCTTTTAGGTTTTTCTTTCTTTCCTTTTCTTCCTTCCCTCCCTCCCTCTCCCCCCTTTCTCCTCCTCTTTCCTTATCTGTGCCGCTATGTATGAGGGCTTGAGTTAGAAAAGCCTTAGGTTCAGTTCATGTTCAATAGTAGAAAATCATCCTGTCCAGTTGGGTCTCCAACTTTTGCCTGAGCTCATCCAAAATAGCAAGAGTAAGTTGAAGTTGGAAAGGACCTTGGAGGTCTTCTAGTCCAGCCCCCTGTTCAAGCAGGAGAGACCCTCTATCATTACAGACAAACGGCAGTCCAGTCTCTTCTTAAAAGCCTCCAGTGATGGAGCCCCCTCCCTACAACTTCTGGGGGCAACTTCTGTTCCATCGGTTAATTGTTCTAATTGTCAGGGAGTTTCTCCTGAATTCCAGGTTGTTTCTCACAACCTGTCTCAGCCAAACTGTCTTAATTCTCAGAAGGGTTTTTTTGCCCCCTTACATTTGATTGGAATCCACCTTCACCAACCTCGACGTTCTTCCAGGTGACGTCTTCCCAGGTGCTTGGAGACGGCTGTTGTATCTTTTCTTCCTCAAAGTGAAAAAAAGTGAAAGATCACTCCTTTAAGAGCTCCTCCTGGAACTTGGCTCCTGTCCTCCGACCACCTTCCTGCCTTTCCCTGAACCTCTTTCAGTTTCTCCAAACCCTTCTGGGAATGCTGAGAACTAGAAGCCCATTTTAAAGCACAATGGATCCCACTAGTCATTTAAGCCATGAATCTGTAGGATCTGTAGGGGCTGCATCTATGAGGCCCTCCCAAAAATCAAGAATGGCCAAAGCAGTTACTAACTGAAGAGAATATTTATGGCTCAGAGTTGAATTGTTGGGTCTTCAGCCTTCTCCTCCTCCTCTTTCTCTGTCTTCTCCATCTCCTCCTCCTCCTCTTCCTCTTCTTCTGTCTCTATTTCTCCTCTTCCTTCACTATTTCCTCCTACTTTTCATCTTTCTCCTCCTCCATGTCCTCCTCCTCCTTTACCCCTTTCTCTTTCTCCTCCTCCTCCTCCTCCTCCTCCTCCTCCTCCTCCTCCTCCTCCTCCTCCTCCTCCTCCATATTTTTCGCTTTATCTCCTCTTCCTCATTCTCCTCCTCCTCATTTACATTCTTCCTCCTCCTCCTCCTCCTCCTCCTCCTCCTCCTCCTCCTCCTCCTCCTCCTCCTCCTCCTCCTCCTCCTCCTCCATATTCTTCTCTTTTTTATCTCCTCTTCCTCCTTCTGCTTCTCCTCTTCATCTGTCTCCTCCTCCTTCTCCTCTTCCTCCTCCATTTTCTCCTTCCTCTTTCTTCTCAGTGGTACAATTCAGCCGGTTTCTATCCAGTTTGGCCGAACCAGTAGCGGTTGAAGGCTCCGCCCACTTGCCCAGACATCATCACATCCTCTTTTTGACATTCGGTGCATGCACAGAAGGTCCTACGCATGGACGGAGGTGGCGGTTGCACACTCACATTTGTGAACTGGTAGCAAAGGTAAGTTGATTTTACCCCTGTTTCTTCTCCCTATTCTTCTCTTCCTCAACCTCCTCTGCTTTATCTCCTCCTCCTCCTCCTCCTCCTCCTCCTCCTCCTCCTCCTCCTCAGTGCTAGTAAGGAGTGATGTTATCATCATGACAGTCATTATCCTTTAGCACCATCATAAATCATTATTATCATCCATCATCATCAATCATTGCTAGCAAACAAGGGGGCTAGTAAGGAGGAAGCCGTAATTTAGCCCCCAAGGCTGGGTTCACACTGAGTTCTAAGGCATGAATGTGAGGGTGTGAATTCCGCCCTGAATTAACGAGGTGTGGATCTTGGCATTCCTTGAGAGCATACCTTTGAAGTAAGTGAAAAATAAACCCCAGGCATAATCTAATAAATTTTTTTAATGTAAATAAAGTAAAAATACAAACTTACTAACTAAATTAATCACATCTTGGCCAAGCTCCTTTGTCTGCCTGCATACAGACAAAGGAAGGAAGGAAGAAGGTATGTGATGTAATGACCTGCACAGTAAATCATTGCTGATAAGAAACAGTTCATTCTACCGTATAACTCAGAATTCAGGTACAGCTGGCAAAGCAAATAAACGCAGCGACAATGAAGATAAAATCCCCATGCATTGCCCACATTGTGTGAATGCACCCGCTAGGCTAGGGGTCCCCAAACGTGGCAACTTTAAGACTTGCACTAGGCTTTTACGGATGCGTGTCCAGAGTCACGGCCAGTGTGTTGGAGCAGCCCTTTCTCTCTCTCTCTCCATTTCCAGGCGAAGCAAAACCCATGTTTAAAAATTCAGCAGCCCCCTTTCCTGGCGAGGGCAGAGAGAAGGACCCCGTGCGTTAACCTTGGCTGCTGATGCCGCTGCCATTAAAGCTACAAATCCATGGAGACTGAAAATTTCAGAGCAATATATCCCCTCACCTCGGAGGGGGCTGTCAGAGGGAAGCAACTTTCCTTGGGGCTGGAGGCGAAGGGAGCCGTCCTTCCCCGCTGCTCCCCCCTGACTCCCCCCTGACTCCCCTGTTATCCCTCCAACAATGAGAAAATTAGTCTTTGTCTCCAATTCAACCGGAGGTCACTTTCTATGTTGCTTCATCTCTCCTGAGCCCACCTGAACGCAGTGAAGGTCACCAAGGGAGGCCTCCAAGGTTGCGGGAGAGAAAAACTGCAGGCAGCCGAAGGGAACTCGCTCCTTTGTCACTTCCCTTCTGGCTCGGATCTGAAGCTGATCTGTTGAGAAAAGCCTCCGAGAGGCTTTCTGGATCAGGACTTTGCTAACCCAACATCCATGAAGGGCAAAACCTGCAAGACTGCTTCGGATACTCCCAGGGAAGAGCAGTCAGGTCCAGCTGTCAGGCGGGCCCTTGGTTCTCTCACTGGGGGGTGTCCTTGGTGCTCCCTGAGCTGGGTGGTTTTGTTGCAAACATTTCCTGACCCAACAAGGTAACATCATCAGGGCTAAAAGGGAGTGGGGTTTGCAGAGTGGAGAACAAAGAAGGAGGAGAAGAAAGAAGAAGAAGAAGAAGAAGAAGAAGAAGAAGAAGAAGAAGAAGAAGAAGAAGAAGAAGAAGAAGAAGAAGAAGAAGAAGAAGAAGAAGAAGAACAACAACAACAACAACAACAACAACAACAACAACAACAGACCAATAGGAAGGAAGGAAGGAAGGAAGGAAGGAAGGAAGGAAGGAAGGAAGGAAGGAAGGAAGGAAGGAAGGAAGTAAAATAAGGGAGAATAGAAAAGGAAAAATGTATGTCAATGTGGAAGGAAGGAAGGAAGGAAGGAAGGAAGGAAGGAAGAAAAGGAGGACAAGGCAAGGGATGGAGTAAGGAAGGAAGGATGATGAGGGAGGGGAAAGAGAAGAAAAAGGAAAGAAAAAGAAAGAAAGAAAGAAAGAAAGAGGAAGGAAGGCAGAAAGGAAAATAAGGAGGAAGGGAGGAAGATGAAGGGGAAGGAGAAGAAAGAAAGAAAGAAAGAAAGAAAGAAAGAAAGAGAAAGGAAGGAATAAAGGAAAGTAAGGGAGGGAGGAATAGAAAGTAAATGAAAGGGAAAGGAAAAGAGAAAGAGAAGGAAAGTAAGGAAGGACGATGAGGGAGGGGAAAGAGAAGAAAGAAAGAGAAGAAAGAAAGAAAGAGGAAGGAAGGCAGGAAGGAAAAGGAGGGAGGGAGGAAGATGAGGGAGAGGAAGGAGAAGAAAGAAAGAAAAAAGAGGAATGAAGGAATGAAGGAAAGGAAAGGAAGGGAGGGAAGGAGACCCAGAGAGTCCCCCCTCCCGCCCCCCAAGGCTGGTGCCCGGCCATCTCCCCTGCCAGAGTCCGGCTGCTTTTGCACTTGACCTTCTGCCCTCTTCCCGAGGAAGGCTCCCCCAAGGCCAGAAGGGAAGGGGCTGGCCAGGGGGGAGGTCTAGGCACAATGTGCCACTTCTCTCCACTGGGCCCTCTGGCCCTCATGTTTTGCTGCTGCCCTGGCCCGAGCACAGCCGGCTCCTCCTGAAGGGCTGCCCTCCGCTCAGCCTCGGTCAACTGATGATGGGCAGGAGAAGCTGCTTCCCAGGATGCCCACAGCAACGTCTCGTCTCCCCCCAGCTACTGAAGGAGCAAGTGGGGAGGGGGACCAAAATATTCCTCCTCCTCCATCTTCTCCTCCTCCTCTATTTTCTGTCTTATTCTCCTCTTCCTTCTCTATCTTCTCTACCTTCTTCTCCACTTTTCCTCTTCCTCCTCTTCCTCCTCCTCTCTTTTCTATCATTCTCCTCTTCCCTCTCTATCTTCTCCTTCTCCCCTTTCTTCTTTTCCTCTTTATCCTTTCGCTTTCTTCATATTCTTCTCCTCCTCCTTATCTCCTCCTCTTCTTTTCTATCTTCTTCTCCTCTTCCTTCTCTATCTTCTCTTCCTTCTCCTCCTCCTCTTTCTCCTTCTCCTCCTCCTCCTCCATCTTCTCCTTCTCCTCCTCTTCCTCTTTCTTCTCCATATCCCCTCCTCTTCCTCTCCCTCCACCTCCTCTTCCTCTTTCTTCTCCATATCCCCCTTCCTCCCCCCTTCTAGCACTGACGATGTTTCCTAGTTGGGTCATGAAATGTCTGCAATAAAACTACCAACTTCAGAGAGCATTAAGGACCTTATAGTCCTCCTCTTCCTCCTCTTCCCACAATTTGTTGGTGGCTGTCATTCCCAGGCAATGGGTTTCCATTTTACCCAAGCGAGGTCTTCCCAGGATCCCTTGCTCTTCCCCATCTCCTCTCCTCATCCTGCCTCTCGGTCTTATTAGGTCCAGCCTGGAAAGTGAATATTCCCCTCTGCTGACTACCACCTTGGAGGGTGATGAAGTGTCCTTCAGGCAGCGTGGCCCTCCCTTTTCCTCCTGGCACTCTGGGGTGCAGAAGCGAATCACTCCTTGTGCCAAGTGGACTTTTGCCTGGGCTGAGCCTCCCGTCTATTAATTTCGCCTCCTCCAGGAAACCTGGGGACGTTTTGCTGGCTCAGGGTTTCTTCCTCGGGTCTTGAGAAGACAATGAGATCTTCTGCCTCTCATCCCTCATTGATTGGGAGGGATGCCTGGAAGCTGAGTCACGGCAAAATGGACTCCTTTCTTTCTTGGTTTGAAATGTTTTGCTGCTCATCCAAGTTGCTACTTTAGTCTGAGCAAGTTGGTCCTCCGTGTCCTTGAGGACAAGGGTTGCCAACCTTGGCAACTTGTGGACTTCAACTCCCAGAATTCCTCAGCCAGCTTTGGGAATTGAAGTCCACAAGTCTTAAAGTTGCCAAGGTTGGCGACCTCTGCTCTAGGATGGTTTCATTTCTCACCTCATCTGGAGAGGCTCTTTAGGTGGGTAGACTCATGAAGGGTTGTTGCTCCCAAATCCTTCTCTTAGGTGGGCTGTTAACGGGGATCTCCCTGGTGAGCCTATGAAGTGGTCTTGATCTTCCTGGGAGCTCCTGCAAGAGCAGCATGAACAAAATGGGGGACATGTTGTGTCTGAAGTCTCTACCACCGTTGGACAAAGGACTTTCTTCTTTGGCATAAATGGATTCCTTCACTGAGGAGTCCTTGGTGCTCTCTCTCGGTTGGTTGGTTGGTTGCTTTCTTGCAGCTGTTTCATTACCCAACTAGGTGATATCATCAATGCTAGAAGGGCTTATGGAGAGGAGGGAGGGGAGCAGGAGGAGGAGGAGGACTGTAGGATCCCTGGTGCTCTCTGAGCTTGGTGGTTTTCTTGTAGACATTTCATTACCCAACTAGGTGATGTCATCACTGCTAGAAGGGAATTGGGTTTGTGGAGTGGAGGAGAAGGTGGTGGTAGAGGAGGAGGCCGCTGGGGTCTTTGGTGCTCTCTGACCTTGGTTGATTCCTTGCTGATGTTCCATTACCCAAACTAAGTAACATCATCAATGCTAGTAACTGCACCACTATCACTATCATTGGTGATGTTACATAGTTTGGGTAATGGATCATGTGCAAGGAGACAACCAAGCTCAGGGAGCACCAAGGACCCCTCATTTCTACCCCAAATTTCAAATATTCCCCTTTATTGGATTTCTTCGCTCCTCTCTCAAACCTTCTATCTTCTCTGTCCCAAATGGTTCTCAAAAGCGCATCCTTGTTCTTTTAAGCGAAGGTTTACTTCTGAGCCTGGTCCTGTGGTGTCACTTCTACTACGCTATGCTATCCACATATTTCAAGGGGTGGTTCAGCCTTTGATCCACAGGGGCGCAGTGGTTAGAGAGCAGTACAGCAGTCTTCTTCTGCTGACTTCCAGCTGCCTGCAATTCGGCAGTTCAAATCTCACCAGGCTCAAAGTCAACTCAGCCTTCCGTCCTTCTGAGGTCGGTAAAATGAGGACCCAGATTGTTGGGGGCAAAGAGGCTGACTCTCTAAACTGCTTAGAGAGGGCAGAAAAACACTGTGAAGCGGTATATAAATCTAAGGCTATTGCTATTGCTTTGTTGCACCATTAAGAGCGTGGAGGCTAAAGCATATGAGGAACAGTTGCAAGAATTGGGTGTGTCTAGTCTAGAGAAAAGAAGGTCTCGGGGTGATGTAATAGCAGTCTTCCAGTATTTGAGGGGCTGCTAAAGGAAGAGGGGGTCTGGCTCAGGGGTGGGTTCCTGCCAGTTCTAACCTCTTCTATAGAAGAAGTTCCACAAATCTACCGTGCCGTTTAGAACCGGTTCCAGCTCCCTCCCCACCACCCGTCCACACATCATCAAGATGAAGAGCGAGAGGAGGAATTCTGGGAGTTGAAGTCCACAAGTCTTAAAGCTGTCAAGTTTGAACACCCCTGGGTTTTTTTTTCTAAAGGGTTAGGGGTACAAGGATCTTGTAACTTGACATCTTTAAGACTTGCATGCTTCTGTTTCTGAGCCATCATTTTGGTTGCTAAACAAGAGCGTTGTTAAGTGAGTTTCACCACATTTTACAAGTTGGCCACTCCCACACAGTCACATGACTGCCAAGCCACTCCCACTCAGTCACATGGCTGGCAAGCCACTCCCACAAAGCAGGCCACACCTACAGAAGAGGGTCTAAAAAATTTTGAAACCCACCACTGGTCCGGCTATTCTCCAAAGCACTTAAATGAAGGACAGGAAACAACAGATGGAAACTAATCAAAGAGAGAAGCAACTATGAACTAAGGAGAAACTTCCTAATAGTGGGAATGATCAATCAGTGGAACAGCTAGCCACCAGACTTTGTGGCTGCTTCATCACTGGAGGTTTTCAAGAAGAGACCGGACAGCCACTTGTCTCAAATGGTATAGGATCTCCTGCTCAGGCAGGGGGTTGGACTGGAAGACCTCCAAGGTCCCTTCCAACTCTGTCGTTCAGTTATTCTGTCTATCAGCAGAGGACTTTCCCAAGACCCGATTGGCCAATCCAAACTGGAGTGCCCAACCGAGAACAGCCTTAGCAAAACAAAAGAGAGAGAGGGGGGGGGGTCTCCTTTTGTGGCTCTCCAGAAAGCCGCTGACTGTGTTGGTCCACCCCAAAAGACACCGTCAACTCGCACATTTGTTGTGATTCTCCTTCCGTGGGCCCACAATCCACTCCATCAGATGTTCAGCCAGAGGCAGCCAACAAGAGACTTTGGGGAGATTTGATTTGAGAGGCGGCAAGACTCTCTTCGATGGGAAACCCTTTGCCTTCAGTTCTTCTTCACCCAACTCCAATGCTGTTAGGTGTGTGTGTGTGTGTGTGTGTGTGTGTGTGTGTGTGTGTGTGTGTAGATGGCTAGAGTGGGAGGCTTGTGTTATTCTCACCACAATGCTTGTGAAATTAAAAACGGGTTTGGTTGTCTTTTTCCCTTGCAGCGATCTGTTTTTTCTGCTTTCATAGGAAAAAGTCGCGGAGCCAAAATCCGGCTGTTTGCTCCCAGAGTGTCAGGATAAGGTTCATAACTAACTGCGGATGGACTAATTCCCACGTAAAAAAAAAAGTCATAAACATTTAATATTGATAAAGTACTGAAATGTAAATGTTCAAAGCAAGGCAGGAGGGACGGGGGGCGGGGAGGGGGGGGAGGAACATAGCCATGGCTTCCAAAATAAACAGCAAACACCAGAGTGGAAAAAAGAAAGACTTCCTTCAGCCCTCAAGCTTGCAGGACGAAAAGTAATAATAATAATAATCAGAGAGGTCTTAGCATTTAGGAAACCAGGACTTTTCAGTTAGATGTTACTCAAGTCCTGACTGGTTTTGTCTTCTCCATTTTAACACCATTGCTTAACCAAACTGTGAGGGCTTTGGTGCTCTTTGAGCTTCGTTGTTTCCTTGCAGATGTTTCATGACCCAACTAGGTAACATTATCAGTATGAGTGAGTGTGGTGTTTGCTGCCCTTTTCAGTGTGTGTGTGTGGGGGGGGGGCTGGAATGGATTTTTCCCCTTGGTAGCACCTTGATTAAGGTATTGTTTTCTGTTTGAGTGTTTGTCTGGTGTTAATCCCTACTTATCTGGATTTCTCCTTCTGTACGGTCCTTTATGCTTTCTGAGCTTGGTTGATTTCTTGCAGACATTTCATTACCCAACTAGGTAACGCCATCAGTAAAGGAGAAGGAGAGGAGGAGGAGGAAAGGAAGGAGAAGAGTAAAGGGAAGGGGGAAAGGGGAGGGGAAGGGGAGGAGAGGAAGGATAAGGAGAAGGGGAAGAGGAAGGGGAAGGAGAAAGGGGAAGGGGAGGACAGTGGACCCTTTGGTCATCTCAGAGTTTGGATTTCTTGCAGATATTACATGACCTAACTAGGTAACATTATCAGTGCTAAAAAGGGAGTGGGGTTTGTTCTCAAGTTATATTCTAGCGTATTGCCCTGTCAGTGTTGGCGGGAGTGCAGTTTTCTTCTTGGTGTTTCCTTGATTAGTCTGTTTGTCTGAGTTGGTAGTTCCTTGATTGGGGTGTTGTTTGCTCTTTGATTGATGGTGTAGTATTAATCCCGGTGTTAATCTCTTCTTACCTGAGTGTTGATTGCTGGTGAGCTGGTGTGTTTGTGTCTTCTTCAGCTTCTTGATTGTCTCTTTTGAATGGTATGTTGATGTTGTTTATCTCTATGTGCCTGTTGATTGCTGATTTGTCTGAGTGCCGGGCTTCCAGGAATTCTCCCACATTTTGGGATTTAGCTTGGTCTGGGATGCTTACAGCTTTCCAGTTGAAACTATGGCGAAGTCTGTCCCGGTTCTGTGAAATGAAGGACTTTTCACCCTGTCTTCTGACTCCTGTTAGTTGGTGTCCATGGATCTGCTTTGCTAATCTTCTGTCTATCTGTCCTACATAGTGCAGTCCTTGAACAATATGTTGCAAATGTCTCCTGTTTTTTTCTTCTTCTGGTGCTGCTGCGTCTTTCGGTTTACTTGAGATATCAAACTACATCGCATTTTCAATCAGAATGTGATAGATCACCCTGGGACTTTGAACCCTGGTCAGCAGGAGAAGTAGCAAGGTGAAATGAGGAACGACAAATGGCAACTTTTTTTGACACTCGTATTGACAAGTTGTAAAGGGTGGTGTGATGGCACGACAAGAAGGTAAGGTCCACAATGGTTGACTACACTCTGAGAGTCAACATTGCTCGCTCTACGATAATGGAGAGCAATTCAATGAGAATAGAGCTGGAAGGGACCTTGGAGGTCTTGCAGTCCAACCGCCTGCTGAAGCAGGAGATCCTATACCTTTTCACCCAAGAAAAGATCAGTTGCATTGGCCGGGGATTGCCAGTCGAGTCCTTTGGGAATCTGTTTTGGAGTCGGTATTATTCAACATGTTTACCAGTAACATAAATAATGGAGTTGATGGGCTGCTTCTCCTAGTTGTGGATGACACAAAACTGGGAGATCTAACCAACACCCAAGATGACACAATGAGAAGAAAGTCTAAGCTGAGAAGTTTGTCAGACTGAGTGGAAAAGATCAAGAGATTTTTGAAAAGGAAGGAATAGAACATATCACATTTAGGGAGGAAAAATGTAGGAACACGCATACAACATGTGGGATTCCTGGCTGAGGAACACTATGTTTGGATGTGGTCATTGATAAAAAACATTGGTCAACATGTCATCAGTCAGCGCTTAGAAATGGTGATGGCACTCTGGGTTCCATTAGAAGATCCATATTAAAGATACATGTGGTCATTATTCTTCTTTATTTGTGCTGGTGAGACCACACCTGGAGCACTCTGGATGGTCATGGCCACCAAATTTCAAGAAGGATGTTGATGGTCTTGAGAAGGTTCAGAGGAGAGGGACACAGATGATGCAGAAACACGAGGACACACCCTTATGACTTGGTTTTCCAACTTTAGCAACTTTAAGATGCCTGGACTTCAATTCCCAGAATTGCTGGCTGAGGAATTATGCGAGTCAAAGTCCACATATCTTGAAGTTGCCAAGCTTAAGAAACACTGTACTATGATCAGAAGAACTGGAAATGTTTTCTCTGAGAAGAGAAGGCAGGATACCGGTCTTCAGGTACGTAAAGAGAAGCTGCTGACACGATATTCATGGATGGTCTACAGAAAATAACTCCTGGTTCTTTCTGAACAACCAGGATGAATTGACCCTATATTTCATTTAAGGAGGAGATTCCTGACCATGGGAGGGTCTACCTATGGAGATTATGGATGCTCCATCTTCGGATGTTTTTAAGAAAAGGTTGAAGAGCCAACTTTGGGTGATGATTTAACTGGTTGCAGAAGGTTGGATGAAGGTCTTTGCCAGCTCCACCATGATTCTATGACAGGGGTGTCCAAACTTGGGAACTTTAAGACTTGTGGACTTCAACTCCCAGAATTCCCCCTGGGAGAACAGCAAATAACTCAGAGCAGATGGATTCTCTCTCCCCCCCCCCCCCCCCGTGGTTATTTATTGCACTAAATAGCAAAACCTTTCTATCCATTTGGCCACAGCGGAATTGTAGCATACATGAACTCCTGGAAAAAAATATGTGTAAGTGGCATTTGTTGATTAAGTGCCTTGCAAAAAAAAAAAAAAAACACCAATAACCCTAGTTTTCTTCCAAAAAACATCCCTGGGACAACTTAAGCATAGACACTTTTAAAAAGCGCAATTCTGCCTGTAAATTTACCTGACACTTAAGGAAAAAGAGATGGGGAGAAAAGAGAGAACTAAATACACGGGCATTTTATTATTGCTCTTATTCAACGCTGGAGAACAATAGGAACGTCTGGGAAAAGACATTTTCCTGTTAGGAGATCAGAGTCTACTCTGAATTTCTCCTCATCTGTTTTTGCTAAAGACATTTCTAGCTGTTTTTCTTCCATTTGTTTTCCAGCTGCCAACATCTATATTCCGAGTCGGTTGAAAAAATGACTAATAGCTCACTGCAAATAAATAGATGGAGAAACCGTGGAGCTGGATGTTTGGATAGAAACTGACTCCACCGTTGCACGATGGAGTGATTCTGTTTCTCTTTATTTATTTTCGCACCGCTGTTCTCCATCCGTGATGGACGCTCTCTTACGGGGGATGAATTTTAAAAGATCTGTCGGGGTGAATGCGATGATCTCGCTCGTGCCCCGGCTCACAGATTTCATGTCAGTTCATGGATGGGTGCTTCTCTCTCCTTGCCCAGTCGATATTTCTAGCGTTGTTGTTTTTTTCTCTCCTTAAGCCTCTCCTTTGAGCTGCATAATTTCGGGTTATCTATCCCTTAATTGCAGCTTGACTTTGAGACGAGGGAAATCCACTGGACGGATATCAGGTTGAGGATCAGCTCGACTTTTGAGCTGCCACTGTGCTTCGCTCACTGAAGATTGGTGGTTCAGTCCCACCAGAGGTTGGGGGGGGCGGGGTTTGGAGAACCCTCAACTGATAGAGAGCTCCTCTGATGCCCGGGGTAGATAGATCAGAGAGTCCTAGGGCTGGAAGGGACCTTGGAGGTCTTCTAGTCCAACCCCTGCTCAACGCAGGAGACCTTAGACCATCTCAGACAAATGGCAGTCTAGTCTCTTCTTGAAAACCTGCATTGATGGAGCATCTACAACTTCTGGAGGCAAGTTGTTCCACTGATTAATTGTTCTCACTGTCAGGAAATTTTTCCTAAATTCTAGGTTGTTTCTCTCCTTCATTAGTTTCCATCCATTGCTTCTTGTCCTACCTTCAGGTGCTTTGAGAGTAGGTTGACTCTTATTTCTTTGTGGCAGCCTCTCAAATATTGGAAGACTTTTAACATGTCATTCCTAGTCCTTTTCACTAGACTAGCCAAACCCAATCCCTGCAACTGTTCTTCATATGTTTTAGACTCCAGCAATCCAATCCTCTTTGTTGCTCTTCTCTGCACTCTTTCTAGAGTCTGAGTATCCTTTTTCTATCATGGGGACCAGAACTGAATGCAGTATTCCAAGTGTGGCCTTACCAAGGCCTTATAAAGTGGTATTAACACTTCACGTGATCTTGATTCCATCCCTCTGTTGATGCAGCCTAGAACTGTGCTGGCTTTTTTGGCAGCTGCTGCACACTGCTGGCTCATATTTAAATGGTTGTGCACTAGGACTCCAAGATCCCTCTCACAGTTACTAGTATTGAGCCAGGTGCTGCCTATTCTATACCTGTGCATTTGTTTTTTTCTTCTTGCCTAAATGTAGAACACCTGAAGGCAGGACAAGAAGTAACAAATGGAAACTCATCAAGGAGAGAAGCAACCTGGAACTAAGGAGGAATTTTCTGACATTGAGAACAATTAATCAGTGGAACAATTTCCCTTCACTGGAGGTTTTTAAGAAGAGACTTAGAAATCCACCTGCCTGAAATGGTATAGGATCTCCTGCTTGAGCAGGGGGTTGGACTAGAAAGCCTCCAAGATCCCTTCCAATGTCAGGGTTCCAAGTAACACACCCACCAAATGCAGAACTCTGAGGCAGGTAGATTCCTCAAACAACTTGTTTATTGGATACATCATATCGACACAGCTAGCGAAAACCAACTCTAAAAGTTCCCACGGGTTTCCCCCTAATTTAAAGCACAATTATTTCCCTCCCCAGGGGTCACCGGTCACATTGTCCAATGAAAGCAGCTGGGAGGCTGCTTGGTCACCCCGCTCCTCCTTCACTTGCCACCTTTTGGGATGACCTTGCTTCCCGCAAGAAAACATTTTGCTTCGACTGTCTCTACTTCCCCCCTTCCTTTCCTGCTTTCAAAGTTTGTGGCAGGTAAAGATGGCTTCAGCCACGTTCGCTCCAGACTAGACATCCAGCTCTATTCTGATTAAAATATGTCAAGTGCATTTCAAAGCACATCATGCTTCTTCCCTTAAACTGACTTCCATGGTATGCGCAGCCACAGGTGGGGATCAGGCACAGTGGTGGGATTCTAAAATGTTAGCAACTGGTTCTCTGGCCGTTTGTTGGGTGGGCGCGGCCATGCTGGGCGTGGCCTACTCAGCCTCCTGCAGCATGATGGGGGGGAGGCTTTCCTCGAGCCTCCAGGAGGGTGAAAACGGCCTCCAGCGGGCTCCGGAAGTCCTCCGGAAGCTGGAAATGGGCCCGTTTACGGACTTCTGGTAGGCCCATTTTTCACCTTCCGGAGGCTCTGGAGGTATTTCGAGCCTCCAGAGGGGGAAAACGGCCTCCTGTGGGCTCCAGAGGCCCTCCAGAGGTACAAACAGGCCCATTTTCAGACTTCTGCAAGGACTAATTTTTGCCCTTCCAGACTCTCCGCGCGGCCCTTGCCCTTACCTGGCATCCAAAATGGGCCGTATGGAGACTCCTGGGAGGGGCGGGGTGGGGTGGGCAGGGCCAGCCTTCCAACTACCGATTCGCCTGAACCGGTGCGAACCAGCTGAATCCCACCACAAGACCTGCCTCACAGTCAGACACCGTGGCCCTGATGGAGTTGGAGACCTGGACTCAACAGGCAATGGACCTGGGGGTGGGGGGACGACAGGGACACACACACACACACAGCCTGGTCTCAAAGCTGCCAGGTACGCAAGGCTTGTCTGAGCCAAGATTCCTCCCGTTCTCCTCTTCTGCTGTTTTGCACTGGCCTCACAACTCCCACAATTTCAGCCCAGCTGGGGGCTTGCTGCGGGGGTCTCTAAAAGGTTTGGCATGCAGGAAAAGCAGCCCAACCTGTTTTCGTTTCTCTTCTTCTTCTTTTTTCTCAGGAAAGCAAGTCCCCTGCCGAGATATCTTCGCTGGGTCTTCAGAAGCGGAGAAGAGAAGGGAAGGAAGTCTCATGAAAAGAGGAGGAAGAAAATTCAAAGAGCCTCCCCCTCCCCTACCCAGGAGCAGAATTGCAGGGGAGGGGAAATGAGCGCACCGAAGGCATTTCGTTCATGGAGATGAGACTGTAAATCAGGACAGACTGGCGCCCCCCTCCCCCACGCTGCAAATAGTTATCTGGACTCCTCCAAGAAGAGCCTTTCGCTCCCCCCTGTCCTCAGCAAAAGGACTCTTCTGCAAGCAGATCTCATAGAACATAGAATCATAGGTTTGGAAGGGACCCTGGAGGTCTTCTAGTCCAACCCCCTGCTTAAGCAAGAGACCCTATATATTTCAGACAAGTGGATGTCCAGCCTATTCTTAAAAGCCTCCAATGATGGAGCACCCACAACTTTTGGAGGCAAGCTGCTCCGTTGATTAATTAACAGAATGACAGAGTTGGATGGGACCTTAGAGGTCTTCTAGTCCAACCCCCTGCTCAAGCAGAAGATCAAATACCATTCAGGACAAATAGCTGTCCCTTCTCTTCATGAAATCTCCAGTAATGGAGCACCCACAAGTTCTGAAGTTCATTGTTCTCACTGTCAGGTAATTTCTCCTTAGTTCCAGGTTGCTTCTCTCCTTCATTAGTTTCCACCCATTGCTTCTACTCCTGCCTTCTGGTGCTTTGGAGAATAGCTTGACTCCTTCTTCTTTGTGGCAGCCCCTCAACTATGGGAATACTTGTATCATGTCACCCCTGCTCCTTCTTTTCATTAGACTGGAATACCCAATCCCTGCAACCGTTCTTCATATGTTTGAACCTCCAGTCCCTTCATCATCTTTGTTGCTCTTCACTGCACCCTTTCCAGAGTCTCCACATCTTTTTCTCTCATGGCGACCAAAACTGGATGCATTTTCTGCCTCTCTTTCCCATTTCCATCACTCTTGTTGGAAAAATAGCACGGGAAACTCAGGCAGAAGGAGGCATGGAACAAATAACCATGCTGTGTCCTAATAATGTAACTTTTGCTTATGTGCCAGAAGTAAATCCCAATCCCAAAACACAGCTAGGAAATTCTGGGCCAGGACCATGTAGGGTCATTTTGAACAAAAATTGCTTTTGAATATTTTTTGGGGGGAAAGGAAACACTCAGTGGAAGTCTCTCAGGGATGGAGCAGCAGAATGAGAGATGCAGGCGTGCTTTTATCGTTATTGTGCTGCAATCCCTTCTTCATTTTGCAGTTGTACTTTAATTATATCCTGAAATAAGTCTTAATGAGGCAAACCCTCACCAGGGTGATTTACTGGCCAGGCAATGAGATGGGGAGGAGGGGGGCGTTTACTGTTCCAATGTTTGAGGGGCTGCTACAAAGAGGATGGGGGGGGACCCATTCTCCAAAGCACCTGAAAGCAGGACAAAAAATAACAGATGAAAACCTAACACATAGAGTCTTCTGCTGGAGCAGAGGGTTAGACTAGAAGATCTCAAAGGACCCTTCCAACTCTTTTATTCTGTTACTCTGTTAATTAACCATTGGAATGACTTGCCACCAGAAGTTGTAGGTGCTCATCACTGGAGGTTTTTGCACAGCCATTTGTCTGCAATGGTATAGTGCATTCAGCAAATTCTGACCAGTTATGGACAACCAGTAGCAAAGCTTTTGAGTAGTTCAGAGAACCAGTAAATCCCCCCTCTGGCTGGCCCCACCCCATCCATTCTCTGCCTCTCAAGAGTCAGGTTCTACATTTATGCAAGAAAAACGAAATGCACAGGTACAGTATAGGTGGTACCTTGCTCAACAGTAGTAACTGTGAAAGGGGTCTTGGAGTTCTAGTGGACAACCATTTAAATAGGAGCCAGCCGTGTGCAGCAGCTGCCAAAAAAGCCAACACAGTTCTAGGCTGCATCAACAGAGGGATAGAATCAAGATCATGTGAAGTGTTAATACCACTTTATAAGGCCTTGGTAAGGCCACACTTGGAATACTGCATTCAGTTTTGGTCGCCACGATGTAGAAAAGATGTGGAGATTCTAGAAAGAGTGAGGAGAAGAGCAACAAAGAGGATTAGGAGACTGGAGGCTAAAACATATGAAGAACGGTTGCAGGAACTGGGTATAATTAGTTTAATGAAAAGAAGGACTAGGGGAGACATGATAGCAGTCTTCCAATATCTCAGGGGTTGCCACCAAGAAGAGGGAGTCAAACTATTCTCCAAGGCACCTGAGGGTAGAACAAGAAGCAATGGGTGGAAACTAATCAAGGAGAGAAGCAACTTAGAACTGAGGAGAAACTTCCTGACATTTAGAACAATTAACCAGTGGAACAGAAGTTCCCTCCAGAAGTTGTGAAAGCACCAACACTGGAAGTCTTTAAGAAGATGTTGGATAGCCATTTGTCTAAAAAGGTATAAGGTTTCCTGCCTAGGCAGGGGATTGGACTAGAAGACCTCCAAGGTCCCTTCCAACTCTGCTATTGTATTGTATTGTAAAGTCCCAGCTGATCGGGAGGGAATGGGGGATTTTGTAATATCTTTCCCCAGCCACACCCACCAAGCCGTGCCCACCAAGGCATACTACGCCCACTGAGCCACACCCACAGAACTGGTAGTAAAAAAAAATTGAATCCCACCACTGGTATTGTGTCTTGTACTTCAGCAGGGCGTTGGACTAAAAGACCTCCAAGGTCCCTTCCAATTCTCTTAATCTGTTAATTAACCCTTGGAATAACTTGCCACCAGAGGATGTGGGTGCTTCATCACTGGAGGTTTTTAGGAAGAGATTGGACAACCATTTGTCTGAAATGGGATAGGGTGTCCCATCTTATTATTTATTTATTTATTTATTTATTTATTTATTTATTTATTTATTTATTTATTTATTTCTTAGCGCTTATAGACCGCCCCCTCTCGCAAAAGGGACTCGGGGCGGTGTACAGTCCACATCAAAAACATCATAAATAACTATAAAATTTAAACAATTAAAATTATTAAGTGGATAGATACATAAATAAGAGGAGGATAAAAATAGACAGAACTGTAATTGCTAAGTAAATAATTTAAAATATACAGAATTTAAAACCCCAGTGTCCTATAAAATTAAGTCCCCTAGAAAACCAGTAGGAAATATATATGCCAGGAGGTAGACGTTAAAAATTATGCCAGGCCAGCCAGTCGGAACAGGTGGGTCTTCAGTTTCTGCCGGAAGGAGCGGAAATCAGTGGTGGTTCTAATGTCGGGGGGGAGGTCATTCCAGAGGGTTGGGCCCATCACAGAGAAGGCCCTACTCCTTGGCGCCGCCCGTTGGCATTGCCTAGTGGACGGCACCAGGAGAAGCCCCTCCCTGTGAGAGCGAGCAGGGGGTTGGACTAGAAGACCGCCAAGGTCCCTTCCAACTCTATTATTCTCTTATACCCAAAAGCAGAGAGGTGTGCAACAGAGCCAAGGACTTGGTCATCTTCCAACTACAAAGTAAGGATTTTTTTTTAAAAAAAAGAGAAACACTAAGGCAATCAACTTAAAAGCCACTATTTGTCTGAGATGGTGCTTGAGCAGAAGGTTGGACTAGGAGAGCTTCAAGGCCTCTTCCAACTCTGTTATTCTCATATTCTGTAATTCTTTCACACCTTCTGAAGGAAGTAGAAAAATGGAATATCTCTTTCATTAGGGGAAAAACATGAAAGATTTTGGCATGGTTCTCGTTCTTCCTCAGGTAATATATGTTTGCAAAAATTGGAAGTTCTCCCAGCAGCTCGGAGGTTGATAACTGCTCTCTGCATTCCTTTTGTTTTTCGTTGCAAAATAAAAGGAACTTTTTCTCTCTGAAGTGGTTTGGAGGAACATTTGTGTCACGATGTTAAAAAGTTTGCTAGGCCTGAACTGCCTGAATTGACACTCAAGAGTTAAACTAAGAAAGCTTTATTGCGCAGGTCATAAAACAAAAAGGGTTCTTATCTGAAAGTGATTTATTGCGCACGCGTTACACATTCCAAAAATTCCTCTCTTCTTTGTTCGGCAGCCAACTTTGGCTAACGTAGTTTTCATTATCAAAATGTAACCAATTAGTTATTTTCTGTTTTATTTTATTATTAAAGTTTGTTTATTAATTAGAATACTTTTAAAGACTTATTTTTCTCAATATCTCAAAAGATATGCAGAAGGGAATCAGCCACGGTTCATCGATCTCTAACAGGGTGTTTTTTTTCCCCTGACAACTTGGTAGCAGAGGTTTGGTTGACAACTTGGTAGCAGAGTTTTGGCTTTTGATGATACAAGCTGAGATGACTACAATTTATGGCTGTATTTTCCCTTCATGCTATCTAAAGATAACCGACTAAGCCTAATTAGCAATGTCGAAGAAGAGAAAGAAAAAGAAAGATGGGGCGAACACAGATGAATCAGCTTCCTCTGACAAAGAGGCTCCCTCGGACACAGAGAAGCAAGATCAAAACGTGCTTCAGGAACAACAAATTCCTTCAGGTGCCGAGCCAAATATGGGAGAAGGAGCTACAGGACGCGACATCCACGAAACGAGGTCAGTGGTTCCTCCTTCTAAAATATCTCCAGGAGATTATGAATTTTTGGGGGCCAAGCCAAAACTTCCCACTCTGCCAGAGCCACTCCATTCCCAGACCCTCGCAGATTATCAAACGATTGATGAATGGCAACTGCCGGCACAGAAAATATCCTCCCACGCAGAAAGCAGATTTTATAACATCTCCCCAGATGGTGAGCAAGAAATGCAAAGCTATCTAGATCAAATAGAACTGTTTGAAAAATATGCTAGGGAGGCGAGAGTGTGTTTTGAAGAGATAAGGCGAAGTAGAAGAAGCTCCCCCACTCCCAAAATGTCTGAGGACGCCATCTTGTCTTCTTCAAAACAACAGCCTAAGACACACCCCACAGAGTTCATTGGTCAATTAGAACAAAGAGACATGTACACGTCACCGAGGTCACGTGGTCCCTTTGAGTCAACTGAACTCCCGCATACGTATAGAAAGGAGAGGCAGCCAAGAAGTGAAGCTGCACTGCCATCTGCTGGCGGAAAAAAATTATTACAGCAAAAGATTAAGCAATTGGACCAGATTTTCAGAGATATGTCTATGAGTCCTTTAGAAGCCAAAACTTTGTCTCCAAAGGTTAAGTCTTCAACACCTCCTGGCGGTGTGGAATTCTCCCTAGATGGAATAAGGCAAAGCCAAAGGCGAATTCGAGGAAGCCAATTTGATGTTGCCACGCAAAGGCCAATGATGCAACCCCAGCATCCCCTGGTTCAACAACCAGCTTTGCAACCAGAGCAACAAATTGTTCCTCAGCAGGTATTCACAGTCACCCCCTTGACTGGTGAGTCCAAATTAAAGGAGTCAGGAGAGAATTATAAAGCCTGGGTCAGTGAAATTGCGCTCTTGCTTCGAAGAGAAGGCACATATTCCATGGTTTTTGATCCTCCCCGTCAACCCTGGACACCTGCAATAAGAAACCTTGAAAACAGAGCAATCACGACTTTACTCATGTCAATGGAAATTGAGATCCAAGGTATCTTTCCACCTGATGCAACTGCCCAAGAAATATGGGCTATTTTGGAAGATTGCTACAGGCCCGTTTCAATTGAATCCTCATGTTTGCTCATGTCTGAGTTCCATGGTTCGAAGTTGAAACCTGGTGAACGAATTGGTGGACATTTGACCAAACTGAAAAGAATGAGAAGTGAATTGAGACAAAATGGCCATGTAATCGATGATATCCAAATGATTAGCATCATCATTAACTCATTGAATTATGAATGGAAAGATGCTGTTGCAAAGATTAACTACGTGCCTATTGCTCAACGCACAGTTAACCACGTTTGCAGACTTTTAGTGGAAGACGAAGCTATCAGGTTAGCTACCCCACATCTGCAACGGCCTCCAACGTCGAAGGCTCCAGCCAGACGTCCCTTCCGAGGAAGAGGCTACGCTCCAAGGATGCCAAAATGCTACACCTGCAACCGTGTGGGACATGACACCCGGGATTGTCCCCAACGAGTTCCAGCTCCCGTCACGTACCAGCCCAGAGGAACAGATTCCAGAGGCAGAGGTAGAGGCGGAAGACAAGGTCGTCGTGGTCCAAGGCGTGATTCACAAGCTCCACTTGCGACACTGGCCATAACCAACGTTCCACAACCTGATCCAAAGTTCGACAGACGTCTTTTGTGGACTTTAGATAGTGGAGCAGCTGTGCACGTTACCCACAGAAGGGAACTTTTCACAGAAATGGGCGAACCAGAGCCCGAGTATCGAGAACTGTATTCCTTCACCAACCACACCTGCAAGGTTATGGGAAAAGGAACTGTTTACATTGAAGAGCTCGATACACACATCCCTGATGTTTATTACATACCTTCAGCAACCAGTAATTTGCTTAGTCAAAGTCACTTGTCTAGAGAGTTAAAGTTCCAGGTTCACCACCTCGAAAAAGCAAGTTACTTAGTTAAAGATGGTGATATTGTTGCTGAAACCATGCTGATTGGTGGTGTTTATTACTTAAAGCCAAAGCCTAAAGGGCAAGCACAGGCAAGTATGCAAACTCCAAAAAGGCACAACGCAGACCCAGAGAGAGTTGTCCCAGAGAGAGAAAGCGTTACTGTGCCAAAGGCTCCTAAAGCCAACAAACAGAGAAAACAGAAACAGATTGCTCAAAGCAAGCCTGAGGGTCCTCATGAAACTGTTAATGTTGAGAATTCACTAACTGGTAAACCTTTGCATTCCAGGTGTATTCACAAGTGGCACAGAAGATTGGGGCATGCCAGTTTCCGTGTTCTTAGAAAGATGCCGGAGTTCGCAAAAGGTTTGGATCTAAAGGGGTGTAAGGTGTTTTTGGATTGTGCGGTTTGCAAAAAGGCTAAATCCAAGGCGGCTGCAATTCCCAAACACGCTACACGCCGGTCAACACGCATTTTTGATTTGGTACACACTGACATAGTGGGTCCTTTCCCACCAACACTTGGTGGCAGAAAGTATTTTTTAACAATTGTAGATAATCATTCTAGATATGGATTTGTATATCCTATGAGAGAGAAATCTGAGACCTTTCAGATCTTTAAAGACTTTGCAGCATTTGTTTCTACACAATACCAAGTTCGCATCGCCAGAATCCAGAGTGACCGTGGTGCAGAATTCATGTCTCAGCGTTTCCAGGACTGGATGCGTAAGAATGGAATTCTTCATCAGACATCTGCTCCATATACACCGGCTCATAACGGAGTCGTAGAAAGAAGACAAGGGGTTCTACAAACCATGATGCGTTGTCTTCTAGAAGATGCCAATCTCAGTAACGCATACTGGGGTGAAGCAATCAAATATGCAAATTACATTGTCAACCGTACTTGGAGCAGTGTAATCAATCAAACTCCTTTCTACATGCTGTATGGCTACAAGCCTGATCTCAAGAACCTCCACATTTTTGGTTCATATGCTATGGTGAACACTCCCTTAAGTCAAAGAAGAAAGGGAGGTGCAGTAGCAAAGAGACTGAGATTTATGGGTATTGATGATAATTCAAAATGGTACAAATTCATTGATACTAAACATGTGATTGTCATTTCACAATCTGCTAATTTTGAGGAAGACATTGACTGGTCCAGGATTCATTCCAATGATCCTGAAGTTTATTTTCCTAGAGATGGTGTTCCAGATGCCACGCAGCCTGATGACAATTCGCAGGCAGATATTCCTTCTACCAGTTCTTCACAACCTGATGTTCCGTCTTCTCAAGCCGCGGATGCTGATGCTAGCGACGAACGTGAGGACGAGGATGATGATGATGAAGAAGAAGAAGACTGGTCTGTTGTTCCTAGACGCTCCAAGAGGGCCACAAAAGGAATCCCTCCACAACGTTATTCATGGCAACTGACAAAAACACCATTACCTTTGATTTGCAACGTTACTCTTCCTCCAGAGACATTCACACAAATCAAACAGCTTCCTGATTCAGAACAAGACAAGTGGTATGATGCAATGCAGGATGAAATGGACAGTTTAAAGAAACTTAATGTATTCACACCTGCAAAACCTCCAGCAAACAAGAAAGTCATTGGCACCCGATGGGTCTACAGAATCAAGAAGAAACCGAATGGTGAGTCTTTATACAAAGCCAGACTGGTAGCTCAGGGTTTCGCTCAACGTTATCCTGAGGACTACACAAACACTTACTCACCAACAGTCAGAACTGAAAGTGTAAAAATTGCCTTAACCACTGCAACTATTCTTGGTTTAGAAGTTTTCCAATTTGATGTGGACACAGCTTATCTACATGCAGACCTAGATGAAGAGATCTACGTGAGAAGCCCTCCAGGATTCCGAAAGCAAGAAGGGGATACCTGGTTTCTGAACAAAAGTCTTTATGGTCTGAAACAGTCAGGTTTAATGTGGTATTTATGTCTTACTGACAAACTAAATTCAATGGGCTTTATTAAGTCCGAAACTGATGAATGCGTGTTCACAAAAAGATCTAACAATGCATATGAGATAATTCTTGTTTATGTTGATGATATTGTTTATATTGGTCCAAATAAGAAAATGAGTGAGATTTTTGCTAAAAGTTTGCAGAGATACTTCACACTAAAATCTTTAGGACACATTAGCACTTATTTAGGTGTTCAAATTGAAAAGACACAGAAGGGGTTTAGTCTTTCACAAGAGGAGAAAATTGACCACATTCTACATCATTGCAACATGAAAGATGCTAGCACAACAAAGACACCCATGCAAACAGATTTTCACAACTTAACACATGAACCAAGTCCTGAGTTCGAGGATCAAACACTTTATCGTTCAGTCATTGGTTCACTATTATACATTAGTAGTTGGACCAGACCTGACATCGCACTTAGTGTTAATCTTTTATCACGACACGTAGGTAAGGCAACACAATTTCATTGGTCATGCATTAAGAAGTTGTTGAAATACCTAAAACACACTAAGCACATGAAGTTATTGCTAGAACCAACACACACTGATCAACCAAAGTTGATTTGTTTTGCCGACGCCGACTGGGCGAGCGACAAGAAGTCACGCAAAAGCACTTCTGGTTACATGATGTTCCTAAATGGTTGTCCTGTTTACTGGCAAGTGAGAAAACAGAGTTTTGTTTCATGTTCATCTACTGAAGCTGAATATGCTTGTGTTTCAGATGCTTGTAATTCTCTAACGTGGTTTGATGCTTTGATCACAGATATCTGGACACGTCCGATTCGACCAATCACCGTGATGGAAGATAATGTATCTGTTGTTTATATTTCTGAGTCACATTTCACAGGTTCTAGGTCCAGACACATTGACATTCGTTATCAAAACACAAAGCAATTAGTTAAGCAAGGTTTTGTTAAATTGCAATATGTTTCTACACATGATCAGATTGCAGACATGCTTAACAAACCACTTGCCGCAAATCAACACGAGTATCTGCGAAAGAAGATGTGCCTTAATTGATGATTTGATGACGTCAGCCCAGACTAGCAAAAGAAGGGGTGTCACGATGTTAAAAAGTTTGCTAGGCCTGAACTGCCTGAATTGACACTCAAGAGTTAAACTAAGAAAGCTTTATTGCGCAGGTCATAAAACAAAAAAGGGTTCTTATCTGAAAGTGATTTATTGCGCACGCGTTACACATTCCAAAAATTCCTCTCTTCTTTGTTCGGCAGCCAACTTTGGCTAACGTAGTTTTCATTATCAAAATGTAACCAATTAGTTATTTTCTGTTTTATTTTATTATTAAAGTTTGTTTATTAATTAGAATACTTTTAAAGACTTATTTTTCTCAATATCTCAAAAGATATGCAGAAGGGAATCAGCCACGGTTCATCGATCTCTAACAGGGTGTTTTTTTTCCCCTGACAATTTGATCCATTCAGCGTGTCCTTTTTGCGCTGACCTTTCCGTCATTCAAAACGGAGCAGCTTTATAAAAACATCTTGAATTGAGGTTTCCATCCAAAAGGATATTTCTAGCTAAAAGGAGGAGAGAGTTTCTCGTTGGGATGAAAGCGCTGCTATCTCTATTGTCCACTCTGGGAATAGAAGGCTTAAATTTCTTCTTGGCACAAACATTTGGTTTTATAAATAGACCCAGAACTGGAGGCTGGGGAGTCAGGCTGCCAGGGGGGAGGAGAAGGAAGAGGTGAGAGCTAAGCCACCTGACCATCTTAAGAGGAAGGTCGGATTCCTTTCCCCAAGGCCTGGATAAGAGAAGGTGACCCAATCACTACCCTCCTGCTCCTTCAGAACATACACTCCTAGGTCTGGAAGGGGCCCTGGAGGCCTTCTAGTCCAACCCCCTGCCCAAGGCAGGAATCCTTAGATCCCCCTGGACCAATGATTGCCCAACCTCTCTTTGAAAACCTAAAAATAGATAGATAGATAGATAGATAGATAGATAGATAGATAGATAGATAGATAGATAGATAAATCATAGATGATAGATAAAAAGAAAGATAGAGATATAGATAGATGATAAATAGCTATAGAGATAGAAATTGAGCAAGAGATAGAGATAGAGAGGATGAGAGATGATACATAGATGATAGATAATGATGATGAAGAAGGAAGATAGATAGATAGATATATAGAGAGGGAGAGAGGAGGGAGGGATGGATGGATGGATGATAGAGATAGATAAAAAGATGGATAAAAGATAGAGATTGAGATGATGATATATAGATGATAAATATAGATGATAGGTAGGTAGGTAGGTAAGTGGGTAGATAGATAGATAGATAGATAGATAGATAGATGGATGGATGGATGGATGGATGGATGGATGGACGGACGGATGGATAGATAGATCAAGCACCCACAACTTCTGGAGGCAAGCTCTTCTCCTAGTTAATTGTTCTTATTGTCAGGAAATTTCTCCTTAGTTGCTTCTCTCCTTGGTTAGTTTCCATACCTGGCTTCTTGTCCTGCCCTCAGATGCTTTGGAGAATAAAACAAGGCCCTCTTCCTGCGTCAGCCCTAACTTTAAAAAAAAACACACCTCGTGTTCCCAACCACGCATTCAAAGCCCCTCAATGCTCCTAAAAGGGGGGCAGGGCTTGGCTTCCATGATTGTGGCTGCCATTTTGACTTTTTTGAACCCCTCTGGATCACTGGACCTTCCTCTGATCTCCTTCAGAAAAATGGCAAAGACTGTTCCAGCGGTCTTACAATGGTAACTGTCGCAATCATTTTGATTAGCATTTCCTAGGGTTTCATTGGGTGGCTCAGTGGCTAGGACTCTGAGCTTGTCGATCAGAAAGGTCAGCAGTTTGATGGTTCAAATCCCTAGCACAGCATAAAGGAGTGAGCTCCCATGACTTGTCCCAGCTTCTGCCAACCCCTAGCAGTTCAAAAGCACATAAAAATGCAAGTAGAAAAATAGGAAGCACCTTTGGTGGGAAGGGAACAGTGTTCCGTGCGCCTTCGGCTTTGAGTCATGCCAGCCACATGACCATGGAGACGTCTTCGGACAGCGCTGGCTCTTCGGCTTTGAAATGGAGATGAGCACCGCCCTCTAGAGTCGGGAACGACTGCTACATATGTGCGAAGGGAACCTTTAGCTTTACTAGGTTTCCGTCCCTGCCAAATGGTTGCTGGGGGAATTTGATAGAGGTCTCACCTAGGGTTGCCATACACAGATGCCTGAAACAGACAAACTGCTCTCACTGAGGTGGGAATCGCATCTTTCCATGCAAATGAAAGCACAGGCCCAACTTATAACCCAGACGGTCTTTGATGGAGCAGAGCCTCAAAGCTCCCAGGAATTCAACTTTTTTTCTTTCAGGTTAGCAAAAGGCAAGGCATGAGAATTGATTTCTCTGCCTGGGTCTCCTGATGTTGTTGAGAAAGTCCATTTCTCATGCTCAGAAATGGCTCTTCAATCACAGTTCTCACCTGCAGGATAAGGTTGCATCTCCAGGGATTCGGCCGAGGTGACTCTTGACTTTTGAGGCACAAGGAGAGGGGGGGAGGGAGGGAGGGATGAGAAAGAGATACAGAGACAGCAAGAGAGAGGGAGGGAGAGAAGGAGGGATGAGATACAGAGACAGCAAGAGAGGGGGAGAGGGAGAGAGAAATGGTTTTGTTCTTCTTATATTACAGGTCTCCCTCAACTTACAACAGTTTGTTTAATGATTGTTCAACGGCACTGAAAAAAGTGATTATGGCTGTTTTTCCACACCTACGACCATTAACGACCGGGTGATGGGATGAAAATTTGGACACTTGGCAACTGGCTAATATTTATGCAGTGCCCCAGGTCATGTGACCCCCCCCCCTTAGGAATGGAGGAGGAGGAGGAATGTGGGGTCTTTGGTGGTCTCTGAGCTTGGTTTTCTTAGATACATTTCATAACCTAACCTGGTTGCTAGCAGGGAAATAGTTGTGTCATGAAATGTCTGCAAGGAAACCATCAAGCTCAGAGAGCACTAAGGACTTCACAGTCCTCCTCCTCCTCTTCTTCCTCCAACCCAACTCCTTTCTAGCACTGATGATGTTACCTCGTTGGGTAATGAAACGTCTGCAAGAAGCAAGCAAGCTCAGAGAGCACCAAGGACCTCTCAGTCTTCCTCTTCCTCCTCTTCCCTCCTCCTCCCCCTCCAACCCCACTCCCGTCTAGCACTGTTGATGTTACCTAGTTGGGCCATGAAATTCCTTCAAGAACACACCCAAGCTCAGAGAGCCCCGAGGGCCCCCCAATATTGTAACAATTGGCTTTGTTTGTGGGTCTTGTGTTGCTTAACAGGACAGTTGACACCTACTTCCCCGGTTGGCAGCCGTGGCAAGGGGGGCATTCCACCAGGTTCGCCTGGTGCGCCAATTGCGCCCCCTACTGGACCGGGATGCCCTACGCACGGTCACTCATGCGCTGGTGACGTCTCGTCTGGACTACTGCAATGCCCTCTACATGGGGCTTCCCCTGGGACGCGCCCGAAGACTACAGCTAGTTCAGAATGCAGCCGCGCGGGCCATCACGGGGAGTACCAGGTACTCCCACATTACACCCCTCCTGCGCGAGCTGCACTGGCTGCCTGTGGTTTTTCGGGTGCGTTTCAAGGTGTTGATCACCATCTTTAAAGCGCTCCATGGCACAGGACCTAGCTACCTGCGGGATCGCATCCTACCGCACACATCCCTGCGACCAATTCGCTCTCACAGGGAGGGACTCCTCCGGGTGCCGTCCACCAAGCAATGCCAACGGGCTGCGCCCAGGAGTAGAGCCTTCTCTGTGATGGGCCCAACCCTCTGGAATGACCTCCCCCCCGACATCAGAACTACCACCGACTTCCGCTCCTTCCGACAAAAACTAAAGACTCACCTGTTTCGATTAGCCGGCCTGGCCCACTCATAGTTTTATCTTACCTCCTGGCAGATATTTTAATTGGGGAATTTCATGTGTAATTATCTTAAATTCAATTTTTTGGGGTATTTTTAGGGGTTGTTTTTAAATGCTGCTTTTAATGCTTTACTTGAAGGTACAGTTTTATATAGCCTCCTCCATTTATGTATTTATGCATTTATGTATTTATTTATATGCATCCTATTTGTGTTTTAGCCTGACTGTACACCGCCCCGAGTCCCTTTTGGGAGAGGGGGCGGTCTAGAAATACAAAATAAAGTAAAGTAAAGTAAAGGTTTGTCTTTTCCCAGCCCAAGAGGTGTAGAATCTGCTGCCTCTTGCTTTCCTCAGCCTTCTGGAGGAGCTCAGTGCTGGGAGTCTGCCCGAGGGATGAAATATGCTGGCAGTTGAAGGTAAAAGAGTTAACAGTACAAGATCAGAGATCAGCGCCATGCTTAATCAGCAAAGAACCTTCACTATTGACTTTGCTCAATGAACTTGGAGGTGGCGCAACCCATTAGCTGCAAATTAAGCCAAGTATTTATCTAGTAGTAGAAGTGCTAGGGAGTATGCGGATAGCCAGAGGCCTTCTCAAGGGCTTCCTAAGCAGGAATGGATTTAGGCGTGTTAGGAGCAACTCAGAGTAGGCTATTCTGGGTGGTTGGATGGGTGTAGAGAGGAGGGGCACTCACCTGCAACTAAACCTTTCCTATAAATATCCAAACTCAATAGGCTGACAAATGGAACTCATCCGTTGCAGTTCTGAAACCATTTCCTTGCTGCAGGTCAGGGTATTTTTAACAAGGCACCAGTCTTGACTATCTAACCCAGGGGTGTTAAGACTTGTGGACCCTGATCTAACCCTATCTAACAAAATGAAATTCAATGGAGATGAAAGTAAAGTCTTCCACTTAGGCAAGCAAAACCCAAAGGACACATATAGACTGCGTGAAAACAGGCTTAATAGCAGCGACTGTGAGAGGATCTTGGAGTCTTAGTGGACAACCAATTAAATAGGAGCCAGCCGTGTGCGGCAGCAGCCAAAAAAGCCAACGCAATCCTAAACTGCATTAACAGAGGCATACAATCAAGATCAAGGGAGGTACTAATTCCACTCTGTAAAGCCTTAGTAAGTAAAACATCCAGTTTTGGTCAACACACTATAAAAAAGATGTGGAGATGTGGATAAATTTCCAGACAAACAATTAATCAGTGGAACAGCTTGCCACTAGAAATTGTGGATGCTCCATTCCTGGAGGTTTTTAAGAAGAGACTGGACAACCATTTGTCTGAAATGGTATAGACTCCTATAGACAGGAGGCTGGACTAGATGACCTCCAAGTTTCCTTCCAACTCTGTTATTCTGTTAACCTAGAAGTAAGGAGGAATTTCCTGATGGTGATAGCAATTAATCAATCGGACAGCTGGTCTCCAGAGATCATGGGTGCTCCATCCCTGGGTGTTTTCAAGAAAAGAGTGTACAACCATTTGTCAAGGATGGTATTCCTGCCCTGAGCAGGGGGTTGGACTAGAAGACCTCCAAGGTCCCTTCCAACTCTATAATAATCTACGCTTCTATGATTTGGGCAGAAGAGGAACCCACCACTTCATGACATGAAGCAATCAGATATTTCCAGATCACGAAATTCATGAGCCTATTTCCAGCAGTTTCTGGCCCTGCCCTCTGGGGGGTCCAAGAGAAAGGCTACTACTCCCCTCTTCTTTGACAAGTATCTGACATCTCCCCCCACCCGAAGTCTTCACTTCCGCAGGCTGACAAGGCCCGCATAATCTACCATGTCTCAAAGGACCTTCTGTCCATCTTGTTACCCTTTCTCTGAACTTCCTCCATTGTTCCTTCCTGCGATTTGAGCCCTCGGCGTTGGGCTAATGTCCCCCAGGGGAGCCATTACCTTCTAGCAGCTCCATCACGCTGCTGGCTGGCGTTCAGTTTGTGGTCACCGCAGGCCTTCCAATCCCCATGCCACGTTCGACTGCCAAACGAGGTCTCGCGATCCCTGCCTTGGGCCTTCTGGTTTCCCACCCAAAGAGAGGGCTGGGTCTTCCTCCCAGTTGGCTTGTCTCCCCTTCATTTCGGCCGACCGCCTAAGTTCTCTAGAAGTTTTTGAATCTTCTCTTCTTTGAAAGTTCTCTAGAAGCTTTTGAACATATGAAGAACGGTTGCAGGAACTGGGTATGTCTAGTTTAATGAAAAGAAGGACTAGGGGAGACATGATAGCAGTCTTCCAATATCTCAGGGGCTGCCACAAAGAAGAGGGAGTCAAACTATTTTCCAAGGCACCTGAGGGTAGAACAAGAAGCAATGGGTGGAAACTAACCAAGGAGAGAAGCAACTTAGAACTGAGGAGAAATTTCCTGACAGTCAGAACAATTAATCAGTGGAACAGCTTGCCTCCAGAAGTTGTGAATGCCCCAACACTGGAAGTCTTTAAGAAGATGTTGGATAGCCATTTGTCTGAAACGGTATAGAGTTTCCTGCCAAGCAGGGGGTTGGACTAGAAGACCTCCAAGGTCCCTTCCAACTCTGCTATTGTATTCTATATTCTATGACACAGAAAAACACCACAGTCTAGGTACAGACTGTGTATAGACCGACTAGGTACCTGAGGTATACATGTACGTGGCGAGAAAAAACTAATCTTGTGAATTTACCAGACAGACGTCGTGGGGAACAAAGCTGTCGCAGAATCTGGAAGTCCTGCTTGGGAATGCTTTGACCTTTGAAACCTCATCCCAATGGGCAGCAACAGGATGAGACCACAAATTGGGTGTGTGGGGTCTTCTAACAAGGCCCCTGAATAATGGGAAGTGACCTTCCTATAATCTTCTTGGCTGTCCTTTGCAACCATGATGAGCATCCGGTCAACTTCTTGATAAAAATACCGAAGGGCTCAAGGCCCAGGATAGAGCCCATCATCCTTCTCTCAAAGTCGACCTGGAGGGGTGACATGATAGCAATGTTCCCATATTTGAGGGGCTACCACAAAGAAGAGGGGGCTCAACCTATTCCCCGAAGCCCCTGAAGGCAGGAGGAGGAGCAACGGGTGGGGACTAACCAAGGAGAGAAGCAAGGAGGAATTAAGGAGAAACTTCCTAACAGGGAGGACAATTAACCAAGGGAACAGCTTGCCACCAGAAGTTGTGGATGCTCCATCATTGGAGATTTTTAAGAAGAGATTGGACAGAGACACTTCTCTGGAATAGTATTGGGTCTCCTGCTTAAGCAGAGGGTTGGACTAGATGACCTCCAAGTTCCCTTCCAACTGTGTAATTCTGAGTTCTCTATGAGAACTCTCTGAGTGTGTTTTGTTAATGACCCTACAGCAGAGGATATCTGTAGCTCAGGCTAGAATTGTGGGTCCTTGGTCCTCTCTGAGCTTGGTGGTTTTCTTGCACAGTATTCATTTAAGGGTGGCGTGTGGGTACACATAACTTACATCACAATAGCCTGTCTTCCCTCTTGCCAGTTTTGACTCCTTCCATGGATGCTGCTGTTTCCCCTCATCCAGTCAAGTTGGGGTTAAGGTCGTGATGTATCATTGACCATCTCCACACCTCTTTGTTACTTTGTTCAGTGTTCCTGCAGGGTTTGTTTTTTTACAAATTTTATTTTAAACACATATAAACATAAACAAAACAAAAAAGTAGATTAAAACAACAAAGGAACCAAGCTTTCCATCATACAGCAGTTCCATATCGGTATGTATGTATGTATGTATGTATGTATGTATGTATGTATGTATGTATGTATGTATGTATATATTCGTGGTTCCCTTATTCTTTACTTATTTATATATATAGTACTATTCCATATATATTCATACTCAACTGTTCATATCAGAATATCATATCACCTATATTATACTTTATGTTCTAACTAGCTTTTAACTACTGTATCTTAATTTATCTTAATTATATCTTATCTTATCCCTCTCTCCTAATACTTCTATTATGTCCCTGTTTTAGGTTTCCTTATTTCTTGTTTCTGTCCACTGCCCTTTGTTCCAATTTAGGTGATATTCTGATTCCTCCTTTCCTTGTGTTTCCTTTGTCAGTTTGTCCATCTCTGCACATTCTAAATTTTTTCTTATCACCTCCTCTTCCTTTGGTACTAGATGGTTTTTCTAATTTTCAGCATGCGTTATTCTGGCTGCCATTATTATATGCAGAATTAGGGATTCCTGCAGTTTTAAAGGACCACATGATGCCCACAGATGAGCCCCCAGGAATCAACCCATTCCGCTCTTGGATAATTGCAGGAATTGTGTTTGTCCCACCTAGTGAAAAGAAGAACCAGGGGTGACATGACAGCAGTCTTCCAATATTTGAGGAGCTGCCAAAAAGAAGAGGGGATCAAATTATTCTCCAAAGCACCTGAGGGCAGGACAAGAAGCAATGGATGGAAACTCGTCAAGGAGAGAAGCAACTTGGAACTAAAGAGAAATTTCCTGACTTTTGGAACAATCAATCGGTAGAACGACTTGCCTCCAGAAGCTGCAAATGCTCCATCACTGGAGGTTTTTAAGAAGACAATCATTTGTCTGAAATGGTATAGGGATTCCTGCCTGAGCAGGGAGTTGGACTAGAAGACCTCCAAGTTCCCTTCAAACTCTGAACCATTCTTTGGAGCCTGGTCTAAAAAATGGTTTGTTTGCAAATAAGGGGAGGTATTAGGATTTATGGATTTGGATTTATTGGATTTGAGGTAAGATACCTCAAGCGCTGAAAACATGAAGGTCAGCATGGAATAGCCTCTAGGTCTTGGTTTTCACTCGAAGAAGGATGTCTAACTCACCTCGACCTCCTGGCCTCCAACAGAAAATCCTTCGGAACTCCTGTTCTTCTCAAGTTCCTTTAGCCACTCACCGTCTCTCTCTGTCCACATTAAAAAAAAAAAACAACCCTAATGTTGTCCAGCTGAGAACAATTTCCCACATGTGCATACGGGACTGTTGAAGCCATAAATCACAACGGGCCCATTAATGTAACAAATTTGTTCTTATCAAAGCCAGCCATAAACCCCCTGGCCGAGCGAGCAGCTGCAAGTGGCTGAGCCTTGGAGGAAGCAGCTGAAGGCAGGGAAAAGAGAAGATTTGCGGAGATGCGAGAAGCTTAAGCCGAGAGCAGAAGATGGTCTCCACTGAGAATTTTCCCCAGGAATGGAAAGCAGATCTGCTGGAAAGAGAGAGAAAGAGAGAGAGAGAGAGAGAGAGATAACTGTCTATTCTTGACTAGCTCCCTTGACTTGTCAATGAGTAATGAAGGATAACTGCGTTTTGTGCATATCCTGAAATTTTGATGTATCTGCAGGCTTTCTTTCATTCTTGGGAAAAAAGCTGGATTCCCTCTTCTGGGCTGACTCAGTTTCCCCTGAGGCCTGAAGGAAGGGGCTGCATCTCTAATTGCGCCATTGTTCCTCCCCCCCCCTGTTTTGATGGAGGAGCACAACCTGCACGGCCCAAGTGAACAGAGAAACCGTGGATTTAACTTCCACCGCAGGAGTAGCAGACCGACTCCCAGAATTCCCCAGGCAGCCGTGGGTAAGTTGCCCAAGGCTCAGAAGCCCCCCTTTGGAATACGAGAAGAAGGCGACACTTGGGTGGAATTGCATCCATGGCTGCATGATGGAAAGCTTTGATCTTCTGGCTGGGGAAGCAGCAGGAAGACGAGGGCTGCCCCCAACCCCTCGGTTGTTTTCTTGAAGACGTTTCATTACCCAATTAGATAAGATCATCAGTGCTAGAAGAGAGAGGGGGTTACAGGGGGGATGGGGATGATTATGGGGTCCTTGGTCCTCTCTGAGCTCAGTAGCATTCTTGGAGACCTTTCATGACCCATTTAGGTAACATCATCAATGCTAGAATGGTTTTCTCTCTGTCTATATAGATGTGATTTGCCATTACAAACAGAAAGAAAACAACTCTCTCAGCAACAGCCACGGCGCCAGATGCTTGTACAGATTGTGTAAACTATTTAGCTGTGAGAAAACTCTCTCGCCCAGGCCAGGGTGCCTCACCAGGAGGTCAGTCTACATTGCACCCCCATAATTAGGCCGGGAGTCCTCACTGCGACTGTGGGAAGGTCATATTACAGCGGAAACACACGCACACACACATACGCCACAGAAGGCTGTTGTGGGCAGTGCTCTCCAATGGCTAGAGATATCCGGCCGTAGGTTTAGCCGCTCCAATAACTGCTCGTACATAATTTACTTTCATCTGTAATTCTATTCATCGCTCATCTGTGTGTTTTTAAAACGATCCTCCACTCTCCTGTTTTACATTGCGATGTAGGCTTTCTACGTTGTCCCCGTGAATTTTATTGCCCTGCGTGTTGCCTTTCGCTACGCCAGATGAAATAAATACGTAAAATGCAAACAGCTGCAACCCCCGTCCATCTCGACTCTCGCCTGCAGATGAAACAACCTCTGGCACCCCAAAAACCCACACGGTTTGCATGCGGGAAGGAAACGGGCTCCCCCTTTGGCCCCATTCTCTGGCTGATGGAAACCCCCACCCCCACCCTTCTGCCCCCATTCCCTGCCCCATTTCTCCAGCTGTTGGCTCCATCCCCAAGCGGAAACCCCAGGCGAGGCCTTTGTGTTTCTGGCAGAACAAATTGTGAATTCTGGGCACCGAGAGAGCAAGCGCCTTGCCTGTCAAACGCCCCTCTATACTTAGGCCATTAAGTTAATTTCGGCAGCCTATTATCAGGCCTGGCTTACTTACTGATGGCGGAGCTCAAGGTCCCTTTTTCCATCTCCATTTCCACCTCCTCTGTGATCTTCCTGCTGCTGGGCAAAGAATCAGAGGATAAGAAGAGTCGGAAGGGACACCAGAGGTCTTCTAGTCCAACCCCCTGGCTCAAGCAGGAGATGCCATACCAGTTCTCCTGCTTTGGGCAGAACTCCCCTGCAAAAGAAAAAAAAAGAGGGGGGGTTTCAATTGGAGTGACAACTGCTCTGCCGTGTGTGTGTGTGTGTGTGTGTGTGTGTGTGTGTGTGTGTGTGTAAGGAGCGGGGGAATCAACCCATGGAAGAGAAGTTGCCTTCGGAAGTTGTGGGAGCTTCATCACTGGAGGCTTTCAAGAAGAGACTGGGCTGCCATCTGCCAGAAATGGCATAGAGCCGCGATGGGGAACCTATGGCACATGTGCCACAGGGGGTGTGCGGAGCACATGAGCCGTTGCCCAGGTCAACTCCACTGTGCAAGCACGCGCACCTCCCACCAGCCATTTGGTTTTGGGGTCTCTGCTGAGAGATACAAATGCCTGAGCGGGGGTGGGGTGGGGGTTGTGCATGCATGCGTGGTGGGGCCTGAGGCTTTGCACATGCATGTGCAGTGGGGGGGCATTGCCTTATGGGTGCAGGCACAAATGCATGCTTTCAGCACCCGAGGGAAAAAAGGTTCTCCGTCCCTGGCGTAGTGTCTCCTGCTTGGACGGGGGGTTGGACTAGATGACCTCCAAGATCCCTTCCAACACTGTTAACCTGCATCTGTTCTCCATGAGTCTTCCAGGCTTCCAGGAAAGAGGAGTCATTTTCCCTTTCCCCGGCATCCTTTTCCCAAGCCTTTCCTTTATGCATGCAGCCCTCTGGAATGACCAGGCCCTGTTGGAGCATAACAGAAGAACAGAGCTGGAAGGGACCTTGGAGGTCTTCTAGTCTAACCCTCCCTGTCCAAGCAGGAGACCCTCTGTGCTAGGTTTCCGTCTGTTTCCTCATGTTCTGCCTTCAGGTGCTTTGGAGAATAGGTGGACTGGACACCCTCTTCTTTGAAGTCAAGGCTACGCTTAGAATCACAGGCAGGAAAGGGACTTTGAAGGGACCTTGGAGGTCTTCTAGTCCAACCCCCTGTTCAGGCAGGAAACTCTACATACCATTCCAAACTGCATATCTGTCATCTGGTGAAAAGAAGGACTAGTAGTGAATGAGAGCAGACTTCCAGTATTTGAGGGGCTGCCACAGAGAGGAGGGGGTAGTGCAATTCAGCCGGTTCTATCCAGTTTGGGCAAACTGATAGCTGTGGTGGCCGGAAGCTCCGCCCACCCACCCGGACATCATCACATCCCATTTTTTATGTTCTGTGCATGCACAGAGGTGACGCATAAACCCACAGCTGTGAACCAGTAGCAAAGGTAAGTTGATTTCACCCCTGGGGTCAAGCTGTCCTCCAAAGCCCCCGAAGGCAGAACAAGAAACAACAGGAGGGAACTAACCAAGGAGAGAAGCAACCTGGAATTAAGGAGAAACTTCCCAACAGGGAGGACAATTCACCCGCGGAACAGCTGGCCACCAGAGGTTGTGGGTGCTTCAATCCTGGGAGTTTTGAAGAAGAGACTGGACAGCTATTTGTCTGGAATGGCAAAGGGCAGTGATGGTGAACCTTTTTCTCCTCGGGTGCCAAAAGCATGTGCTATTGTGCGTGTTTGTGTGCCCACCCCCATAATTTAATGCCCCCTTACTACCGTGCCTCCTGTGCATGCACATGTGACACCCCCACACACACACATACGTGCGTGCAAAGACAGTTTTCTTGGAACCTGGGGAGGGTGAAAATGACCTTCCCTGCCCCCCCCGGAAACGGCCCATTTTCCAACTTCCGATGGGCCCGGGTAGATCTGTTTCCCCCCACCCACCACCACCCTCCAGGCTCCAGAGGCTTTCCTGGGGAGGGCAAAGAACGGCCCAATCTTGCCCGGAGGGTGAAAAATGGCCAAAAATCAAGGCCAAAAATGAGCTGTCCGGTGCACGCATACGCTCTGGAGCTGACAGAAGTGGCTCCGTGTGGCACCTGTGGCAGGCGTGCCATAGGTTCCCTGCCACTGGTCTAGGGTCTCCTGCTCGAGCAGGGGGTTGGACTAGAAGACCTCCAAGGTCCCTTCCAGCTCTATTCTGATCCTAAGATGTGTGGACTTCATGGTAGCTGGGGAATGCTGGGAGTTGAAGTCCATGCATCTTGAAAAGATCAAGGTTGAGAAACCCTGGTTTAGAATGGCATGGTGGGAACAGAGAGAATTCCCTATCCAGGATACTTATAAACCACAATTGAGCCCATGATTTCTGTTGCTAAGTGAGACCGCTGCGAAGTGAGTTTTGTCCAATTTTATGACCTTGCTTGCTGCAGTTGTTAAGTGAATCGTGACACCTGTTAAGTCAGTCACACGGTCATTAAGTGAATCCGACTTACCTGTTGACTTCATTTGTCCCAAGGTCGCAAAAGGGGATCACGTCACCCCGGGACACTGCGGCCGTCGTAAATACGAATCAGTTGTCAAGCGTCTGAATTTTTATCATGTGATCATGGGGCTGCTGGAATGGTCGTAAGTGTGGGAAATGGTCGTAAGTCATTTTTGGCAGGGCCATTGCAACTTTGAAAAGTCACTAAATAAATGATTGCAAATTGAGGATTACCTGTGAATATAGCTGGTGTTTCTTCTCTTTTTTTCTTTTTCCTATTTTCCCCCCCATGGATTGAAATGAGGGTGGGGCCATCAGCAGTGGTTTTGTGTGTGTGTGTGTGTGTGTGTGTGTGTGTGTGTGTAAAAGAGAGGTGCCTGTTCCTCTAATATTTTTCTCCCCAGCCATTGGCTCACATCAAATCACACATTGCGCTAAGCTGCTTAACCTCCGTTCCTGGAATAATTCGCCAACCGTTAACTGGCTAATTATCTCGGCTGCCGTACATATTCATTTTGGATGCTTTTATTGTTTTAAAAAATAAAAGAACGGTATTGTTTTATTTTTAGTTGGAAAATTGCTTTTCTAGTTTTAGCATTGTAAGCGACTGGGAGTCATGGGTTGAGATGGTCCCTTATAGAAACAAATAACAGAATAACAGAGCTGGGAGGGACCTTGGAGGTCATCTAGTCCAACCTGCTCCTCAAGCAGGAGACCCTATATACCACCAGGCCAAGGGTTGTCCACTCTCTTCTTAACAACCTCTACGGTAGTATGGGAGCATCCACAACTTCTGAAGGCAAGCAATTCTATTAATTGTTCTGAGCGCCTGGAATTTTCTCCTTAATTCTAGGTTGGATCTCTCTTTAATTATCCAAATAACGGAGTTGGGACTTTGGAGGGCTCCTAGGCCACCCTCCCCCCTTGCTCAAGAAGGATACTCTATATCAGTGATGGCTAATCTTCTCCTCCTCCTTGCATGCCTACACCCATAATGCAATGCGCCCTTCCCCCTTCCCCCATGCACGACCCTCCCGCCGCTTCTCCCTTTTCTCTGCATGCACGTGACACCCCCCCCCCCATTTTATTTATTGGTGTTAGGGATGTAACCCTAACACCATTGGCAATGTATATAAGCCATGATTGTAACAAATGTATCTGTTACTTTAAATGCTAGAGAGATGTAATTGGTTTGTTACCTCAAGCAGCCATAAGAGGGAGCCAGAATGGCTGTTAGCTCTCTGTTTGTTAGACGCTGATCGGTGTATTGTGAGGTACTGTGGTTTGCTACTGTTAGCTGTTTTGAGTGCTAGACTGACTATTTGATAACTGAATGACTGAACCATGTATGATTTGGACTGTTAACCGGACTCTGAATACCTCTATATTTCTACATAGTAAACTACTATATTTTTATACTATTCAGTGTTTCTGTATGCTGTTATTACATATCACTCTCATTACGTTTCTCTGCATACTCACTCTCCCAACGGGGAGCTTAATTACTTAACAATTGGTAATAAAATG
>NC_138552.1:1648294-1874118 GCF_964273705.1 Natrix helvetica
ATGGGTGGGTGGGTGAGTGGGTGGATGGATGGGTGGGTGGGTGAGTGAGTGAATGAATGAATGAATGGACAGATGGACGGGTGGGTGGGTGAGTGAATGAGTGAGTGAGTGAATGAATGAATGAATGAGTTGAAGAACTCTAAATTGTTTTGAAACAATTGTTCTTATCAGAGTTGATTACAAACAAGTGTACTATTTATCTGATATATATTACAGATCAAAAACAATCATGGATCACAGATTTTTCTAAAGAAGTCTCTTTCCTTAGAAAGAGTTCAGAGAATTGCAACCAAGATGATTAGGGGGCTGGAGGCCAAAACATATGAAGAACGGTTGCAGGAACTGGGTATGTCTAGCTTAATGAAAAGAAGGACCAAGGGAGACATGATAGCAGTCTTCCAATATCTCAAGGGCTTCCACAAAGAAGAGGGGAGTCAATCTATTCTCCAAAGCACCCGAGGGTAGGACAAGAAGCAGAGGATGGAAACTAACTGTTGGAAGTTCCAAGTGGGGAGAAAGACACTGGAGCCACGGAGGCTGATTGGAAAGATGGTTTAATAGTGGACAGGACACATGGAGTAGAGAGTGAGGATTATTTATACCCTTTCTTGTGCTTTGCCCTTGAGCTTTCTGTTCCTGTGCAAGAAATGTATTCCATTGGTTGTCAGACTCCCAGGGGGCTATGCAGGGGTCATAGCTGTGGTTGTCTGAGATACGTTTGGTTGGACCTTGCAGGGTGATGAAGGGGCTTGGTTGTGCCATGTGGTGAGCTCTGCTGCTAGATAACCATATTGTGTCCTGGAGGGTCTTAATCCCATCGTCCTGGAGCTGAAGGCCTTTTGTCTTGTAGGTAGGCTGGCCCAGTCCTTCTCCAGGGGCACCAAATATCTGCTGGGGGCAGGAAGCTGCAGGGAGCTGCACTTTGTCTTTAAAAACAGGTTTCTACTTTTCTCATCCAGGGATATATAATATTCTGCCTTTTTAATATTTCCTAGAATATTGCATTCTTCTAGGACAGGCGTGGGTGCAACATTGCCAAAAGGGCACTAAGAGTTGGTAACCTAATCCTGCGTAACTTCTTCTCTGGTAACACTGTACTGCTAACCAGAGCATTCAAAACTTTTGCTAGACCGGAGCTCGAATACAGCTCATCTGTCTGGAACTCACACTGCATATCGGACATTAATACAATTGAGAGAGTTCAGAGATATTTCACAAGAAGAGTCCTCCGCTCCTCTGCTCACAACAGAATCCCTTTTGCCACCAGGCTTGAAATTTTGGGCTCAGAAAACTTAGAACTTCACCGCCTTTGATCCAACCTGAGCGTAGTACATAAAATTATCTGCTACAATGTCCTACCTGTCAATGACTTCTTCAGCTTCAACCACAACAACACACCAGCACACAATAGATGTACAAACTTATGGTAAACCGCTCCAAACTCAATTGCAGAAAATATGACTCCAGCAACAGAGTGGTCAATGCCTGGAATGCTCTACCTGACTATGTAGTTACATCCTCAAACCCCCAAAACTTTAACCTTAAACTGTCTCCTGTGGACCTCACCCCATTCCTAAGAGGTCTGTAAGGGGGCGTGTATAAGAGCACCAGCGTTCCTACTCCCCTGTCCTAACAACCCCATTTATTCATATCCATTTCATGTAGTCATAATCTTGTATGTGCTTATATCTATTATCTTATACACACTTGACAAAACAGATAGATAAAATAAATAAATAAAATAACCAAAGAGAGAAGCAACCTAGAACTAAGGAGACATTTCCTGAAAGAGAGAACAATTAGTCACTGGAACAACTTTACTCCAGAAGTTGTGAATGCTCCAACATTGCAGGTTTTTAAGGAGAGGTTGGACAAACATTTGTCTGAAATGGTATTGGGTCTCCTTCTCGAGCTGGGGGTTGGACTAGAAGACCTCCAAGGTCCCTTCCAGCTCTGTCGTGACTCTGTTAATTAAGGGTGGAGCTTCAATCAGGAGGAGGAGCCTTCCCTCCACCCCTTTCCCTAGCACGGTTGGATCAGATCCCTTCACAGGCTTATTAAAAAGCTTTCCCAGCATTTTGCTAAGGATGGAGAGAGAGCTTGCTCACCTTGGCACTGGTTTTCCAAGGAGCTTTCTTGGATAATTATGATTCTGATTTCTAAAAATGTGCCTGGTGCCCTCTGGGCTTCCTGGTGCATATACATAATTAAGAAGGAATTCATGAGGAAGATAACTTCAAGAATATATATAAGTCTCCTGCCCAAACTTTAGCAGAATTTGACCTTCTGCGGGAAGCTCTACGTGTCTGGTAGGTGGCCAAATGGAAACACTCTCCTACTTGAGACTTTGACGACATTTTGCCCCATGGAACCTAAACCAGGGTGGTCTTGTTTTTAAGTGAAGTCTTGTAATCCCATACCCAAGTGCTCCATACTATCTTCCTTTCCCAGTAAAGCAGAGCAGTTCCTTGGAACAAGTATTTGGGAAGGGTCCAAGGAAGCAAAGCTGGACAGACGAAAATTGTTGACTCTTGGCAGAAAAACAGCTTCCATTCCAGGGAAGGAAATGGTTAGGAAAAGAAGAAAGAATGGACCTGTCCAAAGAGAAGGTCTTCATCTAAATTAGTTAGTCAGCCATTTGTGAGTTTTAACAGAGTAGCAGAGTTGGAAGGGATCTTGGAGGTCTTCTAGTCCAAACCCTGCTCAAACTGGAGACCCGCCTAGACCATTTGAGACAAGTGGTTGTCCAGTCTCTTCTTGAAAACCTCCAGTGTTGGAGCATTCACAACTTCTGGAGGAAAGTCGTTCCACTGATTAATTGTTCTCACGGTTAGGAAGTTTTTCCTTAACTCCAGGTTGCTTCTCTCCTTGATATGTTTCCATCCATTGTTTCTTGTCCTGCCTTCAGGTGCTTTGGAGAATAAGTTGACTCCCTCTTTTTTGTGGCATCCCCTCAAGTATTGGAAGACTGCTATCCTGTCACCCTTAGTCCTTCTTTTCCCTAAACTTTTTATACCCAATTCCTGCAAGCATTTTTCATAGGTTTTATCCTCCAGACCCCTAATCGTCTTTGTTGCTCTTCTCTGCACTCTTTCCAGAATCTCAACATCTTTTCCATAGGGCTGTAGGAAGTTAGGACCCACCCCTCTCCTAGAAAAATGAAATGTTTCAGGAAATATTAAAAGGGTAGAATATTCCCCCTAAAAGGGAGGCAGAGGCTCATCCCCGCCTCACCTTTGTCGATGGGCCATTAAGGCCTGAGCCAGTCTGTTCTACATAAGAACTGTCTATCTCCTTCAGGCAGAGCCATAGGAGGGATTGCCCAATGCCCTTTCACTACATCATCACCCAGCAAGAGTCAACCAAGCCTGGGACTCAGGACAGCCTACAGAGTTGCCCCTGCGTGACCCCATGGGAATCTGACAACCCATCAGAATACAAGCTCAAATTCAAAAGCCCAGAGAGGGCATAAAACCCAGGCGCTCTCCGCATCTCTTCCCTTTTTCTGTTGCCCAGGACCTCAAACCACGTGATGCCGTCCACCATTAAAACCATCTTTCCCAGCAGCCTCCATGATTCCAGTGTCTTTCTTCCCCCTTGGAACTGAGCCCAGCTGGGCATTTCTTCCGACAGTGTGCTAACCGAAACTGGATGCAAAATTCCCGATGTGGCCTTACTAAGGCTTTATAAAGTGGCACTAATCCTCCATGCTGACAATTTTGCTAACAGAGATGTCATCTTCCGCATAGCTTACCATCTTATGGAGAAGGAGATTAGGAGGCATGCTCTCCGGGGCTTTGCTGAGCCATGCTCTGTTTCCAGTTTCCCCCCTGATTCCCCTATGCTAGCAACTCCCTCAGAAATAAAAATAAAAAAGGAAAATAAGGTTACACTGGCTTGGTTTATTGATGACAAGCCCATCCTGTCTCCTCTTAATTGTAGCCTGCTTTTTCAAGTTCTCCCAAAGCTGCTTTTGGAGAACTTTATCCAGGAGGGACATCAAGCGAAGAGGTCCCAGTTCTGCAGATGAAGACGTCACTGGCTCCCCTCCAGTTGTTCTCTGCGCAGGACTTTGGGATGTTCAGCGTCTGCCTGACCCCCCCAGGGACATGCTTTTGCTTAAATTAGCTCGGCTCCTTCTAACCCTCTTCTTGCGTGTCCAAAAAGCTGCAGTTCCCTCCTTCTCCAGGGCCCTCCCATGATCGTCCAGGGCTTCATTTTCCTTGTAATTGTCTTGTGAGTTGCAGTTTCATTATATCGGGTTTAGAATTGTACATTAGCTGGAGTTTTCATTTCAAAGACACACCGCGATCTACTTGCGGAAAATAAAGTCAGCAGGGGAAGAGGCACCAGAGCAGGGCTGGGTTTGGTTAGCATTTGCTTCCTTCCACTTGGGGTGTCCATGGAAGGGGGTCAAAATATCTCAAGATTGGGGCAGATGCTGTGCAACTGAAGTTCCAGTTTCAGGTCCTCCTCAGGTTTAAAAAAATTGATCAGAGATTTATTTTATTACAAACTAGTTGATAACCCAGCATTGCCCAGGTGTTTATTCATAGGGGGAAAATGTCCAGACCAAGCGTAATTCCTAATGTTGGATTTCCCCCCTTACCAGAGGGAGCTGCCTTGTGGAGTACTGTGAAGCCGTTACCATGGCAACTCCACTGCACTGTACAGTAGAAGCCATTTTAAGACACAACAGGCTGTATCTTAACAGACCACACACCCCAAGGAGTTTTAGGGGTGCCTTACCCCCACAATATTTCTTTCCAGAGACTAAGTCATCTGTGTACCAAGTTTGATTGAAATTGCTTGAGGCGTTTTAGAGTTTTACTGGAACATACATACATACATACACAGCCATTTATATATACAGAGAGAGAGAGAGAGAGAGAGAGAGAGAGAGAGAGAGAGAGAGAGAGAGAGAGAGAGAGAGAGAGAGAGAGAGAGAGAGAGAGAGAGAGAGAGAGAGAGAGAGAGAGAGAGAGGAGGAGGAGGAGGAGGAGGAGGAGGAGGAGGAGGAGGAGGAGGAGGAGGAGGAGGAGGAGGAGGAGGAGATATAGCCATGTGCAGCAGCAGCCAAAAAAGCTAATACAATCCTGGGTTGTAGAAACAGAGGCATAGAATCTAAATTACATGAAGGATTAGTGCCACTTTATAAATCCTTAGTAAGGCCACACCTGGAATAACACAACCAATTTTGGTCACCACATTACAAAAAAGATGTTGAGACTTTGTGAAAAGTTCAGAGAAGAGCAACTAAGATGATCAAAGGCCTGGATACTAAAGCATACAAAGAACGGTTGAGGAGCTGGGCATGGCCAGTTTAGAGAAAATAAGAATTAGGGGTGACATGATAGCAGCCTTCCAATATTTGAGGAGCTGCCACAAAGAAGAGGGGGTCAAGCTTTTCTCCGAAGCAGGCAGGAGAAGAAACAACAGATAGAAACTAATCAAGGAGAGAAGCAACCTAAAACTATGGAGAAATTTCCTGACAGGGAGAACAATTAACCAGTGGAACAACTTGCCACCAGAAGTTATGGGTACTTTATCCCTAGAGGTTTTTAAGAAGAGAGGTTCCAAGAAGGCTCCACCCCCATTTGCACCACTCAGGTGACCCTGAGGACAGAGGCAAACCTCCAGGTGGCCTCAATGACTCTCTAAAAGGGATGCAAATGACCAGCTGTCTTCAAGGAGTATAAATCCTTCCCTTCCCCATCATCCAGTCAGAGCTGTGGAAGCTTCTTGGATTAAAAGTATCTTCAAAGAAAAACCAGAAAGTCCAGTTGCCTCTTGAAGAAGAAAAAAGGCACCTTTGGTATAGAACATGGAATAATACAGTTAGATGGGACCTTGGAGGTCTTGTAGTCCACCATCCTGTCCATGGCAGGAGAGCCTATACCATTCTAGACTTTTGGGGGGCTTGATGAGATGGATACATGGGATCATAGAAAGAACAGAACAAAAGTAATAGAGTTGGAAGGGACCTTGGAGGTCTTCTAGTCCAACCCCTTGCTCAATCAGGAGGCCCTCTACCATTTCAGACAAGTGGCTGTCTAGTCTCTTCTTAAAAGACTCCAGTGATGGAGCTCCCACAATCCCAGGAGGTAGGTTGCCCCATTGATTAGTTGCTCTTACTGCCAGAAAATGTCTCCTTACTTCTAGGTTGGGTCTCTCTTTGATGAGCTTCCACCTTTTACTCCTTGTCCTGCCCTCGGGTGCCTTAGACAATGCCTTCTGCTGTGTGACAGCCCTTCAAGTACTGGAAGACAGTAATCATGTCAAGGGGTGGAAGCAGAAGACCTCCAAGATCCCTTCTAGCCCTATGATTCCACCATTCTATGATTCTATCGTTGTATCCTTCTATATCCCTCTATACTTCTGTCCTTCTATATCATTCCATCCTTCTATATCTTCTATCCTGCTATCATTCTCTCCTGTATCCTTCTCTATCCTTCCATCATTCTGTCATTCTATCATTCCATATTTCTTTATCTTTCTCTACCCATCTATTCTTCTGTCTATCATTCTATCCTTCTGTCATTCTATCCTTTTGTCACTCTATCACTCCATCCTTCTTTATCTTTCACTACCCGTCTATCCTGTATATCATTCTATCCTTTGCTATTGGTCTATCCTTCTGCCTATCCTTCTGTCCTTCTCTATCATTCTACCATTCTCTCATTCTCTCCATCCTTTCTCTCCCTGTCTATCCTTCTACCATTCTATCCTTCTCTGTCCTTCTCTACCTGTCTATCCTTCTGTCATTCTGTCATTCCATTCTTCTCTATCCTTTGTCCTTCTATCCTATCATTCTGTCATTCTATTATGCTATCCTTCTCCAGTCTCCTCTATCTGTTCCTTCTATCCTTCTGTCATTATTCTATCCTTCTCTGTCCTTCTCTATCCTTCTATCCTTATTCTATCATTCTAGGATTCAGTGGGGCTTCTGGGGAGAAGCTGCCTCTGGATGCGCCTTTCTTCTCTCCATCCTCACTTGCAAGTCCCTACTTTGACTAATTCTGATGTTTGCAAGCCCCCCCCTTCCTCCCTCATTTCCCCATCTTGCACTTCCCCCTAAAGGAGCCAAAGAGGCAGAAGATGCATTTTAAAACTCTCCTTTGTATCATGCAGGTGTCTTGAAAATTGCCCTCCTTTATTGCTGAAGCTCCAGAAGAAAGGACAGGAGGTAATTGCGTTGCTATCCATGCCAGCGAGTTGGCAGGTGTGATGCCAGATACAGGTACTTGTCCCTCTCAGGAGAAGAGGGTCTCTTCAAAGCTCTGCCAGGCCCTTTTATCCTTAGCATATTTGGGGAGAGGCATTTCTATAGAACCAGAAGAGTAAATAAATAAAAGAGCTCGTTTAATCTCTGCAATGCAACCGTCTCCTTTCTTTCTTGTCGAGGCTTCCATGGAGGGAGGAATCAGGGAACTGGATGGATGCCAGCAGAGAATATTTCTTTATTTGTTTTAGGGAATTTGGCAGGACAAAATCAAGATGGCAGCCCCAACTACAAGATCAAAGCAAATTCAAAGACAAATTCCTTGGGTGTCCAATCACACTTGGCCAATTCCATTCTATTCCCTGCTGTGCTATGCTATGCTATTTATTTTCTGCTCTATTCACTTTCTATTCTATTCCTCCTTGTCTTCTAGTCCAATCCCCTGTTCAAGCAGGAGACCCTGAACCATTTCAAACAAGTGGCTATCTAGTCTTTTCTTAAAAGCTTCCAGTGTTGAAAACATTACAATAAGAGAATTAGAATTAGAAAATCGGTTTAGCACTACGTATAAAAGCATCTAAGGAGACAAAGAACTAAGATCCGATGAGGGCCAGCCTAAGGAATGCAGGAGGAAGAGGTAGCTGACACTGTTTGTCCTTCCCAGCATCTGTTCAATGGTCTAAGATCAGGGATTGTCTTCTCCTAAATCTACTCAAATGTTGCCATGGTCAGAAGGTGGGAGAGTGGCTGAGAGGGAGAGGAGAAGGAGAGGAGGAAGGGGAAGAGGGAGGAGGAGGAAGAGGCTGGGGGAGAGGGGAAGGGGAAGAGGAAGGGGGAGAAGGAGAAGGTGAGAGAGTAGCTGAGAGGGAGAGGAGAAGGAGAGGAGGAAGGAGTAGGGGAGTTGGAAGAGGCTGGGAGGGAGAGGGGAAGGGGAAGGGGAAAGGGAGGAGGAGGCAGAGGCTGGGAGGGAAAGGAAGAGGATGAAGAGGAAGAGAAGGAGAGGATGAGGAAAGGAAGAGGAAGAAGAGACTGGGAGGGAGAGGACAAGGGAGGAGGAGGACAAGGAGAAGATTTGGAGGGAGAAGGGGGAAAGGTGGAGAGGAAGGAGCGGCAGAAGGTTGGGGGGAGGAGGAGAGGAAGAGGAAAAGAGGAAGGAGAATAGACTGGGAGGGAGAGGAGAAGGGGAAGGAGGTGAAGGAGGAGGAGGAGGTTGGGAGGGAGAAGAAGGGGAAGGAGGAGGAGGAGGAAAGAGGAGGAGGAAAGGGAGAAGGCTGGGAGGAGGAGGAGGAGGAGGAGGAGGAGGAGGAGGAGGAGGAGGAGGAGGAGGAGGAGGAGGAGGAGGAGGAGGAGGAGGAGGAGGAGGAGGAAAGGAGGAGGACGAAGAGGCTGGGAGGGAGAGGGGAGGAGGAGGTGACTGACCACTTTCCTCTGGAGGGCCACCTGCCTCTCCCTTGTTTGGCTAGGAGAGCCCTGGCTGAGATCCCAGAAGTCTTTGGTGATTTGCGTTAAGAGATCAGATGCCACAGAGTCATTCCAGGCTGTGATGAATTCCTCCCCTATGGAGAAGGAGCATCCCAGGAGCCTCCTCCGCAGTGTTGAGGACAGTTCCTCTCCGTCCTTTGTCTGTGACAATCAGAACCAGCCGTTGGGTTTTCATGGCAAACTGGGGAGAAAGAATTGCGTTTGAAGTGGAAGGGGCGAAGCCCATCCCGCTTTCCCCTCCAATGTCCTATTTCGCCCCACGTTGGACACAGGTCCGTCCTCCTCTCTTCACTGCCCTCAGCCTAACAGGCCAGAGATGAGAGTTTTCCGCAAAGTCCAAGATTAAGCTCAGGTTGGTAATTGTATTTTTTATTCAACCGAGATGGGTAAATTGCCTTTTTATTAATTCTCTCTTCTGAAGGAAAGATGGAGAGAGAGATATTGGCACATCTATTCTGGTCACTGCTGCGAAGCGTCTTTGTTCCCCCCCAAATTATGTCTATTCTATTGTAAATCCATTGTTTTATCTCTTATAATAAGTTTATCCCAACACAAGACGTAATTATCGCTCTCTCCAGAATTGGGTTATGACTATATTTATTGTTGGAAGGTATTTCTCGGCTAATTCTGCGGGGTTTAAATCTGCTTAGGAACAAACTGGAAACTTCCTGCTGGATCTGACAGAACAGCTGCGCTCCGTTTCGTTTCCCTCTCTCTCTCCTCTCTTATTGTTTAATTTTCCTTTTGGGTTTCTCTACCTGCTGCCCTTGTCAAATCTGTTTGCAAGATAACAATTACGCAGCCGATAAACAACAGTAATTAATCCTTCTGTTTCTGCATTAAGTTGGCACGATTTGGACGGTCGGTGGAGGAGGCAACGTTCTTCGAATCCTCCCTTCAGCATCTCTGGAAAAAGTTCACTTTGGATTTCCATGTTTTGTGGATACTTTTTTTTTGGATATAGGGAATTCTCAGCTTACGACCATTCATTTAGTGAATTTTCAAAGTTATGACGGTGCTGAAAAAAGGTTATTGGTGTTCTCTGAGCTGGGATGGATCATTAGTTTGAAGCCCTGATGATGTAACCTAGCTGGGTAAGAGAACAACTTAGCTCAGAAAGCATCAAGCACCCCATAATCCTCCTCCTCCTCTTCCTCCTTTTCTCCACAGACCACCCTTACTTCTAGCACTGATAATGTTATCTAGTTGGGTCATGAAATGTCTGTAAAAAAACAGCCAAGGTCAGAGAGCACCAAAAACCCAACAGTCCTCCTCCTCCTCCTCCTCCTCCTCCTCCTCCTCCTCCTCCTCCTCCTCCTCCTCCTCCTCCTCCTCCTCCTCCTCCTCCTCCCCCTCTCCACAAATGCCACCCCCTTCTGCCACTGATGATGTTCCCTAGTTGGGTCATGGAATGTCTGCAAGAAAACAGCCAAGCTCAGAAAGCATCAAGAACCCAACAGTCCTCCTCCTCCTCCCCTCTCCTCAAATGCCACTCCCTTCTGTTACTGATGATGTCACCTAGTAGGGCCATGAAACATCTTCAAGCAAACAGCCAAACTCAGAGGGCACCAAGGACCACCAGGACAGTTTTTGATGAGCTCCACAGGAAGGCCGATCACATTCAGCGGCTTCAAACCTTGAAGGTAAAAAACCATCCAGGAAGGATGAGAAATTCCATGGAATAATAAATGGGGAAATCACCAAAACTGCCCGCCAAAGATGGAGAAATAGATCCTGGCTAGCTATCAGGAGTGAATGTGGTGGCAGCTAACGTAACAGGCTCCCACATGAGAGGGTCACTTCTGTTTCATTAGAGAACCTCAACGGAGGCTGGATGACCATCTCCCAGAGTTGCTGTGTGGTGCTTCTCCACCTTGAGAGCTTGAAGAGGTGTGGACTTCAACACCCAGAATTCCAAAAAAGCCCAAACCTGCTCTGATGGCTGGGGAATCCTAGGAGTTGAAGTCCACACCTCTTCAAGTTGCAAAGTTGGAGTAACAGGGAGGTGTAGTTGATCCTGCACCAAACAGCAGTGTCCTCTAAAAATCACTCGCCCATTGCGCTCACTTTTGATCACCACACTTTAAAAAAGATGTGGAGACTCTGGAAAGAGGGCAGAGAAGAGCAACCAGGATGATGAGGGGGCTGGAGGCTAAAACATATGATGGGCGGTGGCAGGTGTTGTGGCCTGCCAGTGGCCAGAGAGCTGGCAGCAGAGTTGGACAGTGAGGAGGTTGGGGAGGAACCTGGGCCAGTCCTGGAGTCTGGGGAAGGCTCTGATGTGGGCTCTGTGTCAGAGGCAGAGAGGGGGCCAGGGCCGTCTGACAGTTATCAGCTGCCTTCAGAGTCAGAGATCAGTGAGGCAGAGGAACAGCTTGAGCCTGTTCCCAGTGTGTGCATGCGCAGAGTGGCCAAACGAAGGGAACAGCTAAAGAACAGGGGTCGACTTGGGAGTAAGGCCACAGGTAGACGATGAATGGCCCCTCCCAGAGGAAATAGAAGAAGAGCAAAGGGGAAGTGGAGTTTGCAGGAGACAATTAGTTCGCTTCATTGGTTCGTGACTCTCCGAGAATCCTTGCCAAGTTTTGCAGATATCGGCCTGGCAGCTCTCCAAGCCAGATAAGGTCTGTGACCATAAATCCTCCCTTGAAAGACTTTGCTGGATGTGAATGAGAGGAATTCCCAGCAAATTAATAAAAGGGTTTTTTGTCGGGACCAGGAGTTGGCTTCAGGAACTGGGCCTGGCTGGTCTAGGGAAGAGAAGGACCAGGGGAGACATGAAAGCAGTGTTCTAATGTTTGAGGGGCTGCCACAGACAGGAGGAAGAGGGGTCAAACTATTCTCCAAAGCACCCAAAGGCCAGAGAAGGAACAATGGATGGCAACTGACCAAGGAGAGATTCAACCTGGAAATAAGGAGGAATTTCCTGACAGGGAGAGCAATCAACCCATGGAACAGAAGTTGCCCTCGGAAGTTGTGGGAGCTTCATCCCTGGAGGCTTTCAAGGAGAGACTTGGACTGCCCTCTGTCAGAAATGGTGTAGGGTCTCCTGCTTGTGTGTGGGGTTGGACTAGATGACCTACAAGGTCCCCTTCCAACTCTGTTATTCTGTTAATCTGCTGTGACTCACTGCCCTTGCTATCCGCACACGCAACCCCCTTTCTGAAGAGCGAACACCCCCCTTGCCAAAAATGACTCTCCCTGCTTGAGAGATCTTACAAGCTATAAATGGAGGCGGAGGGATGTATTTTAATTGCCCTCCGAGTTGTGGTTTAATTTTTCATGCCGGAGCGTTTCATTCATAAGCCCTTTTGGCAGCTAGTTTAGCTGAAAAGCACGGGGTAAAGATGAAAAGGACGAATCAAATAAAGGGGTAAAAATAATGTTGGCAAGAGGCAGAGCATGCATATTGAAGAGAAGGAGAAGTGGGATGGATAATGAATTATAAATCGGAACGGGGTTGAGTGGCAATTCATGCTTTTGATAAGAAACACACCAACATCCTCATCAGCCTTGTTAGCAGGATGGGGAAAAACTTCAGATAATGCTGAACATCTAAATCCATTTCTTTATTGAGCCCTCTGATTTCCATCACGTTAGTGGGGATTAAAGGTAAAGGTTCCCCTCGCATATGTAGCAGTCGTTCCCGACTCCAGGGGGCGGTGCTCGTCTCCGTTTCAAAGCCGAAGAGCCAGCACTGTCCGAAGACGTCTCCGTGATCATGTGGCCGAAATGACTAAACGCCGAAGGTGCACGGAACGCTGTTCCCTTCCCACCAAAGGTGGTCCCTATTTTTCTACTTGCATTTTTTACCTGCTTTCAAACTGCTAGGTTGGCAGAAGCTGGGACAAGGAAAGGGAGCTCACTCCGTTACACTAGGCACTAGGGATTCGAACCAGCAAACTGCCGACCTTCTAATCGACAAGCTCAGCGTCTTAGCCATTGAGCCACCCCCTTTATCTTTAATGGGGATTAGCAACCCCCCTATTTTCCTGGTCTGTTAAAGCTACATTGCCAGCAAACGGGTAGTCCTCTGCCTACGGCCACAACTGAGCCCTAAATTTCCATCGCTAAGTGAGTCTTACTCCATTTTACCACCTTTCTTGTTGCCGTTGTTAAGTGAATCACTGCATTCGCACCATTGTTAAGCGGATCTAGCCTTCCCGTCGACTTCACTTGTCAGAAGGTCACCAAAGGGGATCGCCCAACCTGGGGACACTGCGTCCGTCATAAATACGAGTCAATTGCCAAGTGTTTGAATTTTGATCACCTGACCACGGAGATGCTGCACCGATCGTGCTGCACAGACACACACACACACACACACACAGCATGCAATTCTGGGGCAGCTGACATAAGGTAGGTTTTTTAATAGACCTTCTGGATTCCTATGGGGTCAAGTAAGGGTCATGGCTGGCTCTATAGGCAAAGGGGGAAATGCAAATCCTAGGTGTTTGTCTGAGCTAATCTTGTTCAACCTTTGGCTTGCCTGTGTTGCTTATCTGGAGTTTCTGTCTGACCCAGCCTTTCTGAATTCTGCATTTCTAAAAGCTGGCCTCCTTTGTTTCTGCTTGGGGCAGGGAGACTGGGGCTGGTTTCTGCCCCCCTTAAGATTTTCCCCACCCCCCATTTCTCCTTTAGGGGAAATATTCTATCCTGCCCTTTTTAATATCCCCCAAAATATTTCATTCTCTAGGAAGGTGGGTGGGGGCTGACTTTCTATAGAGCCTAGCTTCTCCTCCTCCACTGGAGACGATCCGAGAAGCTCTACCGGTGAGTTTCCAACCTGCCCTTTCACAACTCAGCGCTCGGGCGGCATCTCTTCTGTGGGAGCAGCTGGGCGCCGTCCATCAAAGCAGCGGAGGAAATCCGGGGCATTAAGATCTCGTGTCCTGGAATAGCAAAACTTACTGCAGGATTTCGGAGCAATATGTCAAACGGTTGGAAGGGATCAGATATCTGACAAGGTTTTTTCCCCAGGGTGGTGAAGGAGGCCCGGCAGGCTGAGCTGAATGCAGCCGGCTGGCAAAATTGCCTTTCAAAGCCACGCTGCTGCCAGCATTTCTATGCTGGCAGAGGGCAGCCGGGCTTAGGGCTTGGAATAAATTCTCTTTGAGTGGGTGTCATTTTCAGGCAGGGCTGCAAGCATGCATGCTCTTTTAGGCTGGGTCTGGGGAAGAGAGGGAGAGAGAGGGAGAGAATGAGAGAGAGAAAGGAAATGATGCACACACACACACACACACACACACAGAGAATAATACAGAATAAATGAGTTGGAAGGGACCTTGGAGGTCTTCTAGTCCAGCCCCCTGCTCAAGCAGGAGACCCTATTCCAGTTCAGACAAATGGCTCTCTAGTCTCTTCTTAAAAGCCTCTACTGATGGAGCCACCCACAACTTCTGGTGGCAAGCTGTCCCACTAGTTAATTGTCCTCACTGTTAGAGAGTTTCTCCTTCATTCTAGGTTGCTTCTCTCCTTGGTTAGTTTCCATCCATTGTTTTTTGTCCTGTCCTTCTGGTGCTTTGGAGAATAGGTTGACCTCCTGATGAGAGAGAGGGAAAATTAAAGAGAAAGAGGAAGAAAGAATATGACAGAGAATGAGAGAGAATAAGAGAGAAAGAGAATGAAAGAGAGAGAGAGAAAGAATGAGAGAGAGAGAGAAAGAGGGAGAATAAGAGAGAGAGAATGTGTGTGTGTGAGAGAGAGAGAGATCGGTGAAGAGAGAGGGGCAGAGGGGGGCAGAGGGGGGTAGATGATTCTCCCAAATTAAAAACAGATTTCAGATCAGAAAAATAGAACAGGCATTTGGTTGGTGCAAAATAGGGTTCTCTCTACTTCCAGATGAGCCAAGGGCATCACAGACACACAGACACACACAAAAACACACTCTGCACAGCAAATGCAGCATTTGCAACACAAGGTGGATGCTTTTAGGTGGAAAAGGAGCTACAGCTAATCCTTCACTTACAACTGTTTTTAACAGTTTTTAACTTTCAAAGTGACAGAGGCCATGAAAAAAGTGACTTATGTCCGATTTTCACACTTATGACGGTTGTGGGTCACGTGACCACTGCAGCATTTCCGCCCCCTCCCCCTTCTCCTCCCCCGGTCACAAGATCAAAATTAAGCTACTTGGCAACTGTCTCCTATTTATGATGGTTATGACTTTCTGACCAGCAGAATCCATGGGGAAGCCTGATTCACTTAACAACCGGGTGACTAACTCATCAACTGCAGCGATCCACTTAACAACTGTGGCAAGAAAGATCATAAAATGGAGCAAACCTCGTTTAACAACTGTCTCATTTAACAACAGAAATCTAGGGTTCTATTGTGGTCGTAAGTCGAGAACTACTCGTATACTTAGGATTGCAAGTCCTGGTTTTTACATTTTTTATTTATTTGCATTTGTTTATTTATTTATATTTATTTATATTTAATTGCATTTGTATGCAGTTGATCTCGCTTTTAAGCGACTCCGAATGACTTGCAATGTTTTCAAACCCAAATCGTAGCGTTTTGATCCTTCTCTGGGTTTCTAGGGTTTTTTTTATTTAAAACTCTTCAGTTTTTCTATCTCTTATATGGTATGTATTAAATAGGTAAAAAGAATTTAGTCTAAAATGGATCTGTACTTTTTGTTATCTGGTTTTTTTTGCGTAGAATCTAGGTTTTATCTGAGCACAGAACCTAATTAATCGGGGTTAAAGATAATTTGTTTTAAAATGGTTTATTGGGTTTCTGTTTTTGGTCTGTCTGAGGGTTTTTGTTTTTTTTTTTGGTTAGAATTTGAGTTTAGTGGAGCACAAAATCTTTTCTTTTTTAAAAGAACCTCCTGCTGGCAATCCTGAAAAGGTTCAGGTTTTAATCCACCAACTGGCTACCTGCAGGGAAGACTTTTAAAGCAAACGTGCTTGAAATGAATTCCGGGGAAACTCAGATCTGGTTGGCTAACTGTCAATCAAACCCTGACCAAGTAGCAGCTCTTTAAAAAGTTCCATGAAGAATTAGCCACCGCTAGTTAAATTCCAGTTGATCTGATTTATTGTTGGTGCCCCGTACTTATTACGGTCACAAGTGGGGACAGGATTTCCATTGCTTAAGCAAACCAAGGGATAAGAGAGTGGTGTCCGATTTTACGACCTTTCTGCCAGGGTTGTTAAGCGAACCACTGCAGTTGCTAAGCGAATCACTGCAGTTGCTAAGTGAATCTGATCCCCCCGTGGACTTTGCTTGTGGGAAACCTACTGGGACGGTCGCAAAAGGGGACCTTAGGGATGTTACAAGGGTTGTAGATTTGTGAAAGTGGTGAATATCTGTAGCTCGGGGGTAGGATGGCATTCCCCAAGCCATCCCGCCCACAGAGACATCCACCGACAAGCAATCTACGGACACACACACACCCGAATTCAGATCAACCCCACAAGCCACCAGAGAGGACACTGGTCCTCAACCAACTCATGTGTGGCCTCCCCATCACGAGACTCTCACCTGACGTGACCCACACCTGACCCATCCCTAGAGCCATCCCTTGAGATGACCCCTACCTGATCCCTCATAAAACCCATCATGACCACCGCAAGACCCCCACCTGATGTGACTTACGTACATCTGCCCATCATCTGACCCTCACATGAGATGACCCACACCTGGCCCTTCCAAAGAACCATCAAAAGACCCACCGTGGGACCCTCACCTGACGTGACCCACACCTGACCCTCACAAGACCCTCACCTGACCTACTGACCGCACGAAGATCTCATAAGCAGAAGAAGACTGACATTCAGCTGGAGATGTTACCCGGCCTGGTAAGGAAATGGTCAGAAACCAACCCACAAGCTCGGAGAATGACCCTCATGGTTGTAAGTATGAGGACTGGTTGTAAGTGACTTACAATGAGGACTACCTGAATTTTCTAGACTGTGTTTTCCAAGACGGGGAGAGAAGGAAGACGCAGCGTAATGAAAAGTGGAGCTACGGGGAAAGAGGGAAACGGAAAGCAGTTCATATTTTAAAATAATGTACTGTATCTTTGAAGTGCTTTCTTGTGGCTTTTGAATGGTGTTTCCTATTCCCGCCCGGTCTTTGGGGAGAAGGCAATTAAAAATCTAAATAAACTTTAATAGCACTTCTGCAAATTATGGGATTATAATGCCCGAGCTACGCTCTTTAATGCTACATTGTGTTCTTTCATCTTATGTTCATGCAAAACTAGGTTTTCATTTTCCCACCAGTTAATGCAAACATTAAAGAAGAGACGATATAATCAAATGGGAGACCCACAGGAGACCCCCAAACTCTCCAAGGGGCTCAGCCACCATCCACCACGGCTAAGAAAACAAGCAGGTTTTTTAAAAGTTATGGAAAATCAGTAAAGTATTGACGGTAGGATAGGATAGAATAGAATAGAACAGAATAGAATAGAATAGAAAATATGAAATGGAATGGAAATAGAACAGAACAGGAATAGAATGGAATGGAATGGAATGGAGTGGAATAGAATAGAATAGAATAGAATAGAATAGAATAGAATAGAATAGAATAGGAAAATAGGATAGGATAGGATAGGATCATAGAACAGAACAGAATAGAATAGGAAAATAGGATAGGATAGGATAGGATAGGATAGGATAGGATCATTGAACAGAACAGAACAGAACAGAACAAAACATGATATGAAAATAGGATAGGATAGAACAGAACAGAACAGAATAGAATAAGGAATAGAGTAGAGTAGAGTAGAGTAGAGTAGAATAGAATAGAAAATATGGAATAGAGTAGAGTACAATAGAAGAGTAGAGAATGCAAATGAATAGAAAAAGAGAAAAGAATGCAAAAGAGAATGCAAAAAGGAGAAAACAGAAGAGAATGTAGAAGAATAGGATAGGATAGGATAGAGTTGGGTAGGGTAGGAGAGGAGAGGAGAGGAAAGGAAAAGTCTAGTACAGAACAGAACAAAAGAATTGGAAGGGACCTTGGAGGTCTTCTAGTCCAACCTTCTGCTCAAGCAGGAGACCCCATATCATTCCAGAGAAGGGACTGTTCAATCTCTTCTTAAAAACTTCCAGTATAGGAGCACCCACAACCTCTGGAGGAAAGCTGCCCCTCTGATGATCCCCAGAAAGATTGGGGGGAGGGCGGAATCGCAATATAGAGAGCTCTAACTTCTGAAATCAACAGGTGATGGAAAAGATCTTGCAGTTATTCCTGTAATAATAATAATAATAATAATGTTGAATTTATTAGCCGCTCCCTTTCCAAGCAGGACTCGGGGCGGCGTACACTAGAAACATATAAAACATAACACATGTGTACAAACACATAAACATACATATATACAAAGACATACACGTACGGAGGAGGTAATAAATTACAACATTTAGACAATTAAAACCATTTGCATACCCCCATAATAAAACCCAATATACAATAAAAATTTAAAATTTAAAAGACAGTCGGGAGAAAACGGAAAAAAAAATTACGGTTGAGCCAGGCCAGATAGTTGGAAAAGGTGGGTCTTCAACTGTACACGGAAGGAGCGGAGATCGGAAATAATCCTGATGTCACGGGGGAGGTCATTCCACAGGGCTGGGCCCATCACAGAGAAGGCTCTGCTCCTGGGTGTCGCCCCCCGACACTGTTTGGAGGACGGCACCCGGAGAAGTCCCTCTCTGTGTGAGCGAATTGGTCGTAGGGATGTGTGGGGCAGGATACGATCCTGCATGTAACTAGGTCCTGAGCCATGAAGCGCTTTAAAGATCATAATCAAAACCTTGAAACGCACTCGGTAGACCACAGGAAGCCAGTGCAGCTCGCGCAGGAGAGGTGTTACAGGGGAGTATCTAGTCCTCCCCATAATCACCCGCGCGGCCGCATTCTGGACCAACTGTAGTCTCCGAGTGCATCTCAAGGGAAGCCCCATGTAGAGAGCATTGCAGTAGTCCAGGCGAGACGTCACTAGCGCATGGGTGACTGTGCGTAAGGCATCCCGGTCCAATAAGGGGCGCAATTGGCGCATCAGGCGGACCTGATGGAACGCCCCCCTTGCCACGGCTGTTACATGGTCATCCATGGACAGCCGGGCATCTAGGAGGACGCCCAAATTGCGCACCTGTTCCATGGGGGCTAGTTGCACGCCCCCAATGGCCAGAGATGGAAGCACCTGGTTGAACCGGGGGGCCGGAAGCCACAGCCACTCCGTCTTGGAAGGGTTGAGTTTTAGTCGGTTGCCATCCATCCAGACCCGTACGGCCTCCAAACACCGGGACATCATTTCGACGGCCTCATTGGGGTGGTTCGGGGTGGAAATGTATAGCTGAGTATCATCAGCATACAGATGATATCCCACCCCAAAACCACGGATGATCTCGCCCAGCGGTTTCATGTATGTGTTGAACAGGAGAGGCGAGAGCACCGATCCCTGTGGCACTCCACATGTGAGTGACCTCCGGGTCGAACTCTGCTCCCCTGCCAACACACGTTGCGTCCGGTCAGAGAGAAAGGAGCCAAACCACCGTAGAACGGTGCCCCTGACTCCCAACCCCTCTAGCCGGTGCAACAGGATACCATGGTCGATGGTATCGAACGCCGCCGAGAGATCTAATAGGACCAGGATAGAGGAACAACCCCTATCTCTGGCCCTCCAGAGATCATCCACCAATGCGACCAAGGCCGTCTCCGTGCTGTGCCCGGGACGGAAGCCGGACTGGCGCGGGTCTAGATAATCATTTTCCTCCAGGTGACGTGGGAACTGCTGTACCACCACACTCTCTACAACCTTCGCTAAGAAAGGAAGGTTTGAGACTGGACGATAATTGACTAGGTCCGTTGGGTCCAGGGAAGGCTTCTTGAGCAGGGGCCTCACCACCGCCTCTTTCAAGGCGGCCGGTAGAGACCCCTCACCCAACGAGGCGTTCACTAGGCCCAGGAGCCAGTCACGCGTAACCTCCCAGGATGCCAGTACAAGCCAGGAGGGACACGGGTCCAATAAACATGTGGTGGGTCGCAGACGTCCACGCAACCTGTCCAAATCCTCGATGGCAACCGAGTCAAACTCCTCCCAAAGCGGTCCCTCAAGACTCGCCACGGGCGTCTCTACTGGACCACTGAAAGGGGCCCATCCCATCCGGATTTGAGCAACTTTGTCCTGTAGATATTTCCCAAACTCCTCTGCTCTGCCCTGTAAAGGGGCTTCCCGCGGTCTCTCAGACAAGAGGGAACGGGTCACCCGAAACAGGGCGGCAGGGCGGTTATCTGCGGACGCAATAAGAGCGGCGCAATGTTGACGTTTGGCCGCTCTTAATGCCACGAGGTACGTCCTCAAATAGGCTCGTGCCTGTGCTCGGTCAAATTCGGAACGGGAGGATCTCCAACGACTCTCTAGGCGTCTCTTGTGGCGTTTCATCACCCTTAGCTCCTCGGTAAACCAAGGGGCCAGGGTGGTTCGTCGCCGCAGGAGAGGCCGCAAAGGCACCACCCGGTCTAGGGCCCCGGCAGTCGCACTATTCCATGCGTCTACCAGGTCCTCCACTCGGGGGCGGGTCAGGTCCACAGGTGGTGGCCCAAGCTCCGTCTGGAACCTATCTGGTTCCATCAGGCGCTTGGGGCGGAACCATCTAATACCTTCCGGTTCCGCCTCCCCGCAGCGGGGGGTAGCACCAGGGAAGTCAAGCCGGAGAAGTGAGTGTAGTTTGGGGGACATTCAGCCAAAGAACAAATACAGGCATTCCTTGACTTACAACAGTTCATTTAGTCACCTTTCAAAGTTACAACAGAGACCAAGAAAAGTGACTTATGACCATTTTCACACTTATGACCGGTTGGCCACTGACTCATATTTATGATGGTCGCAATGTCCCGGGGTCATGTGATCCCCTTTGGTGACCTTCTGACAAGCAAAATCAATGGGGAAGCTGGATTAACTTAACAACCGTGTTACTAACTCAACAGCTGCAGTGGTTCATTTAGCCCAGGGGTGTCCAAACTTGGGAACTTTAAGACTTGTGGACTTCAACTCCGAGAATTCCCCAGCAGCTGGGGAATTCTGGGAGTTGAAGTCCACAAGTCTTAAAGTTCCCAAGTTTGGACACCCCTGATTTAGCCATTGTGTCAAGAAAGGTTGTGAAATGGGGCAAAGATCACTTAACATGACCTCACTTATCAACTGAAATTGTTAAGTCAAGGACTCCTTGGAGAGCAAACATATTTTTTTTACAGGAATTACATGTTCTAATTATAATCAACACCAGATTTTAGGATTTCTTTGTCCTGGTTTGGGCCAAAGCCCAAGAGAGCAGATCTCTCCTGGCCCCATCAAGTCCGCCTTGTATCTCTCCTGATCTTGGAATAATTGAATATTTATTGATAAATTATAATTCTTGAAGAATTGATTCATGAGACCAGTCTGGTGTAGTGGTTAAGGTGCTGGCCTAGAAACCAGGAGACCGTGAGTTCTAGGCCTACCTTAAGCATGAAACCAGGTTGGTGACTTTGGGCCAATCATGAGGAGACCATGAATTCAAGTTCCACCTTAGGCATGAAAGCCAGCTGGGTGACTTTGGGCCAATCACCAGGAGACGGTCAGTTCTAGTCCCGCCTTAGCCATGAAAGCCAGCTGGGTGATTTTGTGCCAATCCCGCGTTCTAGTCCCATTCTAGTCCCAGGAGATGATGAGTTCTAGTCCCACCTTCCCCATGAAAGCCAGTTTGGTGATTTTGGGCCAATCACTAGGATTTGTGAGTTCTAGTCCTGCCTTACCCATGGAAGCCAACAGGGAGACTTTGGCCCAGTGCCTGTCTTTCAGCTCAACCCACCTCACAAGGTTATGTTTGTGAGGGAAATAAGAGGAGGCAGGAGTATTATGCTATGTTTGCTGCCTCCAGTTACTTAAAAAGCAGTGAAAGAGGGATAAAAAGAAATATAATCAATAAATATCAGGGGCTTTGAGGCTCAGCCACAGATTTGTCCAGTGTATACACCTCCATTTGTTTTCCCTCAGGTTCTGCCTCTCTCTTAAGTGGGTGGGCCTTCTGAAGTTTCCCCCGCAATCTTTCTTTCGGCTGAAAAAATAAGTGAACACCGTCTGACAATCAAATCGCTTTTCTATGGAAAAGGAGAGAATTATGGGGCTGGCACAACCATTAATCAGCCGGCTTTATGGAAAAACTGAGTTTGCACCCAGCGGGCTTCGTGGTGAAGCATTGCTACCTTGCGAAGACACAGGACGGGGCAGGCGAAGATAAATGCATATTTTCTGGCACAATTCTTCATGAAATATGGGCCGGCTGGGCTGAAATTACCACGAAAAACATTCCGATTTGAAAGGCAGCGAGTCTGAAAGGGAAGACGTGGGAGTCCGAATGCTTCAGACAACCTCCCACCTCAGCCAGGTGAGGGGGAGGCAAAATAACAGAACACCAAGAGTTGGAAGGGACCTTGGAGGTCTTCTAGTCCAACCCCTTGCTCAAGCAGGAGACCCTCTATCAGTGATGGCGGACTTTTTATCCACCGAGTGCCCAAACTGTGCATGCACTTGCCCAAACTGAAAGGAGTGTGCAAATGTGCATGTATGCGCAGGCATGTGTGCACATATGTGCACACATGAGCGCATGTGTTGCAGAGACCTGAAGACCAGCTGGCCGGTGGGAGGCGGGGCATCCCTACACTGGCAGCATGGCACCAGTTAAGATCTTTTTCTTTTGTGAGCTTCTGTTTCGTCAATTGCAGAGAACCCCATCCCAGGGGTGACACCCAGCTGGTTCTGACAGGTCCTGGAGAACTGGCAGTGGAAATTTTGAGTAGTTTGGAGAACCTGCAAATGCCACCTCTGGCTGGCCCCAGAGTGGTGGGGGATGGGGATTTTGCAGGATTCTTCCCCTGCCACGCCCACCGAGCCACACCACACCCACCAAGCCACGCCCACAGAACAGGTAGTAAAGAAATTTGAATTTCACCATTGCCCCATCCCCCAACCAACTAAACAGGAACCGTGGCTAGATAAACGAACTCTACTCTTATTGTAAGGCTACAATAAGTCAACCTTGCACGTCTGAAAGTAGAAATTTCCTACTCTTGCTATGAATCCCCTGATCCATGAGAACAGCTCCTTCCTCCCTCCGCCCATTAAGAGACTGAGGGCTCCTCCCTCTGTTCTCTGATTGTTCCCTAGGCAGCATCTCTCCCACTCGTCCCCCAAGGTCTTCCACACACCTCATTACAGAACCAGACACAACCTTCTTCTATTACTTGAGGCCAGCCAATGCCAGCCATGTACTTAGGTAAGGAGAACAGAAGGATGGAATCAAGATCACGGGAAGTGCTAGGGCCACTTTATACGGCCTCGACAAGACCACGCTTGGAATCCTGCGCCCAGTTTTGGTCACCACGATATGCAAAAAATGTTGAGACTCTGGAAAGAGTGCAGAGAAGAGCCACAAAGACAATTAGGGAGGCTAAAATATAAAACAAGAACGGTTGCAAGAATTGGGTGTATCTAGCTTAATGAAAAAAAGGACTAGGGGTGACATGAGAGCAGTCTTCCAGGGTTTGCGCAGCTGCCACAAAGAAGTGGGGTGGGGGTCAACCTATTCTCCAAAGCACCAGAAGGCAGGACAAGAAACAATGGATGGAAATTAATCAAGGAGAGAAGCACTTAGAACTAAGGAGAAATTTCCTGACAGTGAGAACAATTAATCGGTGGAACAACTTGCCACCAGAATTTGTGGGTGCTCCATCACTGGAGGCTTTCAAGAAGAGATTGGACACCCATTTGTCTGGAATACTACAGGGTCTCCTGCTTGAGCAGGGGGTTGGACTAGAAGACCTCCAGGCTCCCTTCCAGCTCTGTTATTCTGTTCACTGTCCACTGACAATTATGTTCCAGCAAGTTGGGGTCACACTTTAGTGAACACACCGATAGACTTGTTCCCATCTTACTCCCTCAGGCTGAAGTGGGGGGGAGGGATGTCAAAAGGCTTCCAGCAGCTGCACCTTCTGCAGCTCCATTGGGTTGCTCTCCCATGGTCTCCTCAACTTCCTGCAGATCATTAAGGTTCACTATTTTTAAGAGATGCGTCCCATGTGGCTTTTCTGCCTGCAATCTTCTGCCAGAGGAGGAGGAGGAGGAGGCAGGGAAATCGCTGCCTTTTTGTACAGCTGCCCAAACCAGTTCCCTCTCCTGCAATCCTCGGCCTCCTGAAATTTTCTACCCTTCCGATCTTCAGCGGTGATAATCGTCGGCCTCCTGAGGAAGGAGCTTAGGTCTGTTTCATTTTGAATCAGAAGGAGATGCTATTTCCTGGCAGGCTGTGGAGGCATCCTTTTTTTTTTTTTAACAGCTCTCAGATTTATTTTCCCCATCTTCTTGGCTCAAAAGTTACAATCGGCCCAACTCAGCTGACACTCTGGCCCCGTTCCCTCATGCACGTTTGATGTAGGTGTGGGTCAGTGGTGACATTCAATTCTTTTACTTCGGGTTCTGTGGGCGTGGTTTGATGGGCGTGGTGTGGCTTGGTGGGCGTGGCAGAGGAAAATATTGCAAAGCCCCCATTCCCTCCCGATCAGCTGGCACTCTGGAGGCAGAAAATAGAAGGGGGCGAGGCCAGCCCGAGGTGGTATTTGCCAGTTCTCTGAACTACTCAATATTTCCGCTATCGGTTCTCCAGAACTGGTCAGAACCTGCTGAATTTCACCCCTGGTGTGGGTGTCCCATTCCTGGAATCTTTCAAGGAGAGACTGGACTTCCCAAAGGTGCTTTTTGAAGAGTTGCCTCTTGAAGAAAGCACCTTGGGGACAATATGACTGAGAATCTCCATGGACATTAAGAGGCGGGACTGCCATCGGTCAGAAATGGTGTTGGGGCCTGTTGGCCAACAGCCCCTCCAGCAGCCAAATCGGAGGAGGAGGAGGAGGTGTGGGACTCAGGGTCAGCATCAAGGCAACCTGAGAGCTCTGAGCGGGTAGAGGGAATGCAGCTGGCAGAGAGAGAGAGAGAGACAGAGGAGGAGCCTGGCTGTCCATCAGCCCTTGGATGGAGAGTCAACAGCCCCCAGGTCTGTGCAGAAGGCAGAGGAGAGGAGAGCAGTGGAAATCTATGGGCCGGTCCTTGGGACAGAAGAGCCACCTCGCTAGCTCTGGGGATCTCCCTGCCAGATAGTGCCGCACAAATTGTATTTGTGCTGATAAATTGTGATAATTTGTGCTGATAAATTGTGATAATTTGTGCTGATAAATTGTGCTGAGATATATATATATATATATATATATATATATATATATATATATATATGTATGTATGTATGTATGTATGTATGTATGTATGTATGTATGTATGTATGTATGTACGTAAATAAATAATGATTTTGGATACATGAAATAAATACAAATACAAAGGAATATTAGGACAGGGACGGTAGGCACATTCATGTGTTTATGCATGCCCCTTCCAGACCTCTTAGGAATGGGGTGAGGTCGACAGTAGATGGTCTAAGGTTAAAGTTTTGGGGGTTTGAGGATGTAACTACGGAGTCGGGTAGAGCATTCCAGGCATTGACCGCTCTGTTGCTGGAGTCGTATTTTCTGCAATCGAGTTTGGAGCAGTTTACCATAAGTTTTGTATCTATTGTGAGCTCGTGTGTTGTTGTGGTTGAAGCTGAAGTAGTCACTGACAGGGAGGACATTGCAGTGGATAATTTTATGTACTATGCTTAAATCAGACCAAAGGCAGCTTAATTCTAAGTTGTCTAACACCAAAAGTTCGAGTTTGATGGCAAAAGGGATTCTGTTGTAGACAGAGTAGAGGATCGGAGGGCTCTTCTCCTGAAATATCTCTGGACTCTCTCGATTGTATTAATGTCCGATATGCAGTGTGGGTTCCAGACAGATGAGCTGTATTCAAGAATTGGTCTAGCAAAAGTTTTGTATGCCCTAGTTTGCAGTTCAATATTACCAGAGAAGAAGTTATGCAAAATTAGGTTAACAACTCTTAATGCCCTTTTGGCAATGCTGTTACAGGGAGGTCTGGCACTTAGATCATTTGAGATGAGTCCTTGACAGAGGGAGGGCCGTCTACAAGGTCATGTCCACCCAGCTTGTATTTTGTTTTCCGATTTTTCTTGCCAATGTTTTTTATCCATTGTTCTACCCTTCTTTAAAGAATTGCATGAATTTTATAGCAAATTGCTTGCAAAATGGGGACGAGGGATGCCAAAGGGAGTCAAAGTCTTGATTTCAAGGGCCCTCCAGGGAGCAGGGTGTCCATTCTCCTCCGGAAGTCAGTTCCATATGAAAATATGTTCTTCGCATTGGTTGACTTCATTTGCATACAGATGTCATTACACAAATGACACCATTTGTGTCAATCCACAACATTTACATAATGACATCATTATGCAAATAGTATCAATAATCGCAAAGAAAATCAATTTAAAAGGCTTGTGTGTATGTGCGGTCGTATTTTTAAGTGCCTGTTTTGGATGCAGTGGGCATGGCCTTCGCTTAGCGAAACGCTTGCAGAGGAAACGCATCTGTGCCACCTCTAAAGTCCTCCGCCTAAATGGGGACCGTTTGGATGTGTTTGAAATAAAATAAATATGAAATAAGGTACATGAATGAAGGCAGGCAGACAGGCAAGGAGGGAGGGAGGAGGAAAGAGGAAGGAAGGGGAAAAGAGGGTGGGAGAAAAGGAGGAAGGAAGGTGGAGAAGGAGGGGGAAGGAGAAAGAAAAAAGAAAGAAAGAACAAAAGAAAGAAAGTACAAAAGAAAGAAAGAATGAAAGAAAGAAAGAAAGAAAGAGAAAGAAAGAGAAGGAAGGACGGAGGGAGAAAGAGAAAGAAAGAAAAGAGAAGGAAGAAGGGAGGGAGGGAAGAAGAAAGAGAGAGACAGAAAAAGAGAGACAGACAGAAAAGGAAGAGAAGGAAGGAGAAAGGAAGATAAAGAGAGAATGAAAGAAAGAGAAGGAAGAGAAGGAAGGAGGAAGGGAGGAAGAGAGAGACAGAAAAGAAAGAACAAAAGAAAGGAGGAAAATGAAAAGAAGGAAGGAGGGAGGAAGAGAAGGGAGAAAGAAAGAGAAGGGAGAGAAGGAGGGAGGGAGGAAGAGAGAGGGAGAAAGAGAAAGAGAGAAAGAAAGAAAGTCTCTTCATCTTGCTTGTTCTTGAAAGATTGGTTGTCTTTGGAGAGGGAAGGGAGAACATCAAGACTGGATTCCAAGAGCACTTCGGAGAAAAACCAGGAACTAAGGAGAAATTTCCTGACCGTGAGAACGATCAGTCAATGGAACAGCCTCCCAAAGGCGCTGGAGTTTTTCAGGAAGAGATTGGACAACCATTTGTCCAGGATAGTATGAAGGACGCCTGCCTTGAGGAGGAGGTTGGACAAGATGACCTCCGAGGTCCTTTGCAACACTAGGATTCCAAGAGACAGATGGATAGGATGCAAATGATAGAAGAGACAGGTGAGATAGAAGATGGATGGATGGATGGACATGTACGTAGGTTAATCAATGGAAAACAACTTGCCTCCCTCCTGGAATTGTGGATGCTTCATCATGGGAGGTTTTCAAGAGTAGACTGGACCACCATTTGACCAGGATGATAGAAGGGTCTCTACCTTGGCCAGAGGGTTGGGCTGGAAGAGTTATAACAGAACTGAAAAAAGTGACATGAACATTTTTCACACTTATGACCATTCCAGCATCCATATGGTCACATGACCAAACGTCAGACCCTTGGCAACTGCTTCGTATTTAAGACGGTCGCCGTGTCCCAGGGTCACGTGATGCTCTTTTGGCAAGCAAAGTCCACGGGGGAAGCTGGATTCACTAAACAACCGTGTGACTAACTTAACGGCTGCACTGATTTCCTTAAACACTGTGGCAAGAAAGGTCATAAAATGGGACAAAACTCACTTGACAACTGTCCCACTTAGAGATGGAAATGTGGGGCTCAATTATGGTTGTTAAGTCGAGGACTACCCGTAGTGTAACCTATGCATAGGAATCTTCCCAACCACTTGGAATTAGCTAAGGGTCCAGGGAATTCAAGAGGGGCTTGGATGTGGGCTACTTGTGTCTACGTAGGGATTCTTGGCTACTGCCTCTTTTAACCTCAACCCCAGCTTCTGCCATTCCTTCTCCTACAGGCTGTCAGGGTTCCAAATAATACACCCACAGCAAGCAAAACTGCAAGGGAAGTGAATTCCTCAAAGTGGGTGTATCGTATTGGCAGAGTCCTGGTGAAAACCGACTCTGAAGGTTGCCACGGTTTTAGCCCCATTAAAAGTTTTCTCCCTTCCCCAAACAATCAGTCACATGGCCCAGTCAGGTTGCTGTCCTGGTAACATCACTCTTCCTCTCTCTTACCAGGTGTAAGCATGCCCTTGGTTCTCAAGAGAAAGTATTTTGTTTTGGCTACAAAACCCCAGCTATCTCTGTTCCCTCCTCCCTATCCCTCAGCTCCAGTGGGGCAGCACTGAAGCCTCAAAATGGCTTCGGTCAGGTCAGCTTCAGGGTTGACACAGGCCTCCCCTTGATCCAGGTGCCCAGTGGTGGGATTCAGCCGGTTAGGGCCGGTTCTGACGAACTGATTGTTAAATTACTGGCTGGCCCTGCCCCTTCCTGCACCGCCCCTTCCAGGAGTCCCCACGCACCCTATTTTGGCTCCTAGGTAAATGCAGGGAGGCCCACTAGGCCGAAAACTGGGCACAGGGGGAGTGGCGCAACCCACCATGGCCCGTTTTGGCTTCAGGGAGACCTACTAGGCCCAAAACAGGGCACGGGGGGCCTCCCTGCAGCCCGTTTTTGCTACCAGGGAATGCAGGAGGCCGAGTGCTGCCTGTCAGTCCCCCTGGCCTTACCCAGCATCACCACGTCCACCCAGCCGGTCATTAGGGCAGAGAACCGGTTGTTAAATTATTTGAATCCCACCACTGCAAGTGCCACCCTGGCTTGTTTGCTTATGAGCCCGTCACCCAATGCAGCAGGACCCAGCTGCAGAGAAGCGACTCCCAGGGATCGGCCTTCTCTGCAGGAGGAGAAGGTGAGACCTTCGTGTGACTCTGGCTCTCTCTCGCTGAGGCCAGCATGTGCTGCTGCCTGGCAGGGAGGGCACAGCCCAACATTTCCTCATTAAGGGATGATAAGCAAGAGCCGTTCTGATCACCTGATGGCCAGGAGGGTGCGAGTGTTATAAAGCACACCCACACCCCACACTTTGAAAGCTGGAATTCCCACTTAACAGCTTGGCACCCAGCCACAGCTGATTTAAAACCCAGGATATCAGGGTGCACCTAAGGGTCAGGCCTGCAGCCCTCTTTTCTTTTGAGTCTTTGCGCTGCCACACTTTCTAATATTCTACTATGCATTTTCTATGGTGGGGAAATGGGAGGGGGGAATTGTACAGTGTTAGATGATATGTAGCCATAACAACATTCTTTCTAGAAAGCCAAGGTCATCCTTTGTCTTTGCATCCTCTGGACCTGACTGGAACGGAATAGGAGGAATCTGTCTTCGTGGCAGTGGGAGATTGGACCATGGGATGGGCTTGTGGGTGTGGGGGCAAGATCTTGAACTTTCAACTGGGGGGGGGGGGGAAACTGGGAAGCTTTCAGATTCGGGATGTGCCATCATGGCTCTCTTAATAAATTGGAACTTCGAGCAATACTTTGCCTTGGACTCTGATTTAATTTTGGATGCTATTTGGAACCCTGACGCTAAGATTGCTTTGTAAACAAAGGTGCTTTTTTAAAAAAAAACCAAGTTTTTTTTTGTTGCGTATTTAAAATTCTTTTGTAAACAGAGTGCTGCCTGGTTCCCCCCCCCCTTTAACATTTTCACATATACATAATTCATTTGACATTATATTTCCATTTCCCATTTTAGCCATATTGTTTTCTTCCCATATTTTCCCAACTTATTTTTTTTTAAATATACATAAAGCATTTCATTTTTATCTCTTTAGGAATAAACCAAATTTATCATTTCACTTCCATCTATTTTCTATAAGAAACATCTATCTTCAAATTCAGCACTGCATATAATCAACATTTTAGTTAATAATTTGCACACTTAATAATATTAGCATAGTTCAATCACATCTTGATTAGCTACATACCATTACCATGATTAACATATTTCATTTTATTTTACTAAAATAAAATAACGGTGTTTTGCAGGAGGCAACTGGACTTTCTTGGGTTTTTTTAAGGCATTTCGCTTATTCAAATGACCAGCTGCCTGCAAGGAGTGTAAATTCTTCCATTCCCCACCATCCAGTCAGAGCTGAAGAAGCTTCTTGGATGAGAAGTGAAACGTCTTCAAATAAAAACCAAGAAAATCAAGTTGCCTCTTGAAGAAAAGCACCTTTGGGACAACCAGGACCTGGAGGATCGAGAATCTCTACAGACTTTTAGCTACACAATTTGGGATGAAGACCCTTGGAATGGGGTGGGAGTAGGAATGGGTTTCCAGAGAAAAAAATTGCTAGACTACAGGAACCATTTGCACCACTCAGGTGACCCTGAGGACACAGACAAATCTCCAAGTGGCCTCAATGACCCTCTAAAAGGATGCAAATGACCAGCTTTGTCTGCAAGGAACATAAATCCTTCCATTCCCCACCATCCAGTCAGAGCTGAAGAAGCTTCTTGGATAAGGAGCGAAATGTCTTCAAAATTAAAAAAAACCCAGAAAATCCAGTTGCCTCCTGAAAAAAGCACCTTTGGGACAACCATGACCTGGAGGATGGAGAATCTCTACAGACTAAGATCACTTTGCTCACGACCTGCCAGGGTGATGGAGAATTCGGCTGAAGAAACTTTCGTGAAGGGTCTTAAATGCTTGGTTCTCCCAGAAGAGAGAGAGAGAGAGAGAGATGGGCTCCATCCTTATTCCTCCCCCTCAACCATGGCACCAAGCGACTGTGTTAGCCATGGTCAAAGAATAGTGAGAGGCAGTTTGGGATAGTGGTTTAGGTGCTGGCCTAGAAACAAGGAGGCGGTGAGTTCTAGTCCTGCCTTAGGTGTTAAAGCTGGCATGGTGACTTTGGGCCAATCACCAGGAGATGGAGAGTTCTAGTCCCGCCTTAAGCATCAAAGCCAGGTGTGTGACTTTGGGCCAATCACCAGGAGACAGTGAGTTCTAGTCCTGGAAAAAGTGACTTATGACGTGATTTCCCTTTTGCGACCGTCTGGCAAGCAAGATCAAGGGGGAAGCCAGATTCACTTAAACAACAGGGTTACTAATAATTAACAATTGCTCGGATCCACTTAAGAACTGTGGCAAAAAACCCACTTAACAAACATCTCACTTAACAACAGAAATTTTTGGCTCAATTATACTTGTAAGTCGAGGAGCTCCCGTACATAACTCAAGGCCCAGCTGTTCCCCAGGGCAATCTGGAGGGTAATATGACTTGAGAAGCAATACTTGTCTTCATTGATGTTAGCTTACCCTGTGTGCTATATTTTAATTTGCTCTCTGATTTTTAATCTATAGACTGGATCTTAAAGTTATAAACTGCTCAGTTCCTGTCCCACTAGGGCCCTTATCAGCTTTAGTAAATGAAGCAAGCCAATAAACAAAGATGTTTACCCTGATTTATGGATTTGGGATTTATTTTTAAAAAAAATCTTGTGCACCTATGTGAAAGCATATGCCAAAATATTAAATCTCCCGTTGAGGTTGTTTGGGGGTTTAATGAGAGATAAAGCAAATGAACTGAAATGGAACAGGGTGCCCCCCCCCCGCACTTTTTAGAAGTTCGAATAATGAGAATTTTGAGTTTATGAATAAGTATTTCCAGAAAGTATCAGCATAGTTTCTGGTTAATTACCTCCTTCATTAGAGGAGTGCTAGTTAATACTTTAGAGGAACGCGGTGGCTCAGTGGCTAAGATACTGAGCTTGTCGATCAGAAAGGTCGGCAGTTTGGGAGTTCGAATCCCTAGTGCCGTGTAACGGAGTGAGCCCCCATTGCTTGTCCCAGCTTCTGCCAACCTAGCAGTTCGAAAGCAGGTAAAAATGCAAGTAGAAAAATAGGAACCACCTTCGGTGGGAAGGTAACAGCGATGCATGCGCCTTTGGCATTGAGTCATGCCAGCCACATGACCACAGAGACATCTCTCGACAGTGCTGGCTCTTTGGCTTAGAGTCAGGAACAACTAGCACATATGTGCAAGGGGAATCGTTATCTTTTAGTTAATAGCTTAGATTAGATGCCCAATAAACTAGGCATTGATTTGGCCTTCTCTGTGGAGGAGAAGGAGGGGAGGAGTAGGAGAGGGGGGAAGGAGGAGGAAGAGGAAGAGAAAGAAGAGGAGGAGGAGGAGGAGGAGGAGGAGGAGGAGGAGGAGGAGGAGGAGGAGGAGGAGGAGGAGGAGGAGGAGAAGGAGAAGAAGAAGAAGAAGAAGAAGAAGAAGAAGAAGAAGAAGAAGAAGAAGAAGAAGAAGAAGAAGAAGAAGAAGAAGAAGAAAGAAGGCAGGCAGGCAGGCAGGCAGGCAAGAAAGAAAGAAAGAAAGAAAGAAAGAAAGAAAGAAAGAAAGAAAGAAAGAAAGAAAGAAAGAAAGAAAGAAAGAAAGAAAGAAAGAAAGAAGGGAGGCATGGAGGAAGAGGTTTTTCTTGGTGCTCTCTGAGCTTTGTGATTTTCTTGCAGACGTCTCATGGCCCAACTAGGTAACATCATCAGGACTAGAAGGAAGTGGGGTTTGTCGAGAGGAGGAGGAGGAGGAGAAGGAGGAGGAGGAGGAGGAGGAGGAGGAGGAGGAGGAGGAGGAGGAGGAGGAGGAGGAGGAGGAGGAGGAGGAGGAGGAAGAGGAGGAGGAGGAGGAGGAAGAAGAAGAAGAAGAAGAAGAAAAGGCTGGCCACCTTGTTTACCTAAGCCCTGGGACAGAGAAGCATAAGGTGATGGAAGAATATGAGTGGATGAAGACTGGTGAGCAAGATTAAACACTCTGTTCAACCTGCTAATCTGAGCTGATGCTCTTAGCTTTTCCTCCATTAATTTGAGGAAGAAATCATCCCTAGGACTCATTCCCTGGGGCCCTGAGCCCTACTTAGACCACAGAGATCTCCTGGCTGACCCCACTTAGAAGGCAGTGGTTCTCTCTAGACCAACGTTTCTCAGCCTTGGTTATTGGAAGATGGACGGACTTCAGCTCCCAGAATATCCCAACCAGCATAAAGTTCATACATCTTGAAGCTTCCTGGTTGGGGAATTTGGTGACTCCAAAGCTTTCAAGCTCCAAAGTTGAACAACCCTCTCTTTCTGTCCTGTAACAGAAAAGTGTAAGCCTCAACATCCTTGAAAAGAGCCATTGTGTTGAGATTTTGAATTGATTTTTGTTGTTGTTGAAATGAAACATCGGTGGTCCCATGGACGGATATCATGGTAATAATAACAGATGAACAGAGTTAGAAGGGACCTTCTAGGTCATATAGTCCAACCCCACCCAAGCAGGAGACCCTACACCATTTCTGACCAAGGGCAGTCCAGTCTCTTCTTGAAAGCCTCCAGGGATGAAGCTCCCACAACTTCTGGAGGCAACTTCTGTTACATGGGTTATTGGTTCTCCTTGTCAGAAAATTTCTCCTTATTTCCAGGTTGAATCTCTCCTTGATCAGTTTCCATCCTTCTCTGGCCCTTCTCACTGAAAATATCTCTGCTGAACAAAACTCCGTGTTGGCAACAGGAATGGCATCTGGCCATTAAAACACTCTGCTAGCTCCATTCAGTTACCCAGACTCCACCCCGCAAGGCATTATGGGGTCATTAAATGAAGATGATGATTCCTTGTCTGGCCCTTCCTCTCTGGGGCAGCCCCTCAAATATTGGAAGACTGCTATCCTGTCTCCCCTGGTCCTTCTCTTCACTAGACTAGCCATGCCCAGTTCCTGCAATCGTTCTTCATATGTTTTAGCCTCTAGTTCCACCCATTAGTTTCCACCCATTGCTTCTTGTCCTGTCCTCAGGTGCTTTGGAGAAGACCTTAACCCCTTCCTCTCTGGGGCAGCTCCTCAAATACTGGAAGGCTGCTCTCCTGTCTCCCCTGGTCCTTCTCTTCCCTAGACCAGCCAGGCCCAGTTCCTGCAACCGTTCTTCGTATGTTTGAGCCTCCAGTCCCCTCGTCATCCTGGTTGCTCTTCTCTGCACTTTTTCTAGAGTCTCCACATCTTTTTTTTATAGTGTGGGGACCAAATCTGGATATAGGATTCCAAGTGTGGTCTTATCAAGGCTTTCTAGAGTGGCATGAGATAAATTAGGCTCTCCAAAAGTTTGACAAATGGAAAAACGACACGTTCAGGGCTTGAAGCCGAATTTGGTGGAAACTGGAAGTGAACATTCTGAATTGTGGACTTCTGATGAAGACATACTATATGTACGGAATGAGCCAGTGGGGTGTGAAGGCCGTGGGTTTTGTGAAATCCTTTTGTGTGAAAAAAATCCACAGATGGCGAAGTTCGCGGCACTCGCTGTTCATGTGCCCCACGCATGAGGTGAGCAGCGAACTGAGAAAGGGAAGCAGAAATAATTTGATAGACGGAGCCGAGGCCTCTGTGGTTCAACTCGACCAACTGAAGGATAAAATTTGTTCAAATTGAACAGATGCAATTAAGAGAGAGAGAGAGAGAGACGCACTCTGTTAAAAATATCTTCCCTGCTCAGGAACGTAAACACATGGACTTGGCAAGGCTTCGGGGGGCCAGGTGTGTTAAACTAGATGCAAGAACAAATAAAAGCCAAGTTTTTCCTACCGCCTGCCCAATAAAAAGGAAAATTGCAGCAGACCGTTTAAAGAGGCATGGCCTATCTTGAAGGTTCCCAGTCCTCATGGTCTGGGTGAAGCTTGGGTATAAATTTTGGCCGTCACCACTAGGAGACCCTTCGCACAACTTGGTGTTGAGATCAGTTGTTCCCTTATCTGGATCATGAAGCCCAGTCGTTCATGCCCTGCTCCTCTCTTGTTTAGACTACTGCAATGCACTCTGCGTGGGGCTGCCCTTGAAGAGTATTTGGAAGGTACAGTGGGTGCAGAACGCATTTGTATGAGCAGTTCTGGAAGCCCCTTGAGTGGACTGTACAACACCGCTCTTGTGGGAGCTGCATTGGCTTCCAGTCTACTTCTGGGACCAAATCAAGGGGTTAATTCTTACCTTTAAAGCCCCCCCCCCATGGGGACAGGTTACCTGAAAACCATCTCACCCCAATGGGATTGGGCCATCCTACTTGCTCTGGCAGAATGGTCTTGTGGCAGACCCCATTGGCCAAGGAATTCCAACTTTTGGGGTCAAGGAGAAGAGCGTTTTCTGCTGGGGTCCTGTAGGAGAAGGAGGGGCTGTCAGGGGAAGATTTCACCCTGAACAAAATGAGGTCTAGGATCGGGCTGTTTTCAAACAGCATATACTTTAAGATGCGAAGAAAAAGAAAATAAATATTCTGTGGAAGCATATTCTAATTAATAAACAAACTTTAATACAAAAATAATAAATGGAAATAAAACGAAACTAACTAATTGTTACATTTTGATAAAAGAAAGTTCCGTCTACCAGTTTCCTGGCAGCCGGACAAAAGATCAGAAGTAGCTCTCTCTCTGGAATGTGTGAATCATGCGCAGTACATCACTGTCAGATAAGAACTTTTATGACCTGCGCAATAACTCTTTCTCAGTTTAACTATTTAGTGTCAATTCAGTCAGTTCATGGCTAGCAAACAATTTTAACGTAGTGACAGGGGCAGAATTTGGGGGCAGAGTTAAAAGAGGGAGCAGTCTAACATCCCTACATAGTCACAAGTGGACTAAATTCAACTCCCTTTGATTGCCATTGCCCCAGTGGTGGGATTCAAATAATTTAACAACTGGCTCTCTGCCCTAATGTCTGGCTAGGGTGGGTGTGGCCATGGTGGGCGTGGCCAAGCAGTATGAGGGCGCCGTAGCCTCCCTGCAGCCTCCTGGGAGCAAAAATGGGCCGGGGGGGGGCGCTACACCCCCCCCCCTGCATCCTGTTTTGGTCCTAGTAGGTTCCCTGCACTTACTTGGGAGCCAAAACGGGCTGCGTGGGGACTCCTGGAAGGGGCGGGGCAGGAAGGGGTGGGGTCAGCCAACAATTTAACAATTGTTTCGACTGAACTGGTCTGAACTGGCTGAATCCCACCACTGCATTGACCCTTATCTCATTCTAACCATGTGCTGACCATGAGCAGAGAAGGTTCCCATGCACAGGATTTTGGCAACAAATCAACTTAATTGGACCTTTAATGTCTGGATTTAGACTTTTACAACCTTACACCATTAACAATTAATAATTAAATGTTAGTAAACAAAGATAAACAAATGGACCTGGCAAGGGCGCAGGGGCCAGTGGGTTAAACTAGATGCAAGAAGAAATAAAAGCAAAGTTTTTTTCTAGCGCTTGCCCAATAAAAAGGAAAACTGCAGCAGATCTTTTAAAGAGATGTGATCTACCTTGAATCCTGAAGGTAATCCACTCCTCATGGTCTGGCTGAAGCTTGGGGTATACATTTTGATCGTCGTAGCGAGGAGACCCTTTGCACAACTTTTATAGAATAGAATAGCAGAGTTGGAAGGGACCTTGGAGGTCTTCTAGTCTAACCCCTTGCTTAGGCAGGAAACCCTCTACCATTTCAGACAAATGGATATCCCACCTCTTCTTAAAAACCTCCAGTGATGGTGCAGCACCCACAACTTATGGAGGCAAGTTGGTTCACTGGTTAGTTATTCTCATTGTTAGGAATATCTTCCTTACTTTTATTTTGCTTCTTTCAATTAATTTCCATCCATTATTCCTTGTCTGGCCTTCAGGTGCTTTGGAGAATAGTTTGACTCCCTCTTCTTTGTGGCAACCCCTGAGATATTGGAAGACTGCTATCATGTCTCCCCTAGTCCTTATTTCTATTAAACTAGACATACCCAGTTCCTGCAACCGTTCATCGTATGTTTCAGCTTCCGGTCCCGTAATCCTCTTTGTTGCTCTTCTCTGCACACTTTCTAGAATCCCAACTGAATGCAGCATTCCAAGTGTGGCCTTACCAAGGGATTGTAAAGTGGTATTAGCACTTAATACAATACAATAGTAGAGTTGGAAGGGACCTTGGAGGCCTTCTAGTCCAACCCCCTGCCTAGGCAGGAAACGCTATACCGTTTCAGACAAATAGCTATCCAACATCCTCTTAAATACTTCCAGTGTTGGGGCATTCACAACTTCTGGAGGCAACTTCTGTTCCACTGATTAATTGTTCTAACTGTCAGGAAGTTTCTCCTCAGTTCTAAGTTGCTTCTCTCCTTGATTAGTTTCCACCCATTGCTTCTTGTTCTACCCTCAGGTGCTTTGGAGAATAGTTTGACTCCCTCTTCTTTGTGGCAACCCCTGAGATATTGGAACAATGCTATCATGTCTCCCTTGGTCCTTCTTTCTATTAAACTAGACATACCCAGTTCCTGCCACCGTTCTTCATATGGTTTAGTCTCCAGTCCCCTAATCCTCTTTGTTGCTCTTCTCTGCACTCTTTCTAGAGTCTCCACATCTTTTTTACATCGTGGTGACCAGAACTGAATGCAGTATTCCAAGTGTTTCATCAATCTTCATCTGATCTTGATTCTATCCATCTTCATCTGATCTTGATTCTATCCCTCGGTTGATGAAGCCTAGAACTGTGTTGGTTTTTTGGCAGCTGCTGCCCACGGCTGGCTCCTATTTAAATGGTTGTCCACTAGGACTCCAAATCTATGAGAAAGATTTATAAATATCTTTGAGAAAGAAATTTAAAAACGGTGCTCAGTATTTGGAGGAGAGCAAAGACCACGTCCCCAGGTATAAAAAGGAGTGGGAGAACCATCACCAGAATGACAAATCAAGAATCAATAATTTGAAAGTTCTACAGCTTAAATGAAGCTTAAATTTGTTAAGAAGGCTCATCAACCGAGTTTAATCTCCCCTTATAATAATTTCAGTTCATTAAGTCTTCACCTGTTTGATCTGGGGAATTCTTCTCTTTGGTGTTAAAATTATTGGTCCTCATCACAGTAGACAGACGTCAAAGGGGCTGCCGGAAGAATTAGTCCCATTCTTCAAGAGGCTTATTAATTATTTGGTTTAAAAATGTCGAGGAAAGCTTATTAAATTGGTTGGGCCAGCTAATGCTTCTCTCTCTCTTTTTTTTTTTGTTATAATTTTATTAAGCTTATCCGAGTATCAAATACAAATGAAAATAGTGGAAAAGAGAAGCAGGTAGGATGAAAAGCAAAAAAAAAAAAAAACCACGTAAAGTTTTGGGGTTTTTTTTAGCTGTGGTGGAAGGGGCATCATAACATTACAGCCTCAATTATTATTATTATTTTTACTTCGCATGGTCAATAAAAACACTAGCCGTTTTTTTATAACCTGAATGAAATTGCAAATCAGTCAGTCCCAAAGTCAACGTTTCTTCGGTTTCCCCCCCCCCCCTATTTCAAGTACAAAATTCAGAAACCACAGCAGTGTTTTTCAACCTTGACACTTTGAAGTTGGGTGGTCTTCAACTCCCAGAATTCCCCAGCCAGCTGGTGGCTGGCTGGCTGGGGAATTCTGGGAGTTGAAGTCCACCCAACTTCAAGGTGTCAAAGTTGACGAACAGCCTTAGAGGACACAAATAAAATTCAGGATAATCTTGATAGAATGAAGACTTGGGTGGAAAATAAGAAAAACAAATATTTAACTTGAGACAGAGACAAACCTGTGCCCTGAGCAGACAGGAATGAAAGGCCCAGGATGATGGGATACCTGGTGTTCCCTAGCTTGAAAATAGACCTCCTATCCATAATCCTGGCTTGTTTTAAACTCAGCTTTTCTGAGCCATCCAATGGCTCCCCGTGGGGCTCCTTTTCGTGCATTCCTATTTGTGTTATTGTTTTTATACTGTTTAAATCCTCTTGGGGAGTTTTAACCATAGCAACCGGGAAGCAATCTATTTAAAACAATAATAACCAAAAAGCTCAGAACGTGCTTATTTCTTTGATGCTTTTTCTTCGTCTTCAATTTGTTCCTGCAACTGAGCTCTGTCTCTGTTTATTCTTCGGGGGTCCCAAAGGTTCCCACCACCCACCTTTGACTTAGGATCACTGGAAGAAAATATTTGTAGCTCAGGGATGAACTGGGACCTTCTTGGTGCTCTCTGGACTTGGTGGGTTTCATGCAGGCGTTTCATGACCCAACTAGGGAACATCATCAGTGTTAGAAGGGAGGGGAGTTGGGAGGAGGAGGAGAACTGCAATGTCCTTGGTGCTCTCTGAGCTTGGTTGTTTTCTTGCAGTTGTTTCATGACCCAACTTGGAAACATCATCAGTTTTAGAAGGGAGGGGAGTTGGGAGGAGGAGGAGGAAGAAGAGGAGGAGGAGGAAGAAGAGGAAGAGGAGGAGGACTGCAGTGTCCTTGGTTCTCTCTGAATTTGGTTGTTTTCTTGCAGTCGTTTCATGACCCAACTAGGGAAGATCATCAGTTTTAGAAGGGAGAGGAGTTGGGAGGAGGAGGAGGAAGAAGAGGAGGAGGAGGAGGAGGAGGAGGAGGAGGAGGAGGAGGAGGAGGAGGAAGAAGAAGAGGAGGAGGAGGAGGAGGAGGAGGAGGAGGAGGAGGAGGAAGAAGAAGAGGAGGAGGAAGAGGAGGAGGAAGAAGAAGAAGAGGAAGAGGAGGCCCTTTTACAACTTTTCGACAAGAAAGTCAGTGGGGAAGCCACTTGACAACTATGTGACTAACTTACACACTTCAGCAATTCACTTAACAACTATGTCAAAAAAGAGGTGGGAAAAAGTGAAACTTTGATTTTGGAATCTACTGATTAGATAGATTTATTGTTGCAGAAATGGCTAGTTTCTATTATTATGAAAAAGTAAAAAGTTGAGGGAAGGTCAATGCCTTATTCAATTGGATCAAAGGAATCGGAAGTCAATGCCTTTCTTTTCTTTTCCCTCTCTTTCCCCATTTTTCACTCCCCTGTTTCCTTCCCTAATTTCCTTAACATTTGGGTCAGGGTTTCCACGGATGCCCTAATTAAATCATGAGTCTCAAGTCAAGCTTCAAAAGAAATCCAGTCATTTATTAGGAGCTTCCTGTCAGCATGTTCCCAAGTGAAGCCAGCTCTGACCCCACGTGATTTACAGCCCAAGTATGACCTTGTTTCCCCCCTCCCCCAGGGTGTGTCATCAAACACATTTGGCCAATGGGGCAATTTCGTTGTAGAGATCACTCCCCTCCGGTGCTGTAAGTAACCCTGGGATACAGCCTTGAGAGAGATAAGTCTGGAATGTGCATCTATCTTTTGCTGCTGTGCCGTTTCATTGGTTTTCCATCCCCCACTTTCCTATGGCAACTCGAGAGCAGGCCAAGGATGCTTTGCGACTTGACAATTTGCTTTTGTATTCTCTTTGTATGTTCTCTTTATAAACTAATGAAACTACTGTATTGTTCAGATTATAAAACGCACTTTTTCCCCTCAAAAAAGAGGGTGAAAATCTGGGTGTGTCTTATACACTGAATACAGCATTTTTGGCCTACCGAAACCCCACCCCCTTTGCAAAAGCGGATGTGCAGAGGATTTGGGAGACTTGCAAAGTGCTCCTGGGGGCTGGGAGGACCATTTCCCCCCCAACCCCCAGGAGTACTCTACAAGCCTCCCAAAGCCTCTGAATGCCTTCTTTTTTGCCAAAAATGGGCCATTTTTTGCACGTTTTTTGGGAGGGACAGCCCCCAGGAGTACTCTACAAGCCTCCCAAAGCTCTGCATGCCTTTTTTTGTTGTTGCAAAAAATGAAGTGTGCAGAGGGTTTGGGAGGTCTGCAGAGTGCAAATACTTTTTTTTTTTTGAAGTTTACCTCTTCAAAATCATGGTGCGTCTTATACTCTGAAAAATACGGTATACACAAAAAAAACCCACCTAAGTCAAAAAAAGAGTTTTCAAATAGGGCAAAACTCACTTAAGTGTCTCGCGTAGCAGTGGAAATGTTGTGCATGTCGAGGATTTATCTGTGTAAGGAATGGCGAACTGAGGGTGTCACAGAAAACAGAAGCGCAGGGTCAATGCTTGTCCAAGGATCGAAGGACTTAAGAACCGCTTGTGTTCACACCAGAAGAATAAAAATCAGGAGCCAAACAGACTGATATTGCAGGCGGAATAAATCACTTGCACTGATGACGTTATCTAGTTGGGTCATAAAACATCCACAAGAAAACTACCAAGTTGAGAGAACACTGAGGACTCCAAAGTTGCTGTTCTTGTCATTGCCGTCCTCCTCCTCCTCCTCCTCCCAAACTCCACTCCTTTCTTGCACTGATGAAGTTACCTAGTTGAGTCATGAAATGTCTGCAAGAAAACTACCCAGCTTAGAGAATATCAAGGACGGCACAGACTTCCTCCTCCTGCCCTCCCCAAGCCCTCTTCTCTTCTAGTACTGATGATGTTCTTTAGTTGGGTCATGAAATGTCTGCAAGAAACCAACCAAGCCCAGAGAGCATCAAGGACCCCACAGGTATCCTCTTCCGCTCCTTCTTCTTCCTCCTCCTCCCCACAAATCCCCCTCCCTTCTAGCACTGATGACCTTACTTAGTGGGGTCATGAAACATCTGCAAGAAAACCACCAAGCTCAGAGAGCACCAAGGACCCCACAGCTCTCCTCCCCCCCTCTCCTCCTCTTCCTCCTCCTCCTCCCAACAAACCCCACTGCCTTCCAGCACTGAGAACATTACTTAGTTGGGTCATGCAACATCTGCCAAAAAAAAAAAAAAACAACAACCACCCAGCTCAAAGAGAACCCATGAACCGCTCATTTCAACCCCGAGTTACAAATATTCTCTTTTATTGGTGGAATAAATCCTTGCTCCCTCCCGAAAGGGAGAGGCAAGAGGTGAGAAGTTGAGAGAACAAAAGGCATTCTGCCCATTGAGGCAGGGAGGGGTGGGGAGCCCGCTGGAGAGCGGGTCTGCACACTAGATTTAATTTAGCCTCCCTTTTGTTTGCCTTATCTTGGGTCTTTCATTCATTTGGCTGCCTATTTTTTATCCTCTCCGGTCTTCTGGAGACCGTTGCTTCCCCCTCCCCACCCCAAAAGTAGCAGCTTCATCAGCCAATGCAATAAATGCCTCTTTTAATATCCCAGGTAGAGACCCTGAATAGTTAATGCTCTTCTGAATATTATGCACTCTGTTCTTTTCTTTTTCTTTTAACCTTGTTAGAAAGCAAGACAGACTGTTTAATTTCAGGCCATTATCTGCCTGTAATTGCTGGAAGGATTTTATTTTGTTGGGAACGCTGGAAGCCAATCAATTCCCACCCACCCGCCCTTGGCTCTCTCTCCTTGCGTGCAATGGTGGGAGCAGGGCAAAAAAAAAACACCCAAACCCTTTTATTTGATGGAAAAGCTTAATTTTTCAAGCCACCCTTGGCGTGGCAGCCACCGATGGCACCGCTTTGTCAAATTCTCATTTCGTGGCGAGACTCAACTCGGCAATCTGGAAATGGGTGATGAGGACATTGGAAGGAAAGTCAGGGAGGGGGTGGGAAGAGATGGGGGGGTGATAATGGAATAAAATGCAGGCCACCCTCCAAAGAAAGCTCAATAGCAAACAATGTGGGGGTTGTGGAGACACGCAAGAGGCGGGGAGGGCAAAGCAAACAAAGATACTGCAGCTCGGGACTCAAACGGCTCCGAAACGGTCCCGAAATCGGTGTACCTTGGGGGGGAGGGGCTTCATAGCACCGTGATGGCCACCATCGTGGCTTTTCAGACCCTTCTGCATGATAGGAGTCAATGAAAGCCCTTCAACATTTAAAATCGGAAGAGGAATTAATTGTAAGAGGAATTAACCGTAGCTGCAAGAGGAAATAACTACCTTAAAGGTAGAGCAAACCAAATTGAAAAACGGGAAAGGCAAAACTAAAACTAACTGGGGGAAACAAAACAGGAGAACTAAAACTGAAAACCCTTGGTTTCTAACCTGATTCCTTAACCACTACACCAGACTGTCTCTTGCGCTGTTGCTAGTTTTAAAAGAAGGCCTTCCAAGACCTTCACTGTCAGTCCGAAGACTGGTTGCGTTACCTGGATTCATTCATTTTGGTCTTCTTTATATTTAATTTTAGCATCAATTTTCGCTCTGCTCCTTATCTACACTTTTCGGCTATCAATGGTGTCATCAGTGTAACATAAGTTATTGATTTTCTTCCTCCAATTTTAAAACCGTCCTTATCGTCATTCAATCCAGCCTCCTTCCAAATATATTCTGCGTATCGGCTGCATCAATAACCAGAAGTGTGTGCAGCTTTATTGCCCTCCTTCGCCAACCACGTTGGGTCCCTATTGTGGCCCAGCAGGATCCGGTTGAGCTGCTGATGGACTCGGATAGCGAGGAACCATATGAGTCTGCCCTGGACAATGTGGAGGATCCTGTGGAGCGTTCAGACTCAGAGCAGGGACCAGAGAGGCTGGTTGGCCACCAGGAGGCACCTGAGGCATGGAGCAGTGGGGAGGATCAAAGGCAGTTTGTCCCTGATGCTAGATTGAGAAGGGCTGAGAAACGGAAGCAGCAACTCCATAGGCAGACTCCCAGAAGATAATTAAACACAGGTGGTTGTGGATTGGCTCCTCCCAAGAGAGATTATAGGTGAGGCGTTGGGAGGGGACATTTGCAGGAAACAACCGAATTAGTTTGAATTAGTAGTTAAGAAAATCTATGTATTCTAGCCGTGTCTGCTCGTTTGGACTATCTGCGTTGCTTCATTTGAATTATCTGGGTTACTCCATTGAACGTGAGTTGTCCGGGCCCTCAGCCAAAGGATTCGTTATCTCAGTAATTAAACAGTGGCAAACAGCCAAGCCCGTGCTCTGGTTTATTCACAGGCATGGAGAAGGGGGTCAGAACAGGTCCCTATTGTGGTTTCTTGACCTGCGTATTTCACTTCTCATTTCCCATGAGATGTTCTGGTGGTGACTTCTAGTCCCACCATAGGTACGAAAGCTGGCTGAGTGACTTTGGACCAATCACTGTTCTGACCTAGGCTTCCAGAGAAAGCATGAATCACAATCTTAGTCCCCCAAACCCTTTTTTATTTAGACAGCTGTGAATTATGGTCATTCACAGCCCGTAGCGATTCACAGTCTGTGAAGATTGCGACAGATGTCTGCTCGAGTTGCCACAGTCTTTCAGGGTAAGGCTGATAAGCACCCACCTTTAAACGCTGCCAGAGACCTAATTGCTAATTAGTTTTGCAAGGCCAAACTTAGCACAGAGTCAAACAGAACTTTTCAAAGCTTGAACTAATTGCTTCCTGCAAAATCTCATGTCTGTTCGCTCCTCTTTTATGTCTTATGGGCGGGGCCAATCATATCCAAGCCTTCCTCCCAAGTCGCCCCTATTGTCTTAACAGTTCTTGTCTTCTGGCAGCTCTGCGCATGTGCACACTGGGAACAGGCTCCCCCTGTTCCTCTGCCTCGCTGATGTCCGACTCTGGAGTCTCTGGAGGCAGCACATAACTTCCAGAAGGCCCTGGCCCCCTCTCTGCCTCCGACACAGAGTCCAAGACTTCCCCAGACTCCAGGACTGGCCCATGATCCTCCCCAACCTCCTCGCTGTCCGACTCTGCTGCCAGCTCTGCAGGCCACTGGTGGGCCACAACAATTTCACTTCTCATTTCCCATGAGGAGATGTTATGGTGGTGGGTTCTAGTCCCACCATAGGTACGAAAGCTGGCTGGGTGACTTTGGACCAATCACCAGGAGAAGGTGAATTCTAGTCCCACTTTAGGCTAGTCCCTCTCTCTCAGCCCAATCCACCCCACAGGATTGTTGTGAGGAAAATGGGAGGAGGGAGGTGTGTTGGATACCTGTCTCCTGCTTGAGCCAGGGGGCTGGACTAGAAGACCTAGAAGTCGTAATTCAAGGACTCCCTGCATTTCTGAAAAGTCTCCCAAAAAGTGATTCAAGAGATAACTAGACAATGAATAACACGTACATTTCCCCTTTAAAATGATTTTAGAAAAAGACCTTTGTGATTAATAAGTTAATAGTTCCAGGAGTGATTTATAGCAAGAAATGGCAAAGTTTATTAAAAAAAATCTATGATGTGGCACTATTCACGGTTTAGATTAATTTAGCTAAACAACATATTGCAAATTATTGATTAGTTATCGGAGTAACATTTGTGTGAAAAAGAATATGGGGAGGTTGTTAGCATTTGTGCCCTAGGCTAATTTACGTATAAGGGTGATTAAAAATGAGTGCTTATTTTAATTTGTTATTATTTCTACTTACACTCATGTTCCTCTCCATGGAGCTAAACATGTGGCTATTGATAATACAGAATAACAGAGTTGGAAGGGACCTTGTAGGTCATCTAGTCCAACCCCCCCAAAAAAGCAGGAGACCCTACACCATTTCTGACAGAGGCCAGTCCAGTCTCTTCTTGAAAGCCTCCAGGGATGAAACTCCCACAACAATTTTTCACACTTCAAACAGTTGCAGCATCCCCATGATCAAAATAAAGACTTGTGGCAACTGGCATCTACTTCTGACTGTTGCAGTGCCTCGGGGTCACATGATCCCCGTTTGTGACCTTCTGACAATCAATCAATGGGGAAGCCAGATTCACTTAACAACTGTATTAGTAACTGAACGACATAGTGAAACGAATGAAGGAGAGAAGCAACTTAGAACAATTAATCAGTGGAACAGCTTGCCACCAGAAGTTGTGAATGCTCCAACACTGGAAGTCTTTAAGAAGATGTTGGACAACTATTTGTCTGAAGTGGTGTAGGGTTTCCTGCCTGAGCAGTGGGTTAGACTAGAAGACCTCCAAGGTCCCTTCCAACTCTGTTATTCTGTTACTTAACAACTATGGCACGAAAGGTTGAATTTTGAGCACAATTGTGGTTGCAACTTGAGGAATATCTGTATAAAGAAAAGTGCCTTTTATTGTTAGAAAAACTGGTTGGGTAGTACGCACATTAGAAAAACATGAATCACAATTTGTTCATGAGTTCAAAACCACAAGCTTTTCTTTTAAATTTAAAAGAAGTTCTTTTAAATTTTGGAAACCTGGTTGAACCCAAAAACTCACGCTAGTAAAAGGCAAACTCTTGATGAATACAAAACTTGACAGATTGTTGTTCTTGCTCTGAATGTCTGCAACTTTGGGGGTGAATAAGCTGATCTCATACTTTCTGAAGAATATGAAAATTATTCCCGTTGTGGGAGACAAAATTGGGGAGGAAGCTCAGTGCCAAGATTGAGTCTTACCTCATGTCATTAAAAAATAAATTGCAGAAGCCCTGGAACATAAAGTACAGATCAATCTTATTTTTTAACACCAGAAATAACCTAATGAATTCCAAGATTGATTCGGAATATAGCTTTCTTGGTAAGGACCCAGTGGGAATTGATTGCAAAATTGATGCCTTAGTGCTGATAAGATGAATTTAGAATAAATCTTATTGCTAACTACTCCCTTTTATACTCATAAAATAATAAGACTGATTCCAATCAAAACTTCGACTTGAAAGAAAGAAAGGGGAGAAAAGAAAATAGCAACAGGGCTGAGCTTGGGAGCTCTCAACTCACGCTCTATGGCCCCACAGAGGGAGGGAAAATAGGCACATATTTGCAAGTTATGAAGACAATAATTTCATATCTGATGATCACTGTTCCAAATAGCATCCAAAATTAAATCAGAGTCCCAGGCAAAGGATTCCTCAAAGCTCCAATTTATGAAGACAGCCATGTTGGCACATCTGGGAAAACCTGAATCTGAAAGCTTCCCGGTTTTCCCCACCCAGTTGAAAGTTCAAGATCTTTCCCCCACATCCACAAGTCCATCCCATGGTACAATCTCCCACTGCCATGCTGGCAGCTTTCATCCATCCAGTTCCGGTCAGGTGCAGAGACAAAGATGACCTTGGCTTTCTAAGAAGAATGCTATTATGGCTACATATCACCCAACTCCATATAATCCCCCCTCCCATTTTCCCACAGTAGAAAATGCATAGTAGAATAATAGAAAGTGTGGCAGGCCATACTTTCTTGACGGTGAGAACAATTAACCAGTGGAACAAAGTTGTAGGTGTTCCTGCATGGACAGGGGGCTGGGCTAGAAGACCTCTGAGTTTCCTCCTAATTCTGCTATGCTGTGCTAATTGATCAGTGGAAAAGCTTGCCTCCAGAGGTTGTAGGTGCTCCATCAATGGAGGCTTTTAAGAAGAGCCTGGATGGTCCAGAATGGCATAGGGTCTCCTGCAGGGGATTGGACTGGAAGACCTCCAAGGTCCCTTCTCTGTTATTCCGTTAAGATTCAGGGAGCCATCATCAAACTATATCTGGTACAGAAGTGGGTTCCTCCCAGTACGGTCTGGTACACCAGAAGAGGGAGTGAAAATCTGGCGTATCGGACCAGACCCGTACCGTCCAGGCCCTGGCCCCGTACCAGCAAAAGAAAGAATATCCCACCGTTCCGGAACTGCACCGTGAGGTAAGGGAAGCGGCTCTTGGCAGAGACCTTCCCTCCCCCTTCAGAGAGCCCTTGTGGGGAGGGAGGAGGTGGCCCGGTTTGAACGTGGGCAGGCGGTTTAGTGGCCGGTGCTTCCTTCCCTCATTGAAGTGGGCAGAAAAAGAAAAGAGATGCGCAATAGCGAGGGTGAAGGCGCTCCCCTTTGCCCTTGGTGGCGGGACCAGGGGGCTGCTTTATCGCATGCCTCCTTCGCTCGCTGAGTCTCTTCTCTCTCTCGTTCGAAAAGCCACAGTTGGGTCAGGCCAGCAAACTCACCTTGGGATCCTTGCCAGGCATGGCGGAGGCTTCCTTTCAGGCAGCCCTCCTCCTTCTCCTCTCATGACCCCCTGGCTGGCTGTGGCAGGGCCAGGAGGGTGCGCACACGCAGGGAGACCCCCCCCCTCAAGCAGGCACCAAAGCACAGCAAAAGTGCGCGCGGGGCGGGTGGCTGGTCCCTTAGGAGGGTCTTAGCAGGATGCAAAAGGATGCAGCTTCTCCTCTGCGCTAAGGCTCCAGCCACAGTGCCTCCTCCTCCTCCTCCTCTTCCCTGCAAACTCTTTCCCTTCTAGCACTGATGAACTTACCTAGTTGGGTTATGAAATGTCTGCAAGAAAGCTACTAAGCTCAGAGGGCACCAAGAACCCCACAGTCCTCCTCCTCTCTGAAAATCTCACCCCCTTCTAGCACTGATGATGTTCCCTAGTTGGGTCATGAAATGTCTGCCAGAAAACCACCCAGCTCAGAGAGCACCCAGGACCCCACAGTTCAACTCTGAGCTACAGAGATGCTCTCCTACAAAGGCTACGCTCTACAGGGAGGAGACAGGAGGGTCTCCAGGTTCCAAGGAACGGAAAACACAACAGTCAGAAATTAGCGGGGGTCCAACCCCAAGCCTTTCCTTCTGCTCATCATTAAGAAGAAAACCCCCGAGAGACGCCCACGTGCTTCTAACTCCAGGCTTCCTGTGAGAAGAAAGGATAATCCAGGCCAACCTTGTTAATTCATTTACTTTTAATTTGGTCTTTGTACCAAGGACTGTGGGGTTCTTTGCAAGAAGGAAGCAAGACAAATATAATGAGCCTAGATTTTATGTAAGATATATATATATATATTTTACAAAGCCGAAAGAGATGAAAAAGAAGTGAGCCTCTCTGGCAGTTATGATTGGCTGGGTTTGTATGTGGCTATTTAATGAAGCTGAATTAAATGCAATCAAACGGTCTCAAGTTATGTTCACTGAACTTCCAAAAAGGGAAATTGCATATCCAAATTAGCATAACTGACGAGAATCGTTCAACTACACTGATACAACCTACTTAGCCGGCTCAGTTAAGGGGCTCATGGCAGCAAATGTGCAACGGGCTAAATTTAGCATTAGCGATAAACCTGGTTAGTTGTTTCGTGGTTTTCTATAAGGCATGACTCCAGTCTGGTCGTGCAATTTGATTCTGGAGTTCGTAATGAGTTGGAACATCGATCTAAAGGAGGCTCTATTAAAGACAGCAGGTAGAACATCGGAGAAGAAGATAGGAGAAGGAGAAGCAGTTTGGTGTAGCGGTTAAGGTGCTGGCCTAGGAACCAGGAGACGGTGAATTCTAGTCCTGCTTTAGGCATGAAAGCCGGCTGGTAATTTTGAACTAATCACCAGGAGACGGTGAGTTAGGGTTAGGGTTAGGTGAAGAGCCAATTAATCTGATTTATTGCTAACTATGTCTATGCACGGGAATCCGTTTAACTAACAGTGGGCACCTACTGAATGTTAGATCAAGGTCCATGGAATTCAAGGGAGGATCTGGCTGAGTTTGATTGTGGCAACATAGGGATCCTAGGCTGATCCCTCTTTTCATTCTGCCCTGAAGGTTCTGTTCCTCCTTCTCCTGCAGGTAGAGAAATGAGGTGGGTGGGTGGATACAGGAACTGATATAAGGAGAATTGATGGATGAATGGTTAGATGAGATAGAGGGATGGACAGACAGGCAGACAGATAGACAGACAGTCACAGGATAGATGGATGGATGGATGGACAGACGGACAGATGGACAGATGGACAGACGGACAGATGGGCAGATGGACAGACAAACAGACAGATGGAAAGACAAGATGGATGGATGGACAGACTGGATGGATGGATGGATGGACAGAAAAATAAGATAGATGGATGGATGGATGGATGGATGGATGGATGGAAAGATAGATAGATAGATAGATAGATAGATAGATAGATAGATAGATAGATAGATAGATAGATAGATAGATAGATAATTATGGACGGACAGATGGATGGACGGAGAGACAGACAGATAGATAGATATGGATGGATGGATGGATGGATGGATGGATGGATGGATGGATGGATGGATGGACGGACAGACGGACGGATGGATGGGTAGTTAGGTAGGTAGGTAGATGATGGATGGAGAGAGAGACAGAGACAGAGACAGAAAGAGACAGAGGGAGGGTGGGAGATGGGATAAAGACCAGGCCCATATGTTAACGTCCATTTAGACTGATTTATAGCTAAAACCCTGTGCACAGGATCTTCTCAACTAATGCTCAGCGCCTGCTTTGTGTCAGATCAGGCTCAATGGCAATAAAAGGACATTGGACTTAATCCGCTTGTGACTATGTGGGGATTCTAGGCGAATCCCTCTTTTCACTCCTCCTCCAGGTTCTGCCCCTCCTTCCTCTGCACTTTTTATGAATTCAGTCATACAACAAGTCAAACGGCTCTTCTCACCAGAAAGGTAACAAATGATGAGTGGCCACCATCCACAGGTGAAATAATTCCTCTTCTATTCCTAGTAGAGCCTCCCCAAAGGATGCAACTGCCATACTACCTCTTGGACTCACTGTGGGTTCAGGCCATACGGACCCCATAATGAATCAAGTCTGCCTATTTTTCTTTCTCTCTGAGTCTCAGTTTTATAAATCTCCCCTTTTTTCCCTCGATGTTTTCCTTTTTACAAAATTAAACTGAAGTCAAGGGAGAAGGTGTTTCTTTAAAGTTAAACGTGCACGTAATTTAGTGCATGTTTCTTTGATTCCCAGTTTTGCCTACGAGACACTTTTTACAAAGACTTTGTCCTAATATAATAAATTTCGGAGCTTTATTTTCATGAACGTAGATCTTTTCGCACCCTTTCCCCGCCGCATGCATTCCTATCTAAATGGCAAAGTTTGGACCGCTGCCAGTTCTCAAGTGATAACTCTTTTTTAGCCCATGTCCTGCTACAAAAACTCAAAATTAGATAGCTTGCATTCGGAGGGAAGCTGAGCAGCCTCCCTTCCCATCTTTAACAATAACTGATGAGTTTTAAATAGCAGGAGGGGTTAGCACACCTCGCGTAGCGGCATTTTCTCTGGTGAGGAATTCTGCAGGTTTTGTAACTGGAGAACTTTAAAAAACCCTAGTGTTTAGGAAGGACCCCAACTGTCGTGGGTTTGTTCACACAACATACATAATCTAGTTGTCAAATTAAGCCATCTTCTGGCTTCATACAATAAGCAGATTGAGTAGAATTCAAAAGAGAAAACCAGAAAGTCCAGATGCCTCCTGAAAAAGCACCTTTGAGACAACCGTGACCTGGATGACGGAGAATCTTTACAGACTTTTAGCTGTCCAATTTGGGATGGACACCCTTGGAATGGTGGGGGAGAAGGAATGGATTTCCAGAAGGAAAATTGCAGACTACAGGAACCATTTGCACCACTCAGGTGACCCTGAGGACAAAGATAAACCTCCAAGTGGCCTCAACAACCCTCTAAAAGGATGCAAATGACCAGCTGTCTGCAAGGAGTATAAATCCTTCTCTTCCCCACTGTCCAGTCAGGACTGAAGAAGTTTCTCAGATGAGAAGTGAAATGTCTTCAAAAGAAAAAAACCAGAAAGATCTGTTGCCGCCTGAAAAACTCCCTTTGAGGACAGCCATGACCTGGTTGACTGAGACTCTCTACAGACATTAAATCCTAGTGTTTAGGAAGGATCCTAACTTGCAAAAGTTTGTCATGTAACATACGTAACCTAGTTATCAACTTAATCCATCTCCTGGCTTCATAAGACAAGTCGAATGATAAACTAAGCAAAGGAGCTGGCTTCCCACAATAAGCAACTGAAGCTGAATGGATCAAGAGAATGCAGCTGCTAAGTGATTTGATTTGGTTAAGTCAAGGGGTTGGACTCGAAGACCTCCAAGGTCCCTTCCAATTCTGTTATTCTGAAGGGTTACCAATAGAAGAGTCATAGAATCATAGGGCTGGAAGGGGACTTGGTTGTCTTTTAATCCAACCCCCTTCCCAAGGCAAGAGAGAATAGAATAGAATAGAATAGAGGAGAGGAGAGGAGAGGAGAGGAGAGGAGAGGAGGAGAGAGAATAGAACAGAACAGAATAGAAGAACAGACTAGCAAAGAAGAGAAGAGAGAAGATAATAGCAGAGAAGAGAAGAGAGGAGAAGGGAGAAGAGAAGAAAGGAGAGGATAGAAGAGAAGAGAGAAGAGAAGAGAGAACAGAACAGAATAGAATAGCAGAGTTGGAAGGGACCTTGGAGGTCTTCTAGTCCAGCCCCCTGCTCAGGACGGAAAACTTTATACCATCCTGGACCAATGATTGTCCCATGTTTTCTTGAAGACCTCCCGTGATGGAGCAGACACCACTCCCCCTTTGGAAGACCTCCAAAGTCCCTTCCCATCTGATTATTCTGGTGTTGTTGTTGTTCTTTAGTCCTTCCCATTGTCGGCCAATTTTTGCTTTTCATGCACAGCAGAGAACCTCGTTGTCCAAGCGCACCACCTTCTCAGGAAGGAGACGTTCTCCGCCTCTTCCTTCTCCTGGCATCCATTTCCCATTTAAGGAGCCGGCTGCTTTTCTTGGGATGAGCCCCTGACCTCCCTGAGCCATTCAAAAGACGGAATCAGTGGAGGGAAATGGGGCAGGCGAGATTCGCTCCTCGTTCATTTGCATATAAATCTGAAAAGCCTCTCGTTCCCGCGTTCTTCCTTCCTTTCATTATTGCTTCTCTTTTCTTTTCCTTTCAGCCTCCTAGGCAATTTAATATTAAGGATGACCTTATTGGACACAGGGAAGCTTGGCCCCGTTGCACCCAATTTAATTTTGTGTTTGTGCAAACACAGAATCCCAGAGTTGGAAAGGAACCTGGAGGTCATCCATCCAGCCCGTGTTGCAAGAATGCACATGAAAGCCTCATTTTTTTTTTCTGCCCCAGAATGTCACTTGCTTATAATTCATAATTCTAATATGGAAATAATTTTTTTGCAAGGCGTTTTGGAGGTTTTGCAATGCAGCTGTTGCTTTATTTTTCCCCAATCCTGGGAAGATGATGTGTGACACAAGTAGTAAAAAACAGAAGAGAATGGTCAGGTCCACCATTATATGAAGGACCAGGGGAGGCAGGAGAGCATCTTCCAATATTAGAGGGGTGGCCAAAGAGAGGAGGGGGGTCAAGCTATTCTCCAAAGCCCCTGAAGGCCATAGAAGGAATAATGGATGGAAACTGACCAAGGAGAGATTCAACCTGGAAATAGCAAGACATTTCCTGACAGTGAGAACAGTCAACCCAGGGAACAGGGTCTCCTGCTTGGGCAGGGGACAGGGGTTGGACTAGATGACCTACAAGATCCCTTCCAACTCTTTGAATCTGTTAATATCCGGCCATTCTGTTGGAGGGAAGGGAAGGAGGCATGTTTTGCAGGCTTCCACTTTTGCTGCAACTGCTTGGGAGTTAGGGAGGGGGGTTCTTTTTGGAGATGGATCCAGGTTGGTTCCAAAGCCATCATGGCCTGAGAACAAGCGGCCATTTGCCTTGCACCTCAGCGGTCTCAAAACAACCTTGTGGCATCACATTGTGTGTGTTGGGCTTGGGGAAACGAAAGAATTGCTTTGGGCTTCACGTGGGACTTCTCAGATTCTGCCTTGCTTTCCTGCAGTCACTCTCTCACTAAAAGTCCATTGGGGAAACGAAAGAATTGCTTTGGACTAAAAGTCCTTTTGGTTTAACTTAGTAGATTCAAGAGTCTTGCTTTCCCAAGGGGCCAACGGGAGCAGGTTCTCACAAAATGCCCCATCTTTTTCCTTTTGTGGACAACTCTCACCAGACAGCCCCAGATCAGGGATGAAATCCAGCAGGTTCTGACAGGTTCTGGAGGACTGGTAGTGGAAATTTTGAGTAGTTCGGGGAACTGGAAAATAGCACCTCTCACTGATTTTGCAGCATCCTTCCCCCTGGAGTGGGGAGGGAATGGGTTTTTTACAGTATCCTTCCACTGCCACGCCCACCAAGTCATACCATGTCCATCAGGCCACGCCCACAGAACCGGTAGTGAAAAAAAAAATTGAATTTCACCACTACCCCTGATAGGAGAGAAGAAACCTAGATCTAAGGAGAAATTTCCTGACAGTGAGAATAGCTAACCGGTGGAACAGCTTGCCACCATCGGTTGTGGGTGCTGCTCACTGGAGGTTTTTAAGAAGAAATTGGGCAGCCCCTTGTCTGAAATTAACCTGGAATTAAGGAGACAGTGGGCACAATAATGAGTAGAACAGATGGAGTTGTGGGTGCTCCATTACTGAAGGCTGTTAAGAAAAGTCACTTGGCTGAAATGATATAGGGTCTCCTGCTTGAGCAGGGGTTGGACTAGAAGACCTCCAAGGTCCCTTCCAACTCTGTCTTTCTGTTATTCTATAACAGAGGGCACATGCATGATCAAAAATGGTCTCTGCCTTACCTGCCCAGCCCAGGTAGGAAAAAAGAATCAAAAGAAAAAGAAAGAAACAAGCAATTTATCCTCCATCCACCCAGTATTTTCCTAAAAATAAGTCTGAAAAATGTCTGAAAGCTGTTTTAAAGAATAGCTCAGCCTGCTCTCTCATCCCCCAGTTATATCCCCAGCTCTAAGAGATATTTAGCTTGGAATGATAGCTTCTCCTCGACTTATGATGGCAATTGGGGATCCAGGTTCAAAGCAGCCTAACCCAAGATTAGCAATTCCAGCATGAAGTGTGTGATATTGGAATACTTGGGATACTGCATTTAGTTTTGGTCGCCACAATGTCAAAAATATGTGGAGACTCTAGAAAGAGTGCAGAGAAAAGCAACAAAGAGGATGTGGGGGCTAAAACATATGAAGAACGGTTGCAGGAACTGGGTATGTTTAGCTTAAGAGAAAGAAGGACTAGGGGAGACATGATAGCAGTCTTCCAGTATCTCAGGGGTTGCCACAGAGAAGAGGGAGTCAAACTATTCTCCAAGGCACCTGAGGGTAGGAGAAGAAGCAATGGGTGGAAACTAATCAAGGAGAGAAGCAACTTAGAACTGAAGAGAAATTTCCTGACAGTTAGAACAATTAATCAGTGGAACAGAATTTGCCTCCAGAAATTGTGAATGCCCCAACACTGGAAGTCTTTAAGAAGATGTTGGATAGCCATTTGTCTGAAGTGATGTAGGCTTTCCTGCCTAGGCAGGGGGTTGGACTAGAAGGCCTCCAAGGTCCCTTCCAACTCTGCTATTGTATTCATTGTATCCTTTGTATATGCTGTGTGATATGTCTTTTATCACCTGGCTATTTATCTCTTTTTCCATTGAAGTAGCTGCCAACGCAATCAATGAACCTGGAGTTTATTGTCCATTTTAGGGACATCCCTGGAATTGCTCCAACCACATTGGCAGAAAAGGCTTGTCCCTTTTCTGTTTTAAAAACAGAAGTCAGGGCTGCCCGTGACTTCTGTTTTTAAAACAGGAACCAGGAAGGCCTGCAAGGTGTGGTGAGAAAATCAAGATGGCAGCAGCACTGGCCCAATGATGCTCTTGAAGACACCCTGTGGACAGTCCTGCCGAAAAACTCTTCAGATGGGCAACAGAGTTAGAAAAGCAGTGCATAGATGGAAGAGCAAAGGATACGCCCAAATCCTGGGGGAAAGTGTAGCCCTGTAGAATGTACCCCCTCTGCATTATTCCTCTACCACTAATGGCACCCCAAAAGAATATCAAGTGGCCACTATGTTATTAGCCAATGTCAGGGGTGAAATTCAGCACGTTCTGGAGAAACAGTAGTGGAAATTTTGAGTAGTTCGGAGAACCGGCAAATGCCACCTCTGGCTGGTCCCTGGAATGGGGAGGGAATGGAGATTTTGCAGTATCCTTCCCCTAAAAGTGGGGGAGGAATGGATCCCACCCCGGCGCAGACACAGTAGAGACACAAAAATCATCTAGCTGGCAGGAGGCATGCACTGAGCTGGTGCGATGGCTCTGCGTGTCACCTGTGGCATGTGTGCCATAGGTTGGCCATCATGGATCTATGTTCTTGTTAAGAGTCAATGATTTGATGGCATGTAGTCAATCAATCAATCAACATAGAGACCCATCCCTTGATAATGCTGGAAAAGGTGGAAGGAAAAAGAAAAAGAGAAGGACTAGCAAACAGATGGATAGGTCTTAGGCAGGGGGTTGGACTAGAAGACCTCCAAGGTCCCTTCCAGCCCTATGATTCTATGACTCAGTTGTAGTGATGATAGGTCCACTATTAGAAGACCTGAAGGAGCAGGTTGGAGACAGATCATCCTGGGGGGGAAAACCCTATATTGTTAAGAGTCAACCGTGACTTCAGTCAATCAATCAACATCAAGACTCTTCTCCTTGGGGAAGTTGGCATTGCAGGGAAAGGTGGAAGGAAAGAGAAAAAGAGAAGGACCAGCAGAATGTCAGGGTTCCAAATAGCATCCAAAAGTAACTTCCCACCATAGAAAATGCATCGTAGAATAATAGAAAGTGTGGCAGGCCAAAGATCCACAAGAAAATATGGCTGCAGGCCTGACACAGACAGGTGGATAGGTCTTGGGCAGTGTGTTGGACTAGAAGACCTCCAAGGTCCCTTCCAGCTCTAGGACTTGTTGGTCCACTATAGGAAGAGATGAAGGACCAATTTGGGGGCAGGTCATCCTGGAAATAATGTATGTTGTTAAGAGTCGACAATGACTTGATGGCGTATCAAGACCCAGCTTTCTGGAGAAGATGATGATTCTGGAAAAGGTAGAAGAAAAGAGAAGAATGGAAGAACCATCAGAAAGGGTGATGGTCTTCCAAGGGGTCATGGGGGGGCACCTTCGCAAGACCTGAGACCCTTTGCATCATCACTCCACCCCTAATGGCACCCAAAAGAAAATTAAATGGGCAGGGAAGTATTTATCTAAATGCACTTTCCAAATGGCCTCAATTTTCCAACAGATCCTGGAGTTTCATCTCTCCTACCTTGGCTGGGACCAGACCTTTTGCCCTTTGGGGGGGGGGTGTTTCATTCAAACCCCTCCCCATTTCCCTGCATCCTGATTCTCCCCGCTTCCCCCCCCCCACCCCCGAACTAGCCCTCTGAAGCTGGGGCTGGTTCTCCACCTGTGCCGTAAACGGTAATCACCAAATTGTTCAAAGCATAATTATGGCTTGGTAGCAACCTGGCAGTAACTTGTATTTTTATTGCCTTTTTGCATTAAATATAATTGCCGTGTAAATTATATGGAAGAGAAGACCAGCCTGCAAATGATGGTGGAGAATACGTGCTGGACAAGGGGGAGAAAAATGGGAGGCTGGTGGGAAGTGGGCTATGCCAGCTGGAGGCTGATGGAGCTGGAAAAGCAGAGAGAATCATAGAATCGAAGGGCTAGTAGGGACTTTGGAGGTCTTCTAGTCTAACCCCCTGTCCAAGGCAGAAGACCTTATACTATTCCTGGACAAATGGCTGTCCATTCTTTTCTTGAAAACCTGGATACCCACAACTTCTGGAGGCAGGCTGTTCCACTGGTTAGTTATTCCCACTTTTAGGAAACTTCTGCTTAGTTCTAGGTTGCTTCTCTCCTTGATTAGTTTCCATCTGTTGCTTCTTAACAGAATTTATTTAACAGATTAACAGAGTTGGAAGGGACCTTGTAGGTCATCTAGTCCAACACCCCTGCCCAAATAGGAGACCCCATACCATTTCTGATGATAGGGTCAGATTTGGAATACTGCATCCAGTTTTGGTCACCAAGATACAGAAAAGATCTTGAGACTCTTTTAGTGAAAGTGCAGAGAAGAGCAACAAAGATGATGAGAGGGCTGAAAAATGAAAAATGGTTGCAGGAACCAGGCCTGGCTAGTCTAGGGAAGAGAAGGACCAGGGGAGACATGAGCGCATCTTCCAATATTTGAGGGGCTGCCCAGAGAGGAGGGGGTCAAGCTATTCTCCAAAGCACAAGGAAGAGAGAGAGAGAGAGAGAGAGAGAGAGAGAGAGAGAGAGAGAGAAAGAAAGAAAGAAAGAAAGAAAGAAAGAAAGAAAGAAAGAAAGAAAGAAAGAAAGAAAGAAAGAGGAAGGGATGGATGGATGGAAGGAAGGACAGGAGGACAGAAGGAAGGAAGTAAGAAAAAAATAATGAAAAAAGAAAAAAGAGAGACATGGCTAGTCTAGTGAAAAGAAGGACCAGGGGAGACATGATGGCATCTTACAATATTTGGGGGGCTGCCCCAGAGAGGAGGGGATCAAGCTGTTTTCCAAAGCACCCAAAGGCCAGAGAAGGAACAATGGATGGAAACTGACCAAGGAGAGAGAGATTCAACCTGGAAATAAGGAGGAATTTCCTAACAGTGAGAACAATCAACCCATGGAAGAGAAGTTGCCTCCAGATGTTGTGGGAGCTTCATCCCTGGAGGCTTTCAAGAAGAGACTGGGCTGCCCTCTGTCAGAAATGGTGGAGGGTCTTCTAACAGACCTGGAAGGTCTTTTGGTCCAACACCCTCTCCAAGCAGGAGACTTATATCACTCCAGATAAATGGCTGTCCAGTCTCTTCTTAGCAAACTCCAGTGTTGGAGCACCCACAACCTCTGAAGACAAGACATTCCACTGATTAATTGTCCTCACTGTCAGGAAATTTCTCATTAATGCTAGGTTGGATCTTTTGTTAATGATCTGCCATCTGTTACGTCTTCTCCACCCTCAGGTGCTTTGGAGAATAGGCTGACCCCTTCCTCTACGGGAGAGCTCCTCGGGTGCTTGAAGACAGCTATCATGTCATCCCTAATCCTTCTCTTCGATAGGCTGGACCAGGCCTGTCAAACTCACGGCCCGCAAGCCAGGTGCACCAGACGCTGCCCACGCCCACACCTGGTTTAGGGAAAGGGGAGGGGAAGTGCGATATGTCATGTGATGCCACCATGATGTCATGAGTTTGACACCCCTGGGCTAGACATACCTAGTCTAGGTAGGCAGGGAAAATACATTCCACTATATTTAAATTAGACTGATCACCTGCATGGATATGCTTGCTTTCCACATGTCTGAGAATGTTCCCCCTTCTAGCACATGAAGCATTACAAGTTGGACTCTGCTCTCTGCAAACCTCCAGGGGCCACAGCCCAGGGTGTAGGGGCACTGTAACATCTGGGATCTCAGCTTGTGCATCTGTTATGACTCTAGAAGAATTATGAAGGACAAGTTTGAAGGGACGGTTCTGATTGTTTTTTCCATCATCAGAAGATGCCAGCTGTGGGAAGAAACCTCTGGTGAGTCAATTAATCATTGTCTCTTTGCTCATTCTTGGGGAAAAAATACTAACAAGTGGAAGATGGAGAGGACAAGGAAGAGGAGGGGTGTTTTTCAAGCAAAACTTCACAAAGTCCTCCAGGCAACAGAAGAGTGGGAGGACTAGAAGACTAGAGAGACTTTGCTGTTGTTCAGTTGTGCTGTGTCCAACTCTTCGTGGTCGCATGAATCAATGTCACCCACTATCTCCCAAAGGTTATGGAGGGTTACAGATTAGAGTGGGAAGAGAACTTGTAAGTCATCTAGTCCAATCCCCCACACACAAGCAGAAGACCCTACACCAGGGGTGTCCAAACGTGGCAACTTTAAGACTTGTGGACTTCAACTCCCAGAATTCCCCAGCCAGCTCTGCTGGCTGGGGAATTCTGGGAGTTGAAGTCCACAAGTCTTAAAGTTGCCACGTTTGGACACCCCTGCCCTACACCATTTCCCCAAGGACATCTACCCATCCTATTAGGTCATAGAGGGTGGGTACAGCTGGTTCCACCTTCCTTGCCTTCCATAAAGCCTTGGAGACCAGGTTCTTTCCTCAAAGCACTTAGATAAGATTGGATGATGACACACATGAGAAGGTTGATTTTGTGCCACGCCTTGGTTGCTTTGGTTTAGGTTTTATAGTTTTAACAGCATTTTATGTCCAAAAGGTGTGGTTTAAGGCAATTGAACTTTCTTTGTTTTTCCTTGAAGACATTGCCTTTCATCCAAGAAGCTGAGAACTTCTGAGAACGGAAGAAGCTTCTTGAATGAGAAGCTTTAAGAACTGCAGAACTTCAGGAAGTGAAGAACTGAAGAAGCTTCTTGGTTGAGAACCTTCAAGAACTGAAGAACCTCAAGAACTGAAGAAGTTTCTAGGTTGAGAAGCCTCAAGAACTGAAAAACTTCAACAACTGAAGAAACTTCATGGTTGAGAAGCCTCAAAAACTGGACAACTTCAAGAACTGAAGAAGCTTCTTGATTGAGAAGCTTCAAGAACTGAAGAACTTTAAGAACTGAAGAAGTTTCTAGGTTGAGAAGCCTCAAGAACTGAAAAACTTCAACAACTGAAGAAACTTCATGGTTGAGAAGCCTCAAAAACTGGACAACTTCAACAACTGAAGATGCTTCTTGGTTGAGAACCTTCAAGAACTGAAGAACCTCAAGAACTGAAGAAGTTTCTAGGTTGAGAAGCCTCAAGAACTGAAGAACTTCAACAACTGAAGAAGCTTCTTGGTTGAGAACCTTCAAAAACTGGACAACTTCAACAACTGAAGATGCTTCTTGGTTGAGAACCTTCAAGAACTGAAGAACTTCAAGAACTGAAGAAGCTTCTTGATTGAGAAGCTTCAAGAACTGAAGAACTTTAAGAACTGAAAAAGCTTCTTGGACAAGAGGTGAAACGTCATCAAGCAAAACAAGAAAATCCACTTGCCTCTTGAGAAAGCACCTTTAGGACAACCCTGACCTGGATGACCAAGGTCATTTATCTTCATAGACATAATTTTATCTAATTTTTGGTTGGGGGGCACTGAGTTATTTGGAAGATGGGTGGCTGTACCAATGTTTTAAAACAACAAGAAGTCCATAATGAAATCACCACACAAACGATCTCATTTGTGCTCCAATGACATCATTTCTGTCATGTGTGCAATGACATCATCCTCAGGACTTCTTCTAAATGGCTAAACTTAAACTGGCCACGGACACCCAGAGGTTCCTTATCCATGATCTGCAGAAGGCCTACAGCCATGATGTCAAGCCTGAAGCTGGCCTAACTTTGGCCATTTTCTTTTTGTACTTTTTCTCTAAGGAGGTTTCTCTCCGCTTAGCTTCAGGGTTGGCACAGTCTGGAACGATGGGGCGGGGAGGGGGGCATATAGAGACAGCTGTGGTGATGTAGCCTAAATAAAATTCTTTCCCCTGGGAATCTATTTTGACCTAGGCTTCCTGAGAAAGCATAAACCACATGCTGAGTCCCCAAAACCGTCTTTTTATTTAGGCGGCTGCAAATTATGTTCATTCACAGCCCTTAATGAGTCACAAACAGTCTGTGAAGAGTCCCACAGAAGTCTGCCACAGTCTTTCAGAGTAATGGTGATAAGCACCCACCTTTATCTCCCTTGAAACACTGACAGAGACCTAATTGCCAATCAGTTTTGCAAGGCCAAACGGAGCGCAGAGTCAAACGGAGCTTCTCAGAGCTTGAACCGACCAACACGAACCAAGTTGCTTCCTGCAAAGGCTCACGTCCATTTGCTCCCCTTTTATGTCTTACGGGAACGGCCAGTCACCTCCAAGCCTTACTCCTGAGTCACCCTTTTTTTCTTAATTGTTCTTGCCTTCTGGCAGCTCTGCGCATGCGCACACTGGGAACAGCTCCCCCTGTTCCTCTGCCTCGCTGATGTCTGACTGTGGAGTTTCTGGGGGCAGCACATAATTCCCAGAAGGCCCTGGCCCCCTCTCTGCCTCCAATGCAGAGCCCTCGTCTGAACCTTCCCCAGACTCCAGGACTGCCCCATGTTCCTCCCCAACCTCCTCACTATCAGACTCTGCTGCCAGCTTTGCAGGCCACTGGTGTGCCACAACACTGGTGTTCAAAAGGTGGAAACTGAGTTCACCTAGCAATGGGACTACCTGCTGATTGGGTCGTGTGACTGGAGACTCTGAGGGGAAGTGACAAAGTCTTACTTTTAATTGGGTGTAAAAACCAGCAGAAACTTAGAGCCGGTTTCCCACCAAGTCTGTGCCAATTTGATATCTCCCAATGAAACGTTCTTTGAGGAATATGCTTGCATTAGAATTCTCATTGAAGGGATGGTATTACCTGGAAACACTGTACATGTCATCATCCCCGTGGTCACATGATCAAAACTCAGAGGCTTGGCCACTGGCATGTACTTATGCAGTGTCTCGGGGTCACATGATCCCCTTCTGTGACCTTCTGGCATGCAAAGTCCATGAGGAAGCCAGATTCACTTAACAACCGGGTGACTCAATTAGCAACTTCAGGGGGGAAATTCACAACTGGGGCAAGAAGAGTGGTTGAATGGGGCAAAACTCACTTAACCGCTGTCTTGCTTAACAACAGAAATGTGGAGCCCCATTGTGGTCATAAATCAAGGACTACCCGGACTGCAAACCGGCCAAGGACAACTGGAAGCCCTGCAGAACTTCCGTGATCTGCAGAGGTTTTTCACAAAAAGGCCACAGTTACAAAGCCGGAAACTCCACAGGAAGATTTGTGGTGGTGGGTCTGAGTGAAGCTCAAAAGGAGGGAAACCTGAGAGGAGACCGGGAGGTGTGGGAGGGGGGGGGGCTTATTTCTCTTTGGATTGTTTCCAGAAAGTGAATTTTTCCGGCGTTGTGCTCGTGAAGTGTGCGTGTTTGACAATGACAACAAAAAGAGAACATGATTGATGCACCATGCAATCAGCAATGCCAACCATATGTGACTCCTTAATGTAAATGATCGGTTGTAACCTTGCTAAAGGCTTAGCAAAGCACATTCTTGACTTGCTGAGCTACACCTTAATACAGAGAAACACATGGCACATCGTTTGTGCATGGCTGGCTTTGCATGACCCTGTTTCCACCCCCCACCCTGCCCTGCAAAATCCCCATTGAGTCACCAAAGGGAATGCTTTTGTTACAGCTAAAAGAGCCATTGACTGGGATAGGGGGTGGAAGGAAGGAAGGAAGGAAGGAAGGAAGGAAGGAAGGAAGGAAGGAAGGAAGGAAGGAAGGAAGGAGAGAGAGAGAGAAGAAAAAGGAAGGGGAGGGAGGGAGACATCGAGGATGAAAGGAGTGGAATGGAAGGGAGGAGAAAAGAGGGAGGGAGGGAGACAGGAAGGCAAGAAGGAGGGAGAGAGGAATAAAAGGAGTGGAATGGATGGAGAGGGAGAAGAAAAAGGAAGGGGAGAGAGAGAGGGAGAAAGGCGTGGGAGGGAGGGAGAAGAAGGAAGGAAGGAGATGGAGGAGAAAAAGGGAGGGAGGGAGAGAGGGAGGAAGAAAGGGGTGGAATGGAAGGAGGGAGCGAGGGAAGGAAGGCGGGAAGGAAAAGGAAGCAGAGAGGGAGGGAGGAAAGAAAGAAAGAAGGAGTGGAATGGTGGGAAGGAGGAGAGGGAGGAAGGAGGGAGGGAGGGTTGTGTGCTTTGCACTCATAAGGCCTCTCATTTCTGGACTGCAAAACACCAGATGCCCACTAGGTGGCCTCAAAGGAACAGAATTGTCTATCTCTCTTTGCTGCCCTCTGGGGTCACAAGATGTTTTGCAGTCAAGATTTGGTAACCCCCTAAAGAGCTCCCGAATGGACCATCATCGCTTTCTACACTAACCATCTATTAGGACCACCACATGATTGAAAGCGACAGGGAACGGTGTAAATGTTAATTGATTAATGGAGTCAGTGCGTAAAAAGATTATGCAAATTATTTCTGCAGCAAAAAGCAAAGGCTAGGTTTTTCCATGATAAACGGTGTACTATAATTGCCCCGTTATTTTAAAAGTGCCTTTCAGTCTGGGAAAACACGAACAGTGGGAATGCTTCACTGATTGATAGATTGGCCCTGAGTTCAAGCCACGGTGACTTCCAGGGTATAATGCTTGCAAACAATAAATAATAATACCTAAACATATAAAGCGATATCCTTAGTAACAAGGAAGGCAGCATAAGGGCGAATAGGTTCATGTGTCCAGCTTCTCCTTTTTATAATCTCCGTCGTAAAAAATACCAAGAAAAGGAAGAAGTGGAAAGGTTTTGGGCTCACCACCGATTCTGTAACAAAAGAAGTTTTGTGAGAAAGACTTATTCCTGAAAAGAAGAAAGAATGAAGTTGAGCCCTGCAACTTCCTGCACTCCTATGACAAAGCAAACTACGATCAGCTGCTGGGCTCCTGTTCTCATGAAGGATTCCATCTACCAGAAGATCAAATAAAGAGAGCAAACCCCATTCCCACTCCCTTCTAGCACTGATGATGTTACCTAGTTTGTTGATTAAACGTCTGCAAGAAAACAAGTTCAAAGAGCACCAAGGACTCCACAGTGCTCCTTCTCCTTCTGTACCTCCTCCTCCTTCTCCTCCTCTCCTCCTCCTTCTTCTCCCCCTCTTCTGCCTCTCCTCCACAGCCATCACTCCCTTCTAGCACTGATGATGTTATCTAATCAGGTAATGAAAAGTTTGCAGGGAAAAAAAAAACCTGAGCTCAAACAGCGTTTTTTCCAAGGAGAAATTTTGCCAGATTAATTTTTCATCATTTTTGGTTCAGGCAACTCCCTTAGTAGATTGTGGCAATGCTCCAGATGTCATATATCTTGATTTCAGGGAAGCATTTGATAAAATACCCTGATTAGCAAGGTTATTTTGAAGAGTCTGGAAGGAAAAGATACGTAGCTAGTTTTCTTGCATCTTCAGATATTCTAACTCTTCTGCGTGTGTGGAGAAACAATTTTCATTCTTAGAAGCAAATATCTGATGAGACTTAAATTTCCAGATACAGAGGCATATCAGGAGCACACACAATCAGAACATTCTCCTAATCTGAATGCATTATACAAAATTATTTATCATGCAAAGAAAAAAATACATCATCATCATAAAATGACACCACATAATAAAAAAAAGATATTGAGACTTTGGAAAGAGTGCAGAGAATGACATAATAACAGAGTTGGGAGGGACCTTGGAGGTCATCTAGTCCAGGCCCCTGCTCAGGCAGGAAATCCTAAACTATTCCAGACTTCCAGAAGGAGCAACTAAGATGATTAAAGCCCTCAAGTCTAAAACATACAAAGAAAGGTTGCAGTTATTGGGTTTGTCTCGCTTCATGGAAAGAAAGACTAGGGGTGACCTGAGAGCACCTTCCAATATTTGAGGGCTGCCACAATTAACCAACGGAACAGCCTGCCTCCAGAAATTGTGGCGGCTCCATCCCTGGGTGTTTTTAAGAAGACTCTAGACAGTCCCTTCTCTGAAATAGTAGAGGTTCTCCTCAGTGGTGGATTTCTACCAGTTCGGACCAGTTTGGCTGAATCGGTAGTGGTTTGGTAGCTTGGATCGCTGGAACCAGCAGTGACCCAGGCCTGCCACGCCGCCCAAACCAGTTCCCCAGGCGGCTCCATAGATGCCGCCATCTTGTTTTTTGCTTCTGCACAAGCGCATAACAATTTTTATTGCACTGCGTGCTGCGTGCCCACGAGCGAACCAACAGTAGTGACTGCCGGAACCCGAACTCTGGTTTTCCTGCTTGAGTAGGGGGCTGGACTAGAAGACCTCCAAGGCCCCTTCCAGGTCATTCATTCTATTCTATTCTACAAAGAAGAGGGGATCAACCTGTTCTCCAAAGCACCTGAGGGCAGGACAAGAAGCACCGGATGGAAACTAATCAAGGAGAGAAGCAACCTGGAGCTAAGGAGGAATTCCCTGACAGTGAGAACAATTAACCAGTGGAACTACTTGCCTCCAGAAGGTGTGGGTGCTCCAACAGTGGAGGTTTTTAAGAAGAGGTTGCACAGCCATTTGTCTGGAATGATATTGGGTCACCTCCTTGAGCAGTGGGTTGGACTAGAAGACCTCCACGGTCCCTTCCCACTATATTATTATGTTATTCTCTTCAATATGGGACTTCTTTGATGCGAATTCACAGACTTGCAATAATTGACACCTAGTGGAAATAAAGTCTAGTCAAAATAATTTCCACTCAATGTCAAAAACCAGAAGACCTCCAAGGTCCCTTCCAACTCTATTATTCTGTATTCAGTAAATGTGAAATTGAATTTCTCCAGATGCCTCACGTCTGTATTTTTCCCAGCTATTTTAGATTTTTCAAGGCAGGTTTGGATAAGGCAACGTCTTGCCTGTTTTCAATGCTCCCCTGGGAGTGATTGTCCTTGTTTCACAAATCCTGACCTCCCCCCCCCCACTTCTTCTATCAATTCACATTCTTTCTTTTTAAAAAATAAAAAAAATCTGCCATAAACAACTGGCTTGAAAGGCTCTTCATCTCCTTTGCCTCACCTTAATTCTCCCTTCTCCTTCTGATCTGGGTGAGCAGGTGCTTCCCGCCTTATTAGGAAAAATTGGTAGTTTAGGACAAGGTGGTTTAGTGAAATGTTTTTAAAAATCTGCTTTTGCACAAAGTGAATTCCATCTTCAAGACAAATAAAGGCTAATGGCTGTTTGTGTGTAACTCAACCCATACATTTTCTCAAAAGCGCTCTCTTTTTTCCCCAAGCCAAGCCATCTCAGTTCTGCAGATTCCAGATCTTCAGCACAATTACAAGGGGATAAAAGGTAGAAAAATAAAATATACTGTAGCAAATAAATAATAGGAAATGAATATAAGATGATTCAAAATGTATATAAAGGTTGTTATATATAGAATGGAGTGAAAAGATATATGAAATAAAAGATGTATGTACTATATGTGTGTGTGTGTGTGTGTGTGTGTGTGTGTGTGTGTGTGTGTGTTGCCTTTGTGCTGATAAATAAATAAAGGGAGACTAGTATAGATCTATTTCAAGCTATTTAGCTCTCATCAGCTAGCCATACCCTTACTGGGATTTGAACCTGGGCTGTATTACATATCAGGCAGTTGTATTAGCCACTAAGCCACAGGCTCTCCTTCTTTATTTATCTATCAGCACAAATGCAACACAAATGTAACAAAGGCAACATAAAAAAAATGGCTTTCTGCCTGGATGGCTCCTAGGGTGAGCAGAAAGACAGAAAAGGGAAGCAGTATGCTCCCGCCCATATTTGGGCATATCAGGAGTTGTGACACAATATATACCTATTTCCCTGGCTTAGCTGATAAAGGAGGAGAGCCTGTAGCTTAGTGGCTAATACATCTGCCTAATATGTAATACAGCCCAGTTCAAATCCCAGTAAGGGTATGGCTAGCTGATGAGAGCTAAATAGCTTGAAATAGATCTATACCAGTCTCCCTTTATTTATTTATCAGCATAAATGCAACACAAATGTAACAAAGGCAACATTAAAAATGGCTTTCTAGCAATAATATCGCTAATCCCAAAAGAAGAATCCAGCCAACAAGAAATTCAAAATTACAGACCAATTTCATTATTAAATTCTGACTATAAAATATTTGCAGCAATTATGGCAGGAAGAATCAAACAGGTGTTAAATGAACGAATACACCCAGACCAAAATGGATTCCTACCGCACAGGCACATTAGAAATAATACGAGAATCATCCTAGACATAATAGAGTACTATGAGGCGCACCCAGAAAAACAAATGGTACTGGTTTTCCTTGATGCACAAAAAGCATTTGACAATGTAGTTTGGAAATTTATGACAACAGTATTGGATGAGATGAAATTCGGTGAAAAATTTATAAAAATGATAGAAGGATTCTATAATAACCAGACAGCCAAAGTTCTGATGAATGGAGAACTAACAGAGAAGATCAAAATAAAAAAGGGAGTCAGACAGGGATGCCCCCTCTCTCCTTTGCTGTTCATACTGACTTTGGAAATCTTACTAAATGAAATCCGGAAAGACCAGGGAATAAAAGGTTTAAGACTCAAAAATGAAGAATACAAGGTACAAGCATATGCCGACGACTTAGTATTTGTATTAGAGGACCCTTTAGATTCTAGTCAAAAATTAATTCAAAAATTAGAAGAATATGGCGAAGTGGCAGGATTAAAGATCAATAAAAACAAAACAAAAATGATAACCAAAAACATGACCAAAAAACAAAAAGAGGAACTGGAAATAATAACCAATATGCAAATAGCTAAGAAAGTAAAATACCTGGGGATCTGGGTGTCGGCAAAATGTTCCACAATTAAAGATGATAACTATAACAAATTAGTGATACAAATAAAGAAAGATTTAGAAAATTGGAAAAATATTCAACTTTCGCTCATGGGACGCATAGCGACAATCAAAATGAATATATTACCAAGAATCCTATTCCTGTTACAAGCCGCACCTATTAACCCAGGTAAAAAAAATTTTCAAGAATTAAAGAACATAACCACTAGGTTTATTTGGCAGGGACGAAAAGCGAGGATCAAACTAAAGTCATTGCAGGACAGCAAAGAGAGAGGAGGTTTAGCACTACCAAATTGGGATTTATACGCATTGGCAGTATCAATAACATGGGTGAAAGATTGAATAGAGCTGAAGAATAAAAGAATTTTGATATTGGAAGGCCATGATTTGCAAGCAGGCTGGCACACTTTCCTATGGGATGATAAAAATAAAACACACAAATACTTTCAAAAACATTTAATTAGAAGAGCGTTATTGCTAAAATGGCTCAGAATAAAAAAAATCCATTACGTGAAAATCCCGAATTGGCTATCACCAACAGAAAGGACGACTCATCCAAATTTTATAGATTGGAACAAGATACTAAGATATAGAGATTTAATTGATAGACAGGGAAACTTAAAAACAGTTGAAGAATTGGCAGAACGGAACACGAAAGTGGACTGGTTAACCTACTTTCAAATCAAAACTAAATACAATAATGATACCAAATCATATGACATTGAAACAGAATCACACGAATTGGATAAAATCATCCAAAGCCCAGATAGAAAATTGATAGGGAGAATATACAAATTTCTCCTGAAATATAAAATGGAAGAGGAAATTGTGAAAGAACAAATGATAAAATGGGCACAGAACTTTGGACACAATATTGAATTAGACAAATGGGAAAAATTTTGGGGAACAAACTTAAAGATAACACTCTCGGTCGCATATAAGGAAAACCAGTATAAAATGTTTTACAGATGGCACCTAGCACCAAGGTTAGCCAAAATATCGGCAAACACATCCCCAAAATGTTGGAAATGCGAATCAATACATGGAACATACTATCATCTATGGTGGACCTGTGAGGAGGCTAAAAAGTTTTGGAAAAAGATCCAAAAGTGGCTGGAGGCAATAACGGGATTTAAAATAGATTGGAAACCGGAAATTTTCTTATTAGGATTACTGCCTACAAAATACAAAAAAGAAATCCAGTACTTAATATTGCATATAATAACGGCGGCAAGGATTGCCTATGCCCAGAAATGGAAAAACAAGCTAACCCCAAGCGAAGAGGAAATAATAAGAAAGGTGATGGACTGTGCCGAAATGGACAAATTAACTAAAGAAATCCAGGGAAAAGAAGAATCAGAATTCTATCAGATATGGGATAAATGGTATAGGTGGATGGAGGAAAGAAGTAGGGATCCTAGGCGATAAATAAACAGAATGTGGTAGCTCTCATAGAGGGTTGTCAGTGTTAAAATGTTTATCCATTGAATAATATAAATACGAATGTCTCTTGATAAAAGTACTCTCAGAACAAATGTAGCTAATGCGGGTATCGTTTTTGATTTAAAATGCACAATTTAATGTGAATGAAGTATAAAGAATGATTGTAGTAATGCACGGAACTCAAATGTAACCAATTGACATGCTAGCTGGCAGTTGTATTGAAGAGTGTTTTGTGTGTGTGTTATTTGTCTAATTAAAACAATAAAAAATAATAATAAAAAATAAAAAAATAAAAATAAAAATGGCTTTCTGCCTGGATGGCTCCTAGGGTGAGCCAAAAGACAGAAAAGGGAAGGAGTACGCTCCCCCCGCCCCATATTTGGGCATACCAGGGGTTGTGACACAATACACACACACACACACACACACACACATGCAGATCTTGGCATATTCGGGTCTTTTCCCGTGTAAGATTGTCTTACACCGGAAAAGACCCGAGTACGCCAAGACCTGCATATCTGTACCCGTGAAAATCTATGAAAACATATATTTGTTTTTGCAGATTTTCACGGGTATAGGTATGCAGATCTTGGTGTATTCAGGTCTTTTCCTGTGTAAGACCAAACATCAATTCCATCAACCAATCAAGATGTGACAACACAGCCAACCAATCCATTTAAAGCAACAAAGCCAACATTCCACACACACCACCTATAGTTATAGAAAAATGGCAGCTCCGATCACGCTTTGCTCGCACAAGCACGAAGCCAAAGGCACCAGCCTGAAGATGACGAGTGTCATATATAGTTAATTATAGTTATAGTTATAGTTGTATAAGATTTACATGTACAGATAAAAGAATCACAGCAGATATGCAAAAGAAGTGTAATGTGTTGCAAAGATGTTATGTTTGCATAAACAAAATAAAAAGTTTTTTTAAAAAAACAAGGGGATCCTTTAAATAGTCCAGCCCAGAGGTCTTGCTGGGGAACATGGGCCATCCCTAAAGCATCTCTAGATAGATCTGCAGGTTAAATGGTGAATTATTCAGTGCGGTCTTGCATAAAGATTTCCCAGCTCCAACGCATTCTGGCATATTAAACCGACTTTCTCTCACTCTGTGTTCTAGCAGCAGTTGTGCTGGGACTACAAAGGACATCATCCTCAGACAGGATGAGAATTACAATCCACCAGGATCCCTCAAGCGCTAGGCTGGAGAAATCTGACACAAACTCTCCAGTGAGCTGGGCACGCATAGCAGCCTCCTCTAAGCATGCTTCCCACGTCTGGCTGCTTTCGTTGAGCTAAAGCTTCAAGTTCTGGAAATGACAAAATGATGCTGGGTGGGAAAGAGAAGGAAATTGGGGGGCAAAGACGGGGGACTCAAGGAAATGGTGCAAGAAAAACTATTTGCTTGGAAGGTCCTTGCTGGGTCTCCTCGCCTCGATGACCTTGATGGAGAAGGAGGAGAAGGGAAGCTGGAGGTATCTGGAAAGGCCATTGCATAAGAGCTTAAATGTTAACGATTCAAGGATTCAGAAATTATATTATATTGGAAGGGAGCGAGGAAGAGAGGGAATGAGAGAGAGAGGGGAGAAAAAGAAGTGAAATGGAGGGAGGGAGAAGAAAAAGGAAGGGAAGGGAGAGAGGAAGAAAGGAGTGGAATGGAAGGAGGGAGGGAGAAAGGAAAGAGAGAGAGGGAGGGAGGGAGGGAGGATGGAAAGAAGGAAAGGGGTTGAATGGATGGAGATGGAGAAAAAGGAAGGGGAGGAGGAAGGGAAGGAGGGAATGAGAGAAAGGAGAAAAAGGAAAGGGGGGAGGGAAGGAAGGGAATGAGGGAGATAGGAGAAAAAGGAATGAAAAGGAGGGGAGGAAGGAAAAAAGGAAAGAAGGGAGGAAGGGAGGCAGAGAGAATGAGGGAGAGGGGAGAAAAAGAAATGAAAGGGAATGGAGGGAGAGAGGAAAGAAGGAAGGAAGGAAGGGATGAAAGGGAGGGAGGGAAGGGAAGGAGGAAGATTTTCAACCTCAATGCTTTCCTGCCCCAGGCAGCAGGTCCAAGATCCAAGGGCATTTTGGTCAAAGGCTTCCCAGTGTGAACTGTGTGACACCCCATCCAGGAGCTTCAAAGCCCAGCTGGCCCTCCAGAGAGGCCTCGGCTGCCCCAGAGTGAGGGAGGGAGGGGGCCAGGCTGGCATGAATTAATGAGCTGGCCGAGTGCGTTGGAGACGGAAAGTGCGAACTGAGATCCATCAGCCTGAGAGCTTGGAAAAGAAAATGAGCCTGAATTAATGCAAGGAATAAATCACAGGGAGGTTGGGAGGAGAGATTGAGGTCATTGACTGAACAGGGCGAGCTCTGAATGAGAGAACCAGCCAGAAGCTCTGGAAGACGGTTTCAAAAGTTTCTGTCCATCCATCCATCCATCCTGTCGGTCTGTCGATCCATCCATCCATCCATCCATCCATCCATCCATCCATCCATCCATCCATCTATCTATCTATCTATCTATCTATCTATCTATCTATCTATCTATCTATCTTCCATCATCTTTTAACATCCATTATCTTCATTGGCATCCTTCAGTCTCCAAAGACTCTGGGGTCGCACTCTGGGAAGAGTTAAAGCTGGAGTGTCCTCTCCAACACGAGGCCTGGGTAGATTAATGTGGAGGATAGACTGTTACCCAAGCAGCAGATCCCCCCCCCCACTCTCCACCTCAATGAAATAGTCCAATGGAACGGCCTAGCTGATATGGTTGGTTCCAGCTGCATCGCAGGAGTTGCCAGAACATGGTTGTACACAGTCATGAACTGCTTCCAGGACTCCGGCTCCAGATTTTGCCTCGAAGCTTTAACTCCCGAAGATTTTTCCAGTAGTGGATGTAGCCACAAGGCAGTGGAGGTTTGTAATCAGAGTTTTCCTTCTCCTAGAAGATGGTTCTGCCACTTGATCTACCTTTGGGGTGTAGAGCCCTCTTCCGCCTTCCAAACCATTGACCGTCTTCTCCCGTAACCCTGGGAAGGGGCCCTTACGAGGGGCTCCCAGCTGGGCCAGCTGGACCAAGGTTTTTTAAGGAGGTGTTACTCCTCCATCACTCCCCCTTTGTCCTGGCTTATGACAGGCAGAGCCTGGCTTCCCAAACGTTGGGCCCAGGATGGCAGGTTTATCTATTATCTATCATCTATCTATATCTATCATTCATATGTCTATATATGTATCTATCATCTCTGTCCATCAATATCTGTCCATCCATCCATCTTCCATCATCCATCATCTATTTAACATCTACAGTATCTATCTCTCTACCAATCAATCTATCAATCTATCAATCTATCAATCTATCAATCTATCAATCTATCAATCTATCAATCAATCTATCAATCTATCAATCTATCAATCTATCAATCTATCAATCTATCAATCTATCAATCTACCATCTGTCTGTATGTCCATCCATCCATTCATCCACGCATCCATCTATCATCTCACTCTCCTATCTGTCTGTCTGTCTGTTTGTTTGTCTGTTTGTCCGTCCATCCATCCATCCATCCATCCATCCATCCATCCATCTATCTATCTATCTATCTATCTATCATCTCTCCAGTGACATGCAGTCAGGTGAGGCAAGTGAGGCACAGCCTCACCACTCTCATCATGAAAAAAAAAGTAAAAGGAAAAAGCTGAGCTAGTTGCTGCCTCACCGTGGATGACTCTGCTTAACCTCACTGATGCTCTCCCTCCCCAAGTGTAGTGACTTCCTCCCCAGGCCCCCATTCATTTCTCTCTCTCACACACACAGCTGGATAAAACTATATAAAAATCTAGCCCAGCTTCACTGATTACAAGGCAACGTGGCTCCACCTGCAATCAAACTACACTTGGGGAGGGAGAGCACAAGCGAGCACTGAGGAGACCACAGGAGGAGGCAGGAAGCCAGGCAAAGAGCCATGCTGTAGTACACACACTTCCCCCCAGCCTCTTTCTTTTGGAAGGCTCGGCTCCCCTCCGGCTTCTCTGCCTCTCCTCTCACCCCAGCCTGCCAGCAGGAGGTGGTGGGTGGGCTTTATTGTGTTCCAGGCATTTCCCACCCAGACAGCAGGCTGCATTTGCAGTGGTGGAGGTGTTTGGGAAAGGCAGCAGGGGAATGGGGGGGGGGGTGGATGGCAGAGGAGCTGCTTTCAAGCCACTGGAAAAGATATCCAATCCAACTTTTGTGTGTGTGTGGGTTTGTTTGAGAGTGAGTGAGAGAGGGAAGGGGTAGGAGAGATAGTCCAATCCAACTTGTGTGTGTGTGTGTGTGTGTGTTTGAGAGAGGGGGAGGAAGGGAGAGAGGGAGGAAGGAGGGGAAGGAGAAGAAAAAGAAAAAGAAAGAAGGAGCAAAGGAGAAAAACAAATGCTGTCGCTTTAAATTGGAACTGAGCATGCCTGGCTGTGGAATTCTGGGAGTTGAAGTCCACAAGTCTAAAAATATTTGAAACCCAGCACTGTGTCAGTGCCTCACCAGTCATAAACCTCACCGCACGTCACTGCATCTCTCTATCATCTATCTATCCATCCATCCATCTATCATCTTTCTCTCCTATCTATCTATCCATCCATCCATCCATCCATCCATCCATCCATCCATCAATCCATCCATCCATCTCTCTCTCTCTCTCTCTCTCTCATCTACCTATATTTTATCTCTCTTTCCCTCCCCCTGTCTATCTATCATCTATCATCTATCTCTATCATCTCTATCTAAACACTCTGCACAGCAAACAATGTTCTGATGTATCCGCCTCATTGGATACAAGGGAGGGAAGGAACTTGGTGAGGGCATGGAGATGTGCTTCCAGGATGTGCTTCATGCCGAAGGCACTCAGGTGGGACAACCTCTGACAGTTCCTTTACAGAGCAGCTGCGTGGTCCCCTGGTTTCTGCAAGGAAAGCAAAGCACCTGAGATGCCTCCCCTCCCCTGCCTCAAGCAGCCCTTGTAGGACCCAAGGAAGAGGTCTCCCTTCAGCTGCTGGAACTCCCTGCGGCAGCCTCTCCAGCATTCATGGCCTGGCATTGAGGCAGACAAAGTGGCACCGAGCACCTCTCCCTGGAGAAAATTGTGTTGTCTGCTCACCTCCACAAACACAATTGACTCCCTGATGCAAAGGCCATTCACCAACAAGCCAGGTTTGAAGTTGATCATGGTTCACTGCCTACAAGAGCTGAAAACTCAAGACAAAGAGGTGGGAAGGCCATAACTAGTTCCAGAAATATTGGTATTATGGTGTCTGTAGGGATTCTCCATCATCCAGGGTGCTTTTTCAAGAGGCAACTGGACTTCCTGGTTTTTTTCCTTTTTTTTAATTCTATTTTTGAATTTTTGAATATACATCAATATCATTATATGAATAGTGAGGCATCTGGATATCATTCGTTTAAATACAAATAATGATAATATTAATAATATTTGTTACATTAATCATACTTATGAAATTGTGGTATTATACATGTTTGTATTAAAGTGTGTTCCTTCATTGTTTAGTTGTTCAGTGTTTTTGTGTGCCATTCTAATAACAATCACAATATTATTTAAACGTACGCAGTGATACCATCTTTCAACATCTAATCTTTACATCAAGCTATTACTTTTAGTATATTACCGTATTTTTCGCCCTATAAGACGCTCCGGAATATAAGACACACCCAATTTTAAAGGAGGAAAATCTAGAAAAAAAAGATTCTGAACCAAATACTGTAGTAAAATATTTTATATCAACTGTATAAAGTTAACAGCAGTTTAAGAACAATTTTATGTCAACCATGTAACATTTTAAGAACTATCTTTACTCTCATTAACAGTTAGTAAAGTCAGTAAACAGTGAATCTAGTGGTCTCATACCCCCTCATATCTCATCTGGTGCTCTCTAACCCCCATATTTCATCTGGTGGTCTCATAACCCCCTCATATGCATCTGGTTTGAGTGAATGCTGCTGGAAAGGAGATTGTAAAAAGGAGATTGTTCCTCTTCCCTTCCCTTCCTCCACCCCACCCCCAATCTCTCCGGATTCTCAGGAGGCAAAGCCTTTGAATCAAGCTTGATCGTGTCCCTTTCTAGGTTTTTAACTTCCCAATCTAGCGTTCTGAGAAAAGCTTTCGTAAAAAGGAGATTGTTCCTCTTCCCTTCCCTTCCTCCATCTTCCCCCCAATCTCTCTGGATTCTCAGGAGCCTTAAAGCAGCGCCTCCTTAAACCAAAGCCTCTGAGTAACTGGGAAAGAAAGGCGTGCTTTTCGGGCGGCAGTTTTCGGCAGGTTCCAAGCACGGCTTTCTTTCCCAGTTACTCAGAGGCTTTGGTATACTCGGAGCTCACCCTCCTCCTCCTGCAAGCGAAAGGTGCCTCAGAGATTCGGGGAGGCAGCTCAGGGGAGACAATGGCCATAACAACTTCACTCCCCAGCAATGTGAGGAGCCGCTGCCCCCGCCCCCGCCTAAGCCCTCCCGGGAGCCCAGCCGAGCGGGAGCTCTGAAAGCGAAACCTCTCTCCTTTCCAGCCATCACGATCTCTGCAACGCCCCCTTTGCCTGCCCCATTTTTAGATGACCCAGGTGGCTGCATTCGGCGAATAAGACGCACCCAGATTTTCACCCTCTTTTTTGGAGTAAAAAAGTGTGTCTTATAGGGCGAAAAATACGTATATAGAAATATGTATAAAAATTCCCCCTTGATCTTGTTTCTGCCTCTATTCTAGCTCTAAATAAAGCCAATCTTATATTAAACAGCATTCCCTTTAGAATAGAATAACAGAGTTGGAAGGGACCTTGGAGGTCTTCTAATCCAACCCCCTGCCTAGACAGGAAACCCTGTACCATTTCAGACCAAATTTATCCAAATTCTTCTTTAAAACTTCCAGTGTTGGGTCATTCATAACTTCTGGAGGCAAGCTGTTCCGCTGATTAATTGTTCTAACTGTAAAGAAATTTCTCCTCAGTTCCAAGTTGCTTCTCTCCTTGATTAGTTTCCACCCATTGCTTCTTGTCCTACCCTCAGGTGCCTTGGAGAATAGCTTGACTCCCTCTTCTTTGTGGCAACCCCTGAGATATTGGAACACTGCTATCATGTCTCCCCTAGTCCTTTTTTCTCTTAAGCTGGACATACCTAGTTCCTGCAACCGTTCTTCATATGTTTTAGTCTCCAGTCCCCTAATCATCTTTGTTGCTCTTCTCTGCACTCTTCCTAGAGCAATGGTTCTCAACCTGTGGGTCGGGACCCCTTTGGGGGGGTCAAAACAATCCTTTCACAGGGGTCACCTAAGACCATCGAAAACATATATTTTTGATGGTCTTAAGAACCGAGACACCAATTTTATGGTTGGGGGTCACCACATGAGGAACTGTATTAAAGGGTCGCGGCATTGGGAAGGTTGAGAACCGCTGTTCTAGAGACTCCACATCTTTCTAACCATTATCTCTTGCCCTCTTTAGTATGTCAACTCTTATTCGCTTTTTGAGACCCAGCGGCTGGGAGGCTTCTTTGCCTTCCAGCTGCGGCTGCAGGGCGCCAAGATATCCTCTCGTCAGCCGGCGAGAAGAAAGCTGCTGCCATCTTCACGCATGCGCCAGCCGACTGAGCGGCTGGCTGGCGAAGAAGCCTCTCAGCTGCCTCTTTGAGAGCCAGCAGCCAGACTGGCACCAGCCAGGCAAACAAAGGGAGCAGGCGGCAGTTGTGGCCTCAGTCTGGCTGCAGGCCTGGCCTGAGGTGACGGGGAGAAGCTCACCTGGCAGCTTCTGTGATGGCCGCAGGAGGAGCGTCCCTTCTCGTCTCTGATGGGCATTCCCCGCAGTTGCAGATGGAGCACCCTGCTCCTGCTGGTGCATTGAGATGGGCCGACGGGCTGGCTGGGGCCCATCTGCAAGATGAGCGGGCAGGAGGGAGGCTTCCCGCTAGACCTCAGGGGCAGCTTCACCGAGGATGCGCCCAGGCCTCCGATCCCCAGGGAAGAGGGCAACCTCGTTTCCGTGGCCCTATGACCCCTCAGGTCATAAGTGTCAAAATGTCCCAAGGTTTTTGCCACTGGTTTGGTGGGCGTGGCTTGGTGGGAGGGGTCATGTGACTGCGTGTGCGTGAGTGACATCAAGTTGGCCACGCCCACTCAGTCACGTGCCTCCCCCACCTAGCCACGCCCACCAAACTGGTGGCGAAAAAATTTGAAACTCCCCACTGATGATCATGATAGGTTTTTACAGATATTCCAGTGAATCGTTTTGGTGGGTTGTATACTGTAATCATTTTGTGTGATCTTTTTGCCTGAAAGCTGAATATATATGATCTCCTGTTTCTTCTGCTTCTTTGCACAATCTGCACTTCCAATCATCGGATGACTTTTTTTGTTCAATTCTGGCGTTTTACTCAGCCAAAACCAAACTTTCAGATTCTACTTAATGTTCCTGTGATAAGTCATTGCCAAGTTTTATCTTTATCCCCTCTCCACTCAATCTTTTGTAGATTTTGACCGTGTCATGTTTTTCCTTGCCAACACTCTGATTTTCCATAAAGCTTCAGATCATCCATATATAGCAAACGGGAACTTTTATTAGCATTTTTTTCCCTGTTTGAGAGCCCAGAGTTGTTTCCTTCAAAGTCACGGAAAGAGAGAGCGTGGCAGTGACAAAAATGGGTAATAATGAGTCAGCCTGGAAAATGCCTCTCCTCAGCTTCCCCAGCCCGTATTTTCTTCATTTCCCACCCACAATTTTGTCTTCCGCTGCTTCATTATTTTATCTATAAATATTGTAAGGTTTTTACCGGCACTGGTTGTTTCCCAACGTTTGATAATTTCAGCTCTGTGGTGATGAAACAAATGTCTTTTTGTAATCCATCTAGACCACATGTAAATTCGTCTTTCAACTTTTGTGATTCTCCATAATCCTTTTACCAAATCGAAGCTGAACAGGTGCAATCATCATAGAATAGTCAGAATATAGATTATGGTAGGATAAAGTAGGGTAGGGTAGGGTAGGGTAGAGAGTAAAGTAGAGTAGACTAGACTAGACTTTAGAATAGAGTAGAGTAGAACAGAACAGATCAACAAAGTTGGAAGGGACCTTGGAGGTCTTCTAGTCTAACCCCATACTCAGGCTGGAAGCCCTATACTATTTCAGGAAATCAGTTGTCCAATCTCTTCTTAAAAACTTCCAGAGTTGGAGCATTCACAGCTTCTGGAGACAAACTTCCACTGATTTATTATTCGCACTGTTGGGAAATTTCTTCTTCGTTCTAGGTTGCTTCGCTCCTTGCTTAGTTTTCAGTTTTCCTTTCTTTATCACTTCATTCCTTCATATTTTACGTTCTAATTCTCCAGTGGTTACATAGCTGGCTCATTTGGAACAGTGCTGGAATAATTTTGAATGTTTCTTTGGTATCCTCACTATTTTAGCCAATGCTTTCTTGCTAACTTGATCCAATTTTGGCCAATGCATTTTTCTAAGCTTTTTTTATTCTACTTTTGATTTTCCCAACCTGATCTTTTTAACAGCTTAATAGCATAACAGAGTTTGAAGGGCCTTGGAGGTCTTCTAGTCCAACCCCCTGCCCAAGCAGGAGACCCTACACCACAAATGGCATACACCATTTTTGACAGATGGCAGCCCAGTCTCTTCTTGAGAGAGCTTCCCGGGATGAAGCTCCCACAACTTCTGAAGGGAACTTCTGTTCCATGGGTGGGTTGTTCTCACTGTCAGGAAATTCCTCCTTATTTCCAGGTTGAATCTCTCCTTGGTCAGTTTCCATCCATTGTTCCTTCTCTGGCCTTCAGGGGCTTTGGAAAAGAGCTTATCCCCCTCCTCTCTGTGGCAGCCCCTCAGTTAATCTTGATTAACAAATAGTACTTGGAGTTCTTCAGCTCCTGCAATTTCTTCTCCTCATTGTTCTTCATTGACATCAATAGACTCTTCATTTTCTACTCTTGGCTGCTCACTCTGCAAATCAGTATTACTATTGGTAGTTCTGAATAAACCTGAGTTTTCAGGAATTTTTCAATTGCTTCCTAGTCAGCATCGGTAAAGAACAGGCAGGGGGTTGGACTAGAAGACCTCCAAGGTCCCCTCCAACTCTGCTATTGTATTGCATTGCATTGATGCTGTGTTCCAGGCCTTGCGCCATTCAGTATTTTCATCAAAAATTTGGATGAGGAAGTTGGCTCATATTTAAATGCTGCTCCACTGCTAAGACACCAAATTTAACTTTATGAGAACAATCCACCTGTGGAACAGAAGCTGCCTTCGGGAGCTTCATCCCTGGAGGCTTTCAAGAAGAGACTGGACTGCCATCCATCAGAAATAGTGTAGGGTCTCCTGCTTGGGTGGGGGGGTGGACTAGATGACCTACAAGGTCCCTTCTAACTCTGTTCTTCTGTTCTGTTAAGTAGAAATATTTTGAAAACCTAGAAACCATCGCATTTTGGAGAACCTGCTTCGAGGACTCCTAATTTATTTGCACTCTAGAAACAAAAAAGGTGAAATATCGGGGGGGGGGGATCCCCTTTTAGTGCATATAAACCCCAATGAAACAAAGTCTCTTAGAATTCATTTTTCATTAAAAAGAAGAGGAAAGAACCTGTAAGTTTGAAGCTCTATAAATATAAGGCACAGCCAACGGAAACCTCCATCATTTTGTAAGAAAATGGAACATTTGCAAACCAGGGCTGGAACCACCTGCAACCTTCAAAAATAAAACCAACATTATGTTGCCTTTAACCAAATGAACCCATTTTTCCTCCAGATATTTTTTGGGGGGGACGGAAAGTCTTACTTGAAACTCCTCTACAAGCTAAGAAGCAAAAATTAGATCCCATTTAAAGATGCATCCAGTCTAAGCTGCCTCACGCATCTCTCATCCCTTTCAAGGCAGACATTCCTTAATCATACATTCTTCCCTCCAAAAGAGTATATAAAAAAAATTCTGCGTCTAACCCTCCAATTTTACCGTGAGGAAATTAAAAATGCAGCTACCAGCAGCTGGCGAATAAAAGAAACCAGTGAGGCCGGGAGCCCATTTTTCTGAATTTCTGCTGAAATTCAGAGAAGAGGAGGCAGCTTTATGAAAATGTTTCTTTTTAAAAAAAAAATAATATAAAAAAAGGAAGAGATCTCTGCAGCTGCCTGCTGCTCGGTCGCGCTTTGTGCGGGCCACACTGACTGAGTGCGATGCTTGTGAAGCGGAACGAGTCGCTTCCAGGCAGACGGTGCTGCCTTAAGCGGGAGCATCTGTTTCTCCCCCAAGGAGAATGGGATGCTACTGGAAATGGACAAAAATAGCAATTTCTGAGGCATTTGCATAGTTGCAAATTTATTTCCTCCATTCCGTTCCTTTGCTGTGGACTCAAGGAAGCAGGAGGGCACCAGCCTCCTTTTAAGAAAGTTATTTAGTTATTTAGTTATTTAGTTATTTAGTTATTTAGTTATTTAGTTATTTAGTTATTTAGTTATTTAGTTATTTAGTTATTTAGTTATTTAGTTATTTAGTTATTTATGTCAGGGTTCCAAAGCATCCAAAAGTAAATCAGAGTCCAAGGCAAAGGATTCCTCAAAGTCCCAATTGATGAAGAGAGCCATGTTGGCCCATCTGGGAAAACCCAAATCTGAAAACTTCCCAGTTTTCCCCACCCAGTTGTAAGTTCAAGATCTTGCCCCCACAAACAGTCCATCACATGCTCCAAAAGCCAATGCTGGCAGTTCCACCCATCCAGTTCCGGTCAGGTGCAGAGGTGCAGATACAAAGGATGACCTTGGCTTTCTAGAAAGAATGTTGTTATGTCTTACATATCATCTAACTCTGTACAATCCCCCTCCCATTTTCCCACAATAGAAAATGCATAGTAGAATAATAGAAAGTGTGGCAGGCCAAAGATCCGAAAGAAAAGGTGGCTGCAGGCCTGACAATTTAGTCATTTAGTTATTTGGGTAGTTATATTTGGTTATTTCATTATTTGGTTATTTCGTTATATATTTGTATCCCCCCTTCGTTATTTTTACAAAGAACTCAAGGCAGTTAACATATCCAACGCATTTTCCTTCTGCTATTTTGCTCACAACAACCTTGTGAGGTGGATTGAGCTGAGAGAGAAGTGCTGGTCCAAAGTCACCCAGCTGCCTTTCATGAGTAAAGTGGGATTATTTCGTTGTTATTATTATTGGTTGTTTGCTGATTAGCCCAGATAGTTGTCATGCCTACGATGGGATTAGAATTCCCTGCCTCCTGGTGATTGGGCCAAAGTTATCCAGCTGGCTTCTATGGCTAAAGCAGAACTAGAACTCCCAGTCTCCTGGTGATACGCTCAAAGTTGCCCAGTTGGGTTTTGTGGCTAAGGCAGAACTAGAACTCCCTGTCTCCTGGTGATCGCCCCAATGCCACCCAGCTGGCTATCATGCCAAAGTGGGACTAGAACTCCCTGTCTCCTGGTAATTGGCCCAAAGTCACCCAGACTTCCTGGTTGTAAGTTGAGGACTACCTGTATTTAGTGAGTACTAGCCATTTCTATAACACCAACTAACTGAATCAACAATACCCCAAATCAAAATTTCATTGTTTTTTCCATCTTGGATACAAAGTTTAGGAGGAGTTTCCAGGTAATTTTTTAAAAAAATTTACAGCAGCTAATTTTGCCGGATGAAAAACAAGAGACAAATTGAAGCAGATCAGAGTCTCATCCTTTTCTTATATGTGCTGCACATGTGACACATATAAAAAGGGGGGCAGACTTCCATCGTACTTATTCATGGCTACCATCTTATTATTTTGAATATCCCCTTCCCCCAATGGACACTCCTGTGTTGTCCGTCCTTCCTTCCTTACATCCCAAACTATCAAAGAATCGGGGGACAACGAGAGAGACAGCAAATAACCTGGTTCTAAATGTTAATTAAACAAAGGAGCTCATCGCAGATTTTAGAAAGAGCCGGCGTGGTCCTACTCCACTCAGTATCAAGGATGCAGCTGTAGAGGTGGCCAACAGTATTAAGTATCTGGGGGTGCAGACAACCAACAATCTGAACTGGTCTCTTCACCTGTCATCCTTAGTGAAGCCTGCAAACCAGCATCTGCATTTCTTGCCTCGAATGAGGAGAGCACCTCTTTCTCCTTCTGTCCTGGCCGCTTTTTACAGAGGCACGGTCGAGAGCGTTTTAACAAACTGCATCCTTGTTTGGTTTGGTGGCAGCAGATAGAAAGTCCCTACAGAGAGTGGTGAGGACAGTGGAGAAGCTCACTTCCTGTCATTCAGGATACTGCTCACAAGTGCCGTGTGCTTAGAGCTCCAAGCATTATTAGAGACCCCACACACCCACTTTATGGTCTGTTTTTGTTGCTCCCCTCTGGGAGGGGGTTTCAAAGTATTTCTAGCAGGACTTCCGGATTCTGGGATAGCTTTGTTCCCTAAGCCATCTGTCCGGTAAACTCGTAAGTAGACGTATACATCCGAACTAGACTGTGTTGTTTCTCTATGTCATATAACATATGTGGGTATCTGCATTATTTGTTTGTTTGTTTGTTTATGTAGTGTATATTAGAGGTGTTTACCCTTTGAGAGCTGCATGCAAATAAATTTTGTTTTAATGTGTGCCGATTGGTGTACATTCAAAGTGACCATAAAGTTATTCTAAGTCTAATATTCTTCTTTCTCGAAGAAGAATATACTTTGAATTGAATTGCGCTTTGATATTTATTGGCTGCAGTGCATTTGAATTACATAACAATTGCAAGCGTGCTGTTGGCTGCATTTTTTTCCTGCTGAAGCGGTAGAAGGCAAGGTCAGGAAATCATTCCATCATCAGAAACGGCATGGAATTAATTCAAATGTATTGGGGAAAAGTTTGGAGTTGCATTTTAGCGACTTGTGTCTCAGCCAAAAGGAAATGGATTTTTTTCCCAATGGTGGAAGGCAACATAATGAAATGTTTCAACAAAATAACTGGGTTGGAAGGGACCTTGGAGGTCTTCTAGCCCTCTCCGCAGGCAGGAAACCTTATGCAATTTTAAACAAATGGCTATCCAATCTTTTCTTTAAAGCAATTACAACTTCTGGAGGCAAGCTGTTCCACTGATTAATTATTCTAACTGTCAGGAAATTTCTCCTCAGTTCTAAGTTGCTTCTCTCCTTGATTAGTTTCCACCCATTGCTTTTTGTTCCGCCCTCAGTTGCCTTGGAGAATAGCTTGACTCCCTCTTCTTTGTGGCAACCCCTGAGATATTGGAAGACTGCTATCATGTCTCCCCTAGTCCTTCTTTCTCTTAAACTAGACATACCCAGTTCCTGCAACCGTTCTTCATATGTTTTAGTCTCCAGTCCCCTAATCATCTTTGTTGCTCTTCTCTGCACTCTTTCTAGAGTCTCCACATCTTTTCTACACCGTGGCGACCAAAACTGAATGCAGTATTCCAAGTGTGGCCTTACCAAGGCATTATAAAGTGGTATTAACATTTCACGTGATCTTGATTCTATCCCTCTGTTGATGCAGCCTAGAACTGTGTTGGCTTTTTTGGCAGCTGCTGCACACTGCTGGCTCATATCTAAATGGTTGTGTCAGGCCTGGAAGCCATCTTGTGCATTGGGCCTTCTGGCCAGCATTAAATGCTGTGGGAAAATGGGAGGGGGGATTAATAATAATAATAATAAATTTAATTTGTTAGCCGCTCCCTCTCCACAAGGGACTCGGGGCGGCGTATAATAAAACCACATACATATATACATATAAACATACACATACACGCATACACATACACGGAGGAGGTAACAGTCATTAAATACATACAATAATAGTGATAAAATTAGCAATTAAAATACCCCAAATTAAAAATTACGAATTTAAAAAAGGCTGTCAGGAGGAATAGGATGAAGCTACGGTTGAGCCAGGCCAGATAATTGAAAAAGGTGGGTCTTGAGCTTTACACGGAAGGAGCGGAGATCGGAGATAATCCTGATGTCAGGGGGGAGGTCATTCCAAAGGGCTGGGCCCATCACAGAGAAGGCCCTCCATTATATGGAGTATGGGAGATATATAGTCCTAATAATATTCCTTTCTCAGAGAGTCAAGCACATCTTGCCCTGCACCTGGAGGGGCGTGACTGAGAGGCATCTCCAGTTGGGACGGTGCCTGATTGGACCATGGGATGGACTTGTGGGTTCTGGGCAGGGACTTGAACTTTCAACTGGGTGGGGAAAACCTGGAAGCTTTCAGATTCGGGTTTTCCAAAATGTGCCAATAGGACATCTCTAATAAAATGGAACTTTGAGGAGTTTTCTTTCATTGGGGGTGTACCTGACAGGTTGTCCACTAGGACTCCAAGATCCCTCTCACAATTACTACTATTGAGACAGGTACCAGCTAAACTATCAGTTTGTGCCTTTGATTCCTCTTGCCTAATTGCAGAACCTGCAATACTTTCATCACCACTGAATTTCACTTTGTTGGGTAGGGCCCAGTGAGCAAGGCTGTCAAAATCCATCTGGACCTTGAGCCTGTCTTCTGGAACTCTGCCTATTCCAGCCAGCTTGGTGTCAACTGCACTTTTGATGAGTTCCCCATCCATCCCCTCATGCGAGTGAATGTGAGCTCCTCTCCAAAGGCAATCAAACCTTTCTCCTCGCTGGAGTAAGACCAGTAAGGGGTCGGTGTGCTTGACTCCATTGAAGGAAAACGTTGATGCTACCGTGGCTGTGTTACAGCCCAACTTTGGCATAGGATTATTTCCTTTTCCCCAGTACACGCCAAAGCCTCCGCAGGCTTCCCAGCAACTGTGGTGGGGAAGGAGCATCTGTTTATCGTGCCCACTGCAAGCTATCACTGTGGTGGCCAAAATTTGGTAGCCTCAGTGGAGTTGGGCTCTCTGTCTTCCTCTGCTGTTCTCTCCCTCTCCCCGGCCTCTCTCTCTTCGTTGGGCACAGATTTGGGAATGTCTGAATTTACACACACACACACACACACACACACACACACACACACACACCACACACACACACACCATCCCAAGTGGTGGTTGAAAAACACTATGCTTCAACATAGGAAGAGGAGGAGGGGGAGGAGGTAAAGATGCGAAAGGAGAAGGCTGGGAGGGAGAGGAAGGCAGGAGGAAGAGGAGGACAAGGACAAGAGGGAGGAGAAGGAGGAGGAGGGAGATGCAAGAGGAGGGGAAAGGAGGACAGAGAGGAGGTGGAGGAGGCAGAAGGTGGAAGAGGAGGAGGAGAAGGGAGGAGGAGAAGCAGAAGGAGAAGGTGAAGCTGAAAGGAGAAGGCTGGGAGGGAGGGAGGAGAGAGAGGAAGAGGAGGAAAAAGGACAAGAAGAAAGAGGAGTAGAAAGAGGAAGAGGAGGGGAAGGGAGCAAGAGAGGAAAGGAGAAGGACAGGAAGGAGGAAGAGAAGTAGAGGAAGGAGAAAGATGAAGAGGAGGATGGGAAGGGAGGAGGAGAAGCAGAAGGTTAAGGTGGAACTGAAAGGAGAAGGCTGGGAAGGGGAGGAGGGAAAGGAGGGAAAGGACAAGAAGGAAGAGGGGGAAGAGGAGGAGGAGGGGAAGGGAAGAAGAAGGGAAAGGACAAGGATAAGGGGAGGAGGAGCAAGAAGAGGAGGAGGGGAAAGGAGGAGGAGAAGAAGAAGGAGAAGTAGGGATTTTGCAACAAACATCAGTAAAATGATCCGAGGAATCCGGACAACTGAAAGACAGAAGCTCAAGAGGTCCACCTGGGATGAGAGGTCATGGGCAGCCCACTGGAGGTAAGTTATAGGTGGCAAGGCAGGGCTGCCAAAAAATGTCCTTGCAGGTATTTGGGCCTTGGCCAGGATCTCAACATCTGGGCAGATTTCAAAACCATCGAAGGAATGACAAAGACCAGACTCTAATTGTAGGATGTCCATTTGTCATGGAAAGATACACATGTGTGGATGCCGAATGTTGCTTCTACGGGGTTAGGGAAAATGAGAGGATGGAAAGGAAAATATTTCCATCCCGGTGGTCTGCGCAGGTTCATTTCCCGCGATCTGTGATGGGTGGGGCTCAGAGACACGTGAGACACAGCAGCACAGACAATGGTACACACCCCTTGGTGCATCCTGCTTTATGGCTGACAAAACGATGGATTTCTTACTGCGTGGATCCACCCCCTCAATTCCCCCCCAAAAGAGCAGGCTTGATGGTTGAACAGGGTGGAATAAATGCCTATGTGGATCTGCTAGGCACTGAGCCCATGGGTATGTTTTTGACATGTAGTGGAAATTATTTCAACTAGATCTTATTTCCACTAGGTGCCAATTATTGCAATCCTGTGAAATTTTTCTTCTGAGACATTGGGCTCTTTGGACCTCAGAAGTCCCATATTTAATAGAATAACAGAATAATATAGTTGGAAGGGACCTTGGAGGTCTTCTAGTCCAACCCACTTCTCATGTAGGAGACCCTCTAGCATTCTGGAGAAAGGACTATCTGGCCTCTTCTTTAAAAGCTGCAGCCACAACTTCTGGAAGCAAGCTATCCCATTGATTAACTTACAGAATAACAGAGTTGGAAGGGACCGTGGAGGTTTTCTAGTCCACAACTTCTTCCACTGATTGTTCTCACTATCAGAAAAATTCTGCTTAACTGCGGGTTGCTTCTCTCCTTGATCAGTTTCCATCTGTTGATTCTTGTCCTACCTTTAGCTGCTTTGGAGAATGGGTTGACCCCCTCCCCTTTGTGGCAGCCCCTCAAATGCTGGAAGACTGCTATCCTGTCTCCCCTAGTCCTTCTTTTCATTAAACTAGACATACCCAGTTCCTGCAACCGTTCTTCATATGTTTTAGTCTCCAGTCCCCTAATCCTCTTTGTTGCTCTTCTCTGCACTCTTTCTAGAGTCTCCACATCTTTTCTACATCGTGGCGACCAGAACTGAATGCAGGACTCCAAGTGTGGCCTTACCAAGGCTTTATAAAGTGGTATTAACACTTCACGTGATCTTGATTCTCTCCCTTTGTGGATGCAGCCTAGAACTGTGTTGGCTTTTTTGGCAGCTGCTGCGCACAGCTGGCTCCTATTTAAGTGATTGTCCACTAGGACTCCAACATCCCTCTCACAGTTACTACTATTGGGCCAGGTTTCACGTAATTTGTATCTGTAACATTGGATCTATCCAATTCTCCTCCAAGGTTGCATGTGAATCATTACCTTTAACCTGATTACCGAATCAACCCATTTTGAGAGAGTCACACATTACATCGATAGGTGCACACAACATGCTAAACACACAGAATTCCCCCACTGACTGGTGGCGATACCAGATAATTCCAAAGAACACGAAACCTTTTATTCCCCACCAGTCAGTTAGAACCGAAAAAGCTTCTCAGTTGAAATGTGAAATGTTTTCAAAGAGGGGGAAAAGAAAAAGAAGTCCAGTTGCATTTTGGAAAAAAACCAGCTTTGGAATAAATGCACAGATATAGAAGAGTTGGTATCTGGCTTAATTGCAGTAACTATGAGAAAGATCTAAGTGTCCTGGTGGATTGCCACTGAAGTACGAGCCAACCGTTGGATGCAGCCAACAAAAAAGCCAATGCAGTCCTAGGCTGCATTAATAGAAAGATAAAATCAAGATCAGGAGAAGTGTTAGCATTGCTCTATCCTGCACATGTGGAATCCTGCTTCCAGTTAGGTCACCACAATGTAAAAAGAGGTGGAGACTCTAGAAAGAAGGCAGAGAAGAGCAACCAGGATGATGAGGGGAATGGAGGCTAAAACATACGATGAACGGTTGCAGGAACCGGGCATGGCTACTCTGGTGAGGAGAAGGACCAGGGGAGACAGGAGAGCATCTTCCAATAGTTTAGGGGCTGCCCCAAGGAAGAGGGAGTCAAGCTATTCTCCAAAGCACCTGAAGGCAGGACAAGAAGCAATGGGTGGAAACCAATTAAGGAGAGAAGCAACCTGTAAGAAGGAGACATTTCCTGGCAGTGAGGACAATGAAACTGTGGAATGGATGTTGCCTCCAGAAGTTGTGAATGCTCCCTCATGGAAGGTTTTAAGAACAAGTAGGACAGTCCTTTGACTGGGATAGCAGGGGGTTGGACTAGATGACCTGCAAGGTCCCTTCCAACTCTGTTAATCTGTTACTGTCTCCTGCCATGGGCAAGGAGTTGGACCAGAAGACCTCCAAAGTCCCTTCCAGCTCTGTCCCTTCTCTGCTATTCTATTCTACTCTACTCTATTCTTAATTCTATTCTATTTCTTATTCTATTTATTCTATTCTATTCCATTCCATTCCATTCTGTTCTATTGCATTCTCTCCTCTCCACTCCCCTGCCATCTTAGAGGTGACAAATTCCACCGAGTCCAGTTTCTTCATCTCCTCATGTTTGTTTTGACAACTGCAACAACGAAGGTGAATTATGTACAAGGCGTCCCGTCCCATTTGGACACAAATCTAGAAGAGGATGGAGCTCACAGCTGGCCTAAGCCTCCCATTCCACCCCCCAGTTCTCTTCAAAAGCTTGTCAGTTTTCTGTTAGGAAGACGAAATAGCTCCCTAAGCTGAGCCCCATAACTCATCTCCTTCTGGTTTCCTCGGGTTCATTCCTTCTGCTTTTGACAGGCAGCGAGGCTCACCTCATCTGCCCCAGAAGTACGTCCCGTGACCCTCCATTTTTCTTCCGCCGCCTCCCTCCCCAATCTCCCTTCCATGAGTCCCCTTCCTAGGTTTGCCTGTCTTGAAATCATTCGGTACCTTTTCTGTATCTGAATAATTTAAATTTTCTACTCAGTTACCTCCTCGAGCTTCTTCCTTTCTTGTTTCCTTGCCTCTTAATTGTCTTCTCCGTCAGCAAGACCTCCATCTTCTCAGGTCTCTTGGACCCATCCGTCCCTGCATTGGTCTCCTCTCCCCTGGCCAAATATCCCGGCTCCTTCAAGTCTCATGTGACCAGTTCTTCCTCCTCCTGCACAGGAACGATCCCTTCATTAATTGGAGCACCAATTTGGATAAAGTTATGAGTGCAGAGAGGTTTAATTGAAGATGTCTCAGGGGGGCAATTGACTTGACCCAGAAACTTGAGATTGCAACAAATGCCTGGGCATTGCTCTCTCTCCCCTCACCTTCCCCCTGTTTCCTTAAGAGCTTGATAGATGATGGCCAACATGGGGGCTGGGGGGGAGTGGGGAAATATGCAGGGGGGGGGGCTATGGGAAGGAAGGCAAGAGCTTTAGGACAAGCCAAAAACGACTTGACAGAGAACATCATCAGCCTGAATAATCTCCTCTTGTATGATGGGGTGGAAGAGAAGTTCAAGAAGAGGAGGAGATGGATGGATGGATGGATGGATGGATGGATGGATGGATGGATGGATGGATGGAGGAGGAGCAGGAGGAGGGGAGGAGGAGGAGAAGAATAGGAGGAGAAGAGGAGAGAGGGGGAGGAAGAGGAGGAGGAAGAAGAAAGAAGGAGGAGGAAAGAAGGAGGAAGAGAGATGGAGGAGGAAGAGGAGGAGGAGGAGGAAAGGAGGAGGAGGAAACATGAAGGAGAAGAAGAGGAGTAAAAGAAGAGGAGGAGGAGGAAAGGAGGAGGAGGAAAGGGAGAGGAGGAGGAGTGGAGAAGAAGAGGAGGAGGAGGAGAGGAGGGGAGGGGAGGAAGAAGAAAGAAAAAAGAAAGAAAGAAAAGAAAAAAGAAGGAGGAGGAGAAGAGGAGGAGGAGGAGAGGAAGAAGAGGAAGAGGGGGAGGAGGAAAGGAGGGGGAGGAGGAAGGGGAGGAAGAGGAGGATCAACCTGGGATATTAATTGTAATGATTTAATAAAAAAGCTTTTTTAAGGGTAGGGATAAAAATATGAAATGACCCCACTGTGCTGGGTGCTGTTCATTCTAGATTAGATCTCTCTTTAATGACCTTCCACCTGTTGTTTCTTGTCCTACCCTCAAATCCTTTGGAGAAGACATCAGCCTCCTCCTCTCTTTGACAGCGCATGAAACACTGGAAGAGATTGATCATGTCCCACTCTTCCTTCTCTTTGTTAGACTAGACATAACCTAGTTCCTTTAATTGTTCATCATGCAATTTGGCCTCCACTCATTTTATCATCTTCGTTGCTCTTCTCTTCTCTCTTTCCAACATCTTTTTAAAATCCCAGTGATCAAAAATGGATGCAATATTACAAGTGTGGCCTCACCAGTGCATTATAAAGCAGTCCTATCTCTTTTCATGATCTTGATGCTCGGTTGATGCAGCCTAGAAGTGTGTTGGCTTTTTCAGCAGCTGCAGCACATTCATGTCTCACATTTAAGTGGCCTACACATGTGGACCTGATCTTTCCTGCTGGACACCATCCATCCATCCATCCACTAAATTTATCCAACATTAGTGAATGACTGGCAGGACCTGGGGTGGTGGAGTGAAACAAGGAATCAGCCTAGAATCTCTTCATAAGAAATGCACTAAGTTCAACCCCTTTAAATCCCACGGACTGTTATCCAACTCTTAGCAGGTGCTGATCCTTGGCTGAGAAGATTCGGATGCATAGGCATAAATAGCAATAAATCAATTTAATTGTACCTTCACGTATGGACCTCTTCTTTCATGCCTGACATGCCCGTGTCGACTGTCTCTACACTACGTGTTGCCCCATCACACAAAACACCCAGCTCCTCTTCCCTTGGATGCCTTCAGAATTCTAATAAGATGTTTTGGTGCCTGTAGTTCTAACAAAGTCAAGGAAGGATCCCCAGGGAAGCCATCTGAACTGAACTGGATCCAGCAGGAGCCTTCCAGCCCTCCCTCCCCATGGCAGAAAGAAACCACATGGGGGTGTGCAGAAATGCATCAGGGAGATTTTTTTATCCCTCCCCCTCTAAATAAAGGGAAGCAAGAGTTGAGTATGTCAAGAGAACGGTAAAAGCAAGTTGAATGCAGAAGGAGCTGCGTACTTAAGAAGTGTGTGATGGAAATCAAAAGCAGGGAAGGTCAAGAAAGAATAGGAGCTGAGAGAATGTGCTTTGAATTAGAGCAAGAGAGAGAGAGAGAGAGAGAGAGAGAGAGAGAGAGAGAGAGAGAGAGAGAGAGAGAGAGAGAGAGAGAGAGAGAGAGAGAGAGAGAGAGAGAGAGAGAGAGAGAGGTGGGCATGGAAGACACACACCAAAGAAATTTTGATGTTTATGATCCTCCTCCTCATCTTCTGCCTTCCTCTTCCTCTTCTCCTCCTCCTCCTCCTCCTCCTCCTCCTCCTGCTCTCTGTCCCATCTCCTCCACCCCCTCTTCTTCCTCTTCTCCTCCTCTCCCTCTTCTTCTCCTCTTCCTCCTGCTCTCTGTCCCATCCTCCTCCTCCTCTTCTTCCTCTTCTTCTCCTCTTCCTCCTCTTCTCTGTCCCATCCTTCTCCTTCTCCTCATCTTCCTCTTCTTCTCCTCTTCCTCCTCCTCTCTGTCCCATCCTCCTCCTCCTCCTCCTCCTCTTCCTCTTCTTCTCCTCCTCCTCTCTGTCCCATCCTCCTCCTCCTCCTCTCCTCCTCCTCTCTGTCCCATCCTCCTCCTCCTCTTCTTCCTCTTCTTCTCCTCCTCCTCTGCCCCATCCTCCTCCTCTTCTTCTTCTTCCTCTTCTCCTCCTCCTCCTCCTCTCTGTCCCATCCTCCTCCTCTTCTTCTTCTTCCTCCTCTTCTCCTCCTCCTCCTCCTCCTCTCTATCCCATCCATCCTCCTCCTCTTCTCCTCCTCCTCCTCCTCTCTGTCTCATCCTCCTCGTCCTCCTCTTCTTCTTCTTCCTCTCCTCCTCCTCCTCCTTTTCTCTGTCTCATCCTCCTCCTCCTCTTCTTCTTCTTCCCCTTCTCCTCCCCCTCCTCCTCTCTGTTCCATCCATCCTCCTCCTCTTCTTCTTCTCCTCCTCCTCCTCCTTCCTGCAGGCAGGCAGGCAGGCAGGCAGGCAGGCAGGCAGGCAGGCAGGCAGGAAGGAAGGAAGGAAGGAAGGAAGGAAGGAAGGAAGGAAGGAAGGAAGGAAGGAAGGAAGGAGGGTTGAATAAGTCAAGAGGAAGGAGAAGGTCAAGAGAAGTAGGACAAGACCTCCACAAGGGAAGGAGGGTTGCAGAGAGGAGGAGGAGGACTGTGGGGTCTTTGGTGCTCTCTGAACTTGGTTGCTTTCTTGCAGACATTTCATTACCCAACTAAGTAACAACATCCTCCATGCTACAAATGAGAGAAATTTGGTCTCTAGGACTTATGATGTTGCCTACCTGGGTAATGAAACATCTGCAAGAAACACAATTTCAGAGAGCACCAAGGACCCCACAGTCCTCCTCCTCCTCCTCCTCCTCCTCCTCCTCCTCCTCCTCCTCCTCCTCCTCCTCCTCCTCCTCGCAAACCAGATCTCATTGTCTTAGAAGAATCTATTAGGATTGCAATTGAAGTCACCAACAAGGAGGGAACCATGTTATGCAACCATCTGGATGTGATTAAGGGGCTGGGGAGGAATTCCTCCACCTACAAACTGCCTTCCAGCCAAAGGCAGTCCTGCTGTCCATCATCCCCGTCAACATGGGAGGTGGGACTGGAAGCAGCCGTGGTAGAGACCTTCTTCCTCCCCCACCAAACATGGCTCAATATCTGGATGAACAAGCTGACATCTCTTTCTCTCAGGCAACAGAGCTGCTGCACGCCTACGAAAGCCAGGAGGGTGGAAGCAGCCAAGTCGGTCCCTCCTGGTTTCTCTCTTCTTCTCCTCCTCCTTCCAGAAGAAGCCAAGGGGTGGAAGCACCTGAGCAGCCAAGCATATCAACCACCCTGCTCTTCCGAAGAGCCCGCAGGGCCACCACTCCGGCTGCTGACATCTCAAATTAGCCAGCTGTGGAGCTGCTTTTATGAAGCCAAAGAGATGGGCAGCATCCTCCCCTGGATGAGCCCACATGGGCTTATCTTGTCATCCTCCAGCCGCACAGATGCTTCTCCGGGACATGCTTCTTAGCGTCCTCACCATCTCCTGGTTTCCAGAGGGAGCAGGGATGCGCTGGGAAAGCCACGGTCCAGAGAACGAGCTTAATCCTTCCAGGAAGCCCTTCAGACGTCTGAGTCAAGTTAATTCGACAGGCCTTGCCAGTTTTCCCCCTGAGCGACCCTCCTTGTTCTGTGGCAGAAAGGAAAGATGTGGGGAATTACCATCTCCAGTCCCAGTTTGGCCTAAATGACAAGCAGGCTCACATCCTGAATCTGGGAGAGGAAGGGAAGACGCGCCTGCAAGACAAGGAACAATGGATGGAAAGTGAACAAGGAGAGGTTCAACCTGGAAATAAGGAGAAAATGTTCTGATAGTGAGAGCAATCAACTGATGGAACAGAAGTTGCCTTCAGAGGTTGTGGGAGCTTCAACACTGGAGGCTTTCAAGAAGAGACTGAACTGCCCTCGGTCAGAAATGGTGTAGGGTCTCCTGCTTGGGGGGGGTTGGACTAGATGACCTACAAGGCCCCTTCCGACTCTGTTAATCTGTTAATCTGATGCCCTGCACCAGAGAAGGAACAGAAGGAAAGAAGCTTGTGAGAAAAGGGGGAGAAAGGTTTGAGCCAGAAAATACAGATAATTTACAGGCAATCCTCAATTTGGAACCATCCATTTAGTGACTGGTTGAAATTACAGTACTGAAGATTGAGATTGGACAACCATTTGGCTGAAGTGGTATAGCTTGAGCAGGGGGCTTGGCTAGTCTAGGGAAGAGAAGGACCAGGGGGGACATGACAGCAGTCTTCCAATATCTGAGGGACGGCCACAGAGAGGAGGAAGGGAGTCAAGCTATTCTCCAAAGCACCTGAAGGCCAGAGAAGGAACGATGGATGGAAACTGACCAGGGAGAGATTCAACCTGGAAATAAGGAGGAATTTCCTGACAGGGAGAACCATCAACCAGTGGAACAGAAGTTGCCTTCAGAAATTGTGGGAGCTCCATCACTGGAGGCTTTCAAGAAGACACCAGACTGCCATCTGTCAGAGATGGTGTAGGGTCTCCTACTTGGGTGGGGGGTTGGATTAGATGACCTACAAGGTCCCCTCCAACTCTGTGATTCTTTTATTCTATTCTGTTATTCTGAAAAAAGTGATTTATGAGTGTTTTTCACACTTACAATTATTGTAGCATCCCCGTGGTCACCTAATCAAAATTCAGGTGCTTGGCAACTGATTCGTATTTATGACAGTCGCAGTGTTCTGGATTCACACGATTCCCTTTTGTGACCTCCTAACAAAGCAAAGTCAAGAGGAAATAGGTATGGATTTGGATATGGATAGGTAGATAGAAAGACAGAAAGACAGACAGATCGAGATGGGTGGGTGGGTGGGTAGGGAGCGAGAGAGAGAGAGAGATAATGGTGGTGATAGGTAGATGATAGATAATGGATGGACGGATGGGCACAGATGAGATAGATAGATAGATAGATAGATAGATAGATAGATAGATAGATAGATAGATAGATAGATAGATAGATAGATAGATAGGTAGGTAGGTAGGTAGGTAGGTAGGTAGGTAGGTAGATATGGATGGATAGAAAGATAGAAAGATAGAGATAGATACAAAGATACATAGATAATGGTAGATGATAGACAGATAATAATAGGTAGATGATAGATGATGGATGGATGGATGGATGGATGGATGGATGGATGGATGGATAGACACAGATGACAAACAGATAGGTCCCCTTTTACAGCCTTCTTTCAAGCAGAGTCAATGGAAAAGCCATATTCAATCAACAATCCTGTTGCTAGCTTAACAATTGCTCTGATTCACTTAGCAACTGTGGCAAGAAAGGTCATAAAATGGAGTAAACTCTTGCTTAGCAACATGAATTTTGGGGTCAGTTGTGGTCATAAGGCAAGGACTGCCTGCACCGTATTCGTAACCAACCTCACTAAATTCCTTTATATCATTGCATGATTTCAAAATACATATTCAAACAGCCTGGTGCACATTCCGGATTGGACCATGGGATATGGACTTCTGCCTTGGGCAGGGGGTCAGACTAGAAGACCTCCTTGGTTCTGCTTCTCCTACATTAGCCCACCTAATGCTAGTGTAGTGAAGCAGAGCTAGGAATAAATGTTACACCAATGCAACTACACCCCCTTCTGTCTTCCTCTTCAGCTCAATTATTGAAGGTTTTCATACCATTATCTCTTTCCTCCACACTGCGGAGCATGAAAGGAGGGGAGAGCTTTGCCTAGGAGCACAATTAAGGGTCTTTCCCCCCTGCTGGGAAGGCCGATCTGCGTGGGCATTCTCATTGAGGCAGCCACTTACTCTCTCAAAAGGCTGCCTTCTGAATCTCTTGGCCTTTGTTGATAAGGCAAATAGGCAAATCACAGGTTTGAAGGAGCTCAGTTACCACAAGGCACTTAGAAGAACATGTGGAAAGAGAGGAGAGGAGGGAAGGGAAGATGCAACAGAATAGAATAGAATAGAATAGAATAGAATAGAATAGAATAGAATAGCAGAGCAGAGCAGAGCAGAGCAATGGAATGAAATGGAATGGAATGGAGGGGAGGGGAGGGGAGGAGAAGAGAAGAGAAGAGAAGAGAGAGAAGGGAAGATACAAAAGAAAGAGGAGATGAGAAGAAAAAGAAGAGAATGCAAGAGAAGAAAAGAGAAGAGAAGAGTAGAGCAGAGCAATGGAATGGAATGGAGGGGAGGGGAAGGAAGAGGAAGAGAAGAGAGAGAAGATACAAAAGGAAGAGGAGATGAGAAGAAAAAGAAAAGAATGTAAAAGAGAGAAGAGCAGAGCAATGGAATGGAATGGAATGGAGGGGAGGGGAAGGAAGAGGAAGAGAAGAGAAGAGAGAGAAGATGCAAAAGAAAGGAGATGAGAAGAAAAAGAAGAGAATGCAAAAGAAGAACAGAGAAGAGCAATGGAATGGAATGGAGGGGAGGGGAAGAGAGAGAAGAAGAAAGAGAAGAGAGAGAGAAGAAAAGATACAAAAGAAAGAGGAGATGAGAAGAAAAAGAAAAGAATGTAAAAGAGAAAAAAGAAGAGCAATGGAATGGAATGGAGGGGAGGGGAAGAAAAGAGAAGAGAAGAGAATGAAATCAAGTTTGACAGCCCTGTTATATGACACAGAGAAGCAACCCCACAATTTGTTTAGAAACCATTCAAAGTTCCAACCGCACTGAAAATAAAGTGACTTAAAAGTGTTTTTTACACTTGTACGCTGATGACTGTGGCCGCATCCCCAGGGTCACCTGAGCCAAGTCCAGAGGCTTGGCAGGGTCCCTTTTGCCACTTGCTGGCAAGCCAAGTCCATTGGGAAGCCAGATTCACTTAACAACCGTTTTGCCGACTGAACAACTGCAGGGATTGGCTTGACAACTGTGGCAAGAGGGGTCATACAACTGGGCTAAACTCACTTGATAACTGTTTCGCTTAGCAACATAAATTTGGGGCTCAGTTGTGGTCATAAGTCCATGACTACCTCCATTGTTCTATACTATTGTTAAAAAAAAAAGACTTGTCCACCCGATAAGATCTTTGATCTTTGAAACAAGAACCAATCTCTGATCTTTGACTGTAATAAACTTGGTTTGATTTGATTTGACATGAGAACCATCCTAGAAGGTAATCCAGAAACTTTGAAGGAAGACCAACCCCCACACCAAGAATCCTGATCCAAACTGGCCCTTTGAACAGCCTCTAAGATCTTACAGACTGTCTCAAACATGCTCTTTTTTTTCCCTTCAAATGGCAACTGCACTGTTTCTCTCCTTGGAAAAAATAGTTCTGGTCCCAGTATAAGCTGCTGGTCTTAACCTATAATTTATAGGTTAAGAGACAGAAAGACAGACAGACAGACAGAGACACACAGACAGAGAAAGAGACAGACAGAGAGACAGAGAGGAAGAGAGAGATAGAAAGAAGAGAGAGAGAGAGAGACAGAGACAGAGACAGAGACAGAGACAGAGACAGAGACAGAGACAAACAGACAGAGACAGAGAAACAGAGACTGGGAGAGAGACTTTTATCCCCATTCAACCCAAGAGAAGGAAGACAGCTTTTTAAAAACGTTAAGCATTCCTGGAGCTGCCAAAAGAGAGGAAAAAGAATATAAATCCAGAAATACCAAAAAAAAAAAAAAACCCCAACTCAATACAATAAATAAAAACTACCCAGGCGATACTCCCTCGCCCCCCCCCCTTTCGTACAATCCCTGCACTAAGCAATTGAGATGCTGTTGAGATCCTTCAACCAGATTTGGGAGTCAAAACTTCGAGCATCTTCTCACTCCTCATTGCCGACATTTTTCAAGGGAGAGGACAATCCCTGCAGGCGAAGCTGGTAGGGAAGTCTAATGTGGTGTCAACGTGAGGAATTGGGCAGTGCAGATTTCAGCCTGAGAGCTGGCATCCGTCTCCTCGCTTGGCAGACTAAATGGTTGGCGAAGGAAGGCACCTGAGAAATGAGCCACAGGGGCTCCGTACGCTGACAAGGGGCAGAAATGCAGCGAGTGCAGGATGAGTTTGGAATCGACAATGGAAGGAAGGCTTGTCAAGCAGCACTTGGGAGATCTCAGCCCAAACCTTCACACACAAATACACACACACACACACACACACACACACACACACACACACAGACAACCCCAGTGGTGTCCTTAGTGCTCTCGGAATTTAGTTCTTTTCTTGCAGAACATTATCAGTGGTAGAAGGGAGGGGGAGGAGGAAGAGGAGGAGAATGATCATGGGGTCCTTGGTGATCTCTGAGCTTGGCTGTTTTCTTGCAGACATTTCGTGACCCAACTTGGTAACGTCATCAGTGGTAGAAGGGATAAGGGTTGGAGGAGGAGGAGGAGGAGGAAGAGCAGGAGCAGGCCTGTTTGAGTCTCCAGGCCCTCAATCATCTTAGTTGCTCTTCTTTGCACTTTTTCCAAAGTCTCAACATTTTTTTGGGTAATGTGGTGACCAAAACTGGATGCAAGATTCCAGATGTGGCCTTACCAAGGCTTTATAAAGCAGTACTGATACTTGGCATGATTCTGTTTCTGTGCCTCTGTTTATACAACCAAGGATTGTATTAGCTTTTTTGGCAGTGGCTGCACACGGCTGGCTCAGGTTTAAGTGATTGTCCATCATGACTCCAAGGTCCATTGCTTCTTCTCCTGCCTTCAGGTGCTTTGGAGAATACTTTGACCCCCTCTCCTTTATGGCAGCCCCTCAAATACCGCTATCATGCCACCCCTGTTTCTTCTTTTCCTTAAAGTAGCCAAACCCAAATCCTGCCACCATTCTTCCTATGTTTGAGCCTCCGGGCCTTTAATCATCTTAGTTGCTCTTCTCTGCACTTTTTCCAAAGTCTCAGCATCCTTTTTATTTATGTATTTATTTATTTTATTTAGTTTGTCAAACATGGACAAGATAGCAGGTATAAATCTGAACACGGACATGAACAAGGGAAACGAGTACAAATAAATGGGACATTAGGACAGGGGGGCACGCTGGTGCGCTTATGCACGGCCCCTTTACAGGCCTCTTAGGAATGGGGTGAGGTCCACGGTGGACAGCTTAGGGTTGAAGCTGTGGGGGGGTTTGAGGCTGTAAAAACGGAGTCAAGTAGAGCATTCCAGGTGTGGACCACTCTGCTGCTGAAGCCGCATTTTCTGCAATCGAGTTTGGAGCGGTTTCCCTTGAGTTTCTATCGATTGTTCGCCCGTGTATTATTGTGATTGAAGCTGGAGAAGTTGTTGACAGGTAGGACATTGTAGCAGACAATTTTGTGTACTACGCTTAGGCGGCATAGTTCTAGGTTGTCCAATCCCAAAATTTCAATGCCTGGTGGCATAAGGTTTTTTTTGTAATGTGGGCACCTGAAGTGGATGCAGTATATTCCAGGTACGGCCTTACTAAGGCTTTACAAAGCGGTACTTTACAAAGCTGGTTTCGAATCCTTCCCAGGCTCCTCAAGGATTGCGGAGATGAAAGAAAAGGAGATGCCAAACAAAGACCTCTTGCCTCTCTTCCAGGCTCTCCGCCAAACTTGCCTGCAAACGCCGTCATTCTGCAAAGCATATTACCGCAATCAGGCCCCGCTGGCGCATGGAAGGCGAGGGGGGTTGTGTGTCAAACAAGCCACTAACAAAGCCGTAGGAGAAGTTCATCCTTGCCAGCTCGCTGCTCTTCTGCTAGAGAGAAACAAACAAGGACATTTGTAGCCCCCCCACCCCTGGGCTCGCAGCTTTGGGGCGGCAGGTTGGCATCTAAGCCGGGAAGGGTGGGTGGGTGGCTGAGCCACAGAAGGAGCGGGATGCCATTTTTGGCTGTCAACACGGCTGCTTCCTGTGTTAATGAGTTTGTCGCCCGCAGGGACAGCCTTGTGAATCGCAGCAGCTGGCAGCACTGGATGGACCAGACATTCCGGGTCAGACGCTTCTTTCCTCCTGATGACACGCGGGTGTAAACATCTCCAGATGGTTTGGATGAAGCTGCATGTGTTCTGCACACTTGAGGCAGAAGAGCAGAATAAGAACAGAGTGGGAAGGGGCCTTGGAGGTCTTCTAGTCCAGCTAGAAGTCCTGCTCAGGCAGGTGACCCTACTCCCATGATGGCAGACCTATGGCACGGGTGCCCAAAGTGGCATATGGAGCCATGGAGCCCTGCACGCGTTGCCCCTTCCTCTTCTGGGTTTCTGGCGCACATTGCGTGAGCGACAATCAGCTGGCCTTCATGCAACTGGAAGAGCGTTTTCCGGTGTGAGCATGCCCGCCATCCAGCTGATCATCGTGCACGCATGCATGACAGTAACTGGAAGACCAGCTGGGCACTGCGTATGCGTCCACTAGAAGCCACTTCTGACAAATGGCTGTCCAACCTCTCCTTGAGGGCCTCCAATGTTGGAGCACCCACAACCTCTGGAGGGAAGCTCTGTTCCACTGATTGATTGGTCTCACTGTCAAGAGGTCTCTACTTAATTCTTAGGATGGGTCTCTCTTTCATGTCTCCGTCTTCCAGATCATGGTTGTCCCAAAATGGCTTTTTCAAGAGGCAACTGGGCTTTCTGGTTTTTCTCAGAAGACGTTTCGCTTCTCATGCAGGAAGCTTCTTCAGCTCTGACTCCCACCATCCAGTCAGAGCTGAAGAAGCTTCTTAGATGAGAAGGGAAGCGTCTTCAAAGAAAACGCAGAAAGTCCACTTGCCTCTTGGGAAAAAAAGAAGCTTTGGGACATTTCTCTTTAATGATCTTCTACCATTATTTCCTGTCCTGCCCTCTGGTGCTTTCGAGAATAGGTAGAGCTCGTCTTCTCTATGATAACCCCACAAGTATTGGAAGATGCTATTGTCACCCTCCCTTTCTTTTTCCCCTTCCTCCCTTCCTCCCTTCCTTCCTTCCTCCCCACTTTCTTTCCTTCCCTCTTTCTCCTTCCCTATCTCCCTCCTTCCCTTTTCTTTCCCCCCTTCCTTCCTTCCTCCCCACTTTCTTTCCTTCCCTATCTCCCTCCCTCCCTTTTCTTTTCCCCCTTTCTTCCATCCCTATCCTTCCACCCTCCCTTTTCTTTCCCCCTTCCTTCACTTTCCTTCTTTCCTTCCCTCTCTCCTTCCTTTGCAGGACTCATGGAAGGATAATGCCCCTTCTAGAGAGCATTTCAGGGGTCTAGGGCATCGGTCAGCAACCTTAAACACTCAAAGACCCACAAAGGTCCTAAATGGAAGCCCCCCATTCCATTCTGGAGCTGACCGGAAGTCCATTTCCCCCACCATAGAGTCTTCCCCTAGCATGGTGTCCTTTTTCCCTTTACCTGTCCTAACCAAAAGCCCTATCAATTTTGGAACTGAGCAGAAAACCCGCCCCTTGCCATAGAGTCTCCTCCTAGTGTGCCGTACTTCCTCCCCCAACTGGAAGCTCCTCTCAAAATTGTGATACTGACCGGAAATAGGGAGCCGCAGCAGAGGGGTGAAAGAGCCACATTTGGCTCCAGAGCTGCCAGTTGCTGACCCCTGGTCTAGGGAAATGAAACTGATCTCAAAATCTTCAGCCAGGATCAAAGATCTGATTCCCCCTTCCTGGGTATTTCTTCTTCCATAAAAGAGAATATTTGTAGCTCAGGGTGAAGGGTGAGGTGCTCAGTGCTTTCTGAGCTTGGTTGCTTTCTTGCAGACGTTTCATGACCCAACTAGGTAACATCATCAGTGCTTGTGAGGGTGGGCTTTGCTCCCTATTTAAATACAGTAAGTTGCCCTGCCAGTCTTGGTAGATGTGTGGAGTTCTCCGTGATAATTCCTGGATGAGGCTATTGCTATCTCCTTGTTTGTCTGGTGTTAATCCCTGCTTATCTTGTTATTGGTTTATCTGATTGTTGATATGTCCTCTCCAGCAACCAATTCCCAGATATTGCCAAACAAACGTTTGCTCCCCCACTGCCAGAGGACCAGGGTAAGTCCGTAAATGAAGTCTGTGCAGGTCACAACACCTAGCGAATGTTGTCCGTGTGTGGAAGCTAAGCAGGATCATTGAGAATTGGGCTCAATGTAAAGGTACCGCCATTCCCCACAATTTTATCCAACTGAACCTTGCCTCCTGAACGGCTTCAATCAAATTGAGTCATTCCACTTTCCTTCTTTCCGCTCACAAGTTCAAATCAGACCGTGGCTGATTTGAAACCCCCCCCCCCCCCCGAAGAGCTTAGCCTTGAACTAAGATAATTGGCTTCCTTAAGCATCAGGAAAAAGTTTTTCTAGCAGTCCAGAACCTTCTCTGGGGTTCCGGAGAGCATGGTTTTCCTGCGGTAAGAGCCATGGTGTTGTCAATTTGCAAAGCATCCTCGGCTTGCTCTCAAGTTGCCATAGGTGGTGGTGGGGATGCTGACGAAGCAGCACGCAGCCACAACCAAAAGCACATTCCGTGCATATCTTTCTCAAGGCTGTCTCCCAGGTTACCTGCAACAGCCGGAGGGGCGTGACCTCTACAGCCCGCAAAAGTGCTCCGTTGGAGAATGTGATTTATGACACATGCTGAAGGGAGGGGGGAAACAGGGTCATGCTTGGGCTGTAAATTATGTGGGGTCAGAGCTGGCTTCACTTGGGTAGGTGCCAACATGTTGCTCCTAATAAATAACTGGATTTCTTTTGAAGCTTGGCTCCGAGGCTCATGATTTAATCATGGCATCCATCTGAACCCTGACAGGTGTAAGCGGAGAGGGAGTCCTGACAAAGGAAAATATTTGTAGCTTAGGGTTGAACCGTGGGGTCCTTGGTGCTCCCTAATCATCTTTGTTGCTCTTCTCTGCACTCTTTTATGTGTCCCCAAGTCTTCTTCTGGTGACATGTTTCAATTGAAATGATTATTTTGGCATGGAGGCCTTGGGAGGCCTAGAGGTTGTCTCCAAATGTTGCTCCATATTAGGAACTGATCAAGCTTTCCCTTTGAAGAATAGGTTGACCTCCCTTTTCTTTGTGGTTGTTTTGTGTCAGGTTTAGCCAGCAGCTGCCCGATGGATTTCCCCGGGAAATGCATTTCACAGCAGGGCAGATGTGAACTTTGAAGTGCCCCTTGGAGCTGCTCTGAGCCAGGACCGACAACCTGCCATTGTGCCGAAAGTTACACGTTAGATTTCGTTGCAGTTTTGCTCCAACGTCTGGAGAAGCATCTCAATTTGCCACAGCAATTTCAGCTCCAAGAGCCATTAAGGCAGCTGCTTGCGAGTCCCAAAGTAGTTTGATAAATTGCAATCAGGGGTTTGTTTTTTTGCTGTACAAAAGAAATAAGATTGTTGGAAGACATATACACCTGGTTCAGTTCCAATCCGGGAGAAAGACTCTGGAGACAAAATGGAGGCTGGAGGCTTATTGGAAAGATGGTTTAATGGTGAAGCAGAACCACCAAGCACATGCTTCTGGGCAGCTGACCACATGGAGTTGAGAGTGGCAGGTATTTATACCTTCTCTTCGGCTTTGCACTTGAGCTTCCTTTTCCTGTGCAAGAACATGTATTCTATTTGTTGTCGGACTCCTAGGAGTTTGTCTGAGTTAAGTTTGCTTGAAGTTTCTTCCAAGGCGAGTTGGCTGTGGTGAGCTGGTTGCAGCAAGTTGGGTGTGACAAGTTCTCCCGTTGCCTTCCTAGGAGGCAAATCAGGGAAAATCTGGCAGAAAATAGGAACAGAGTTCATAGAAGTAGGAGAGGGGTCTTAGAATCCCAGGGCTGGAAGGGATCTTGGATGTCTTCTAGTCCATCTCCTGTCCAACCAATACCATTTCAGATGAATGATTGTCCAATGTCTTCTTCAAAGCCTCCAGTGATGAAGCACTCACAACTTCTGGAGGCAACTTCTGTTCCATTGGTTAATTGTCCTAACTGTCGGGAAATTTCCCCTTCATTCCAGGTTGCTTCTCTCCTTGACTAGTTTCCATCCATTGCTTCTTCTCCTGCCCTCAGGTGCTTTGGAGAGTAGCTTGACACCCCCCCCCTCTTTTGAGCCCTTCAAATATTGAAAGATGCAATCATGTCACCCCTATTTCTTCTCTTCTTTTTAGTTCATCAAGTTGGGTTTCTTTCCTCAAGGCTAAACATGTTCCTTTTTTTTTTCATTTCAGGCATTCTTAAAGGCCCCGGTGCCCCTCCCTTCCCTTCTCTGAATCTCTAAATCCTTCTCCAGTTAGGAAACCAGCTGGCTGTGAGACTGAAGGTGGGGCCTGTCCAGAGCAGAATAAAGTAGACGGATTACTGCCTGGGACTTGGCAGTAGGCTTTGATGGATGCCGCCTAAAATAATGATACACATATTATATATCCAGGGCATTCTGTCAACCTATTCAGAACGCTCCCTGGCCCCAAATGAAATAAGGCTACTTTGTCAAGATTTCTTCATGGTAAATCCAAGCAGACTTCTGATAAATGATCACTGCATGATTTGCTCCTGAATCTTCTCTGGTGTTGGTGTCACTAATAATAATAATATATTTATTTCTTAGCCGCACCCTCTCCCGAAGGACTCGGGGCGGCGTACAATGAAACATACGAAATAAATATGTGGACAAAACAAACATATAACAAAGACATATACTGAGACATACACAAGGAGGAGGTCGGCTAAAAATAAAAACAATTAAAATACAGTATTAAAACCCCTAGAAATTAAATATAATTAAAATACCCAGTTAAAAACCCGTCAGGAGCGATATGGTTAGATCAAAGTTGAGCCAGGCCAGCTGCTTGGAATAGGTGGGTCTTAAGCTTAATACGGAAGGAGCGGAGGTCAGAGGTAATCCTAATATCCGGAGGGAGGTCATTCCACAGGGCTGGGCCCGCCACAGAGAAGGCTCTACTCCTAGGCGCCGCCCACGACATTGTCTAGTGGACGGCACCTGGAGGAGGCCCTCTCTGTGCGAGCGAATTGGTCGCAGGGATGTATGGGGCAGAATACGATCCCGCAAGTAACTAGGTCCTAAGCCATGGAGCGCTTTAAAGATAGTTATCAAAACCTTGAAACGCACCCGATAGACCACAGGAAGCCAGTGCAGCTCGCGCAGGAACGGTGTCACATGGGAGTACCTAGTACTCCCCATAATTACCCGCGCGGCTGCGTTCTGGACCAACTGTAGCCTCCGGGTGCATTTCAAGGGAAGCCCCATGTAGAGAGCGTTACAGTAGTCCAAGCGAGACGTCACCAGCGCATGAGTGACTGTGCGTAAGGTGTCCCGGTCCAGTAGGGGGCGCAATTGGCGCACCAGGCAAACCTGGTGGAACGCCCCCCTTGCCACGGCTGTCACATGGTCATCCATGGACAGCCGGGCATCCAGGAGGATGCCCAAATTGCGCGCCTGCTCCACGGGGGCAAGATGAATGCCCCCTATGGCCAATGATGGAATTAATTGGCTGAACCGGGGGGCTGGTACCCACAGCCACTCCGTCTTGGAAGGGTTGAGCTTGAGTCGGTTGTCATCCATCCAGATCCGTACGGCTTCCACACACCGGGACATCACTTCGATGGCCTCGTTGGGGTGGTTCGGGGTGGAAAAGTACAGCTGAGTATCATCAGCGTACAGATGGTATCCCACCCCGAAACCACGGATGATCTCACCCAGCGGCTTCATATATGTGTTGAACAGGAGTGGTGAGAGGACCGACCCCTGTGGCACCCCACAAGTAAGGGGGCGTAGGGTCGACCTCTCTTCTCCTGCCAACACACGCTGCGTCCGGCCAGAAAGGTAGGAGCCGAACCACCGCAAAACGGTGCCCCGGACCCCCAACCCCTCCAGCCGGCGCAGCAGGATACCATGGTCGATGGTATCAAAAGCCGCCGAGAGGTCTAATAGGACCAGGATAGAGGAACAACCTCTATCTCTGGCCCTCCAGAGATCATCCACCAACGAGACCAAGGCCGTCTCCGTGCAGTGACCGGGGCGGAAGTCGGACTGGCGTGGGTCTAGATAATCATTTTCCTCCAGATGTCGTGGGAACTGGTAGGCCACCACACTCTCTACAACCTTCGCCAAAAAGGGAAGGTTGGAGACAGGACGATAATTGGCCAGCTCCAAAGGGTCCAGGGAAGGCTTCTTGAGCAAGGGTCTCACCACCGCCTCTTTCAAGGCGGCCGGGAGAGACCCCTCGCCCAACGAAGCATTCACTAGGCCCAGGAGCCAGTCTCGTGTAACCTCCCAGGATGCCAGTACAAGCCAGGAGGGACACGGGTCCAATAAACATGTGGACTCTGTATTGTGCAGCAGATTCGGACAGTGGGGGTGTTGGTGCTCCCTGAGTTTGGTTGTTGTGTTGCAATCACTGGGGAACATCGACGCTAGAAGGGAGTTGGGTTGGCTTTCTGACTATATGCAGTGGCTTGCCTTGTCAGTGTTGGTAAGAGTGGCCTTGGCAGAACCTTGATTAGGCTGTGGTTTATTGTTACACTGTTTGTCTGGGTTGGTAGTTCCTTGATTAGGGTATTGTTTATTGCTTGATTATTGGTTTAGTATTAGTCTAGGTAGATAGGAATGGCGTGGTGGCCTGGAGGTGAAGAAACTTGCCTCCCTCTTGGAAGATTGAGAGTTCAATCCTAGGGAATGGCGCGTATTTCTCTATCAGGGCATAGAGAGAAAATACGAACTCCATGTAGGCATCAGGAAGGGCATCTGGCCAGTAAACTCTCAGCTTTTATCCACTTGCCCCAACACCACCATGAATAAAAAGATTATAGGGTTGTAAAAAGAAAATAATAAATATAGACAGATGGCAGGCAGACATGCAGATGAGAAAGAGAGAGAGATGATCGATATATAGAGATGAGAGATAGATAAATAGATAGACAGAGAGATGAGAGATGGATGGATAGAGAGATGATAGAGAGAGAAAGAGGTGATAGACAGACAGACAGACAGACAGACAGACAGATAGATGATAGATAGATAGATAGATAGATAGATAGATAGATAGATAGATAGATGATACATACATACATAGACACATACATACATACGAGAGAGATGAGAGAGAGTGAGAGATAATAGATAGATAGACAGACAGACACACACACACAAACACACACAGATGAGAGATGGATGGAGAGAGAGAGAGAGATGATGGATGGATGGATGGATGGATGGATGGATGAAGAGAGAGAGAGAGAGAGAAAGACACACACACACACAGAGAGAGAGAGAGAGATGATAGATAGATAGATGGATGGATGGATGGATGGATGGATGGATGGATGGATGAAGAGAGAGAGATGATAGATAGATAGATAGATAGATAGATAGATAGATAGATAGATAGATAGATAGAGATAGATAGATAGACAGACAGACAGACAGACAGACATGAGGGATGGGTGGAGAGAGAGATGATGGATGGATGGATGGATGGATGGATGGATGGATGAAGAAATAGATAGATAGATAGATAGATAGATAGATAGATAGATAGATAGATAGATAGATAGATAGATATTACATACATACATACATACATACATACATACATACATACATACATACATACAAGAGAGATGAGAGAGAGTGAGAGATGATAGATAGACAGACAGACAGACACACACACACAAACACACACAGATGAGAGATGGATAGAGAGAGAGAGATGATGGATGGATGGATGAAGAGAGAGAGAGAGAGAGAAAGACACACAGAGAGAGAGAGAGAGAGAGATGATAGATGGATGGATGAAGAGAGAGATGATAGATAGATAGATAGATAGATAGATAGATAGATAGATAGATAGATAGATAGATAGATAGATAGATAGGCAGGCAGGCAGGCAGGCAGGCAGACAGACACACACACACACACACACACACACATGAGGGATGGGTGGAGAGAGAGAGAGATGATGGATGGATGGATGGATGAAGAAATAGATAGATAGATAGATAGATAGACAGACAGACACACACACACACACACACACAGATGAAAGATGGATGGAGAGAGACAGACAGACAGACACACATGAGGGATGGGTGGAGAGAGAGAGATGATGGATGGATGGATGGATGAAGAAATAGATAGATAGATAGATAGAGAGAGAGAGAGAGAGAGAGAGAGAGAGAGACAGACAGACAGACACACACACACACACAGATGAAAGATGGATGGAGAGAGAGATGATGGATAGATAGATGTGCACATTTGTGTATCTATAATCCTTCTCTCTGTCTCACACACACACAAAGCTTCAATCACAACCTCGCAGCTGCCTTTTAAGCAACCCCCTCATGTTAGGCAGGTGCCAAAAAACCCCAAAACAAACGGCACACAACCAAGGCCGCTCCAAAACCCTGCTGCTCATCTTACGTGCGCTTAAACCTCTGCCCCCTTGGATCGATCCCGCCTCCCTGCTGGGCTGTTTTCATTTCATAATATTTATCGGCTGGCTTTATTGTCAGAATCATTGCACTTCAATGTCCTGCATGGATTTTATGCCAGCTTGACTTAGTTGGGCTGGTTTTTTAACGTGCCGCCCGCTCAGCACCTGCCAGTTTGGGCTGCCTAGGCGCATTTCAGAAGGAACGGAGCTCTCTCGCGGGGACTGTGGAAAGGAATGATGGGGCCAGGGGGAGGGTCCTCCACAGCTTCCTTGACCGGAGAAAAGAGAAAAGACACAATCCCTGCATTTGTTGCTGGCTGGAAATCCCGTATGGAAATGTTTCCATAAAAGAATCAACCAGCGAGTTTCACCTGTTTCCTATAGGTAGTTTGAATATAACAGAGTTGGAAGGGACCTTGGAGGTCTTCTAGTCCAACCCTCTGCTCAAGCACTAACCTATGCCATTTCAGACAAATGACTATCCAACATCTTCTTAAAAACTTCCAGTGTTGGAGCATTCACAACTTCTGGTAGCAAGCTGTTCCACTGATTAATTGTTTTAACAGTAGGGAAATTTCTCCTTAGTTCTAGGTTGCTTCTCTCCTTGATTAGTTTCCACCCATTGCTTCTTGTTCTACGCTCAGGTGCCTTGGAGACTAGCTTGACTCCCTCTTCTTTGTGGCAACCCCTGGGATTTTGGAACACTGCTATCATGTCTCCCCTAGTCCTTCTTTCTCTTAAGCTAGACATACCTAGTTCCTGCAACCGTTCTTCATTTGTTTTAGTCTCCAGTCCCCTAATCATCTTTGTTGCTCTTCTCTGCACTTTTTCTAGAGTCTCCACATCTATTTTATAGGGTCGGGTCAGGTCAACTGAAAGGAGTCCTTGGGAATTTGGGGGAAGTCTGGCTGAAGTATTAGATTTTAGTCAAGCAAACAGCTTGACTAAAATCTATTACTTCAGCCAGACTTCCTAATGGTGTAGCATTTTCATGTTAAGCATTTAGTCTCTCGGCTGTTACCTTTTGTACTTCTTGATTTATGATATTTTTGTAACAGATTTGTCTGTAATTTTGCAAGCTGACCAGCATGGTTAGCCAAGTGGCTGTCTTGCATATATTCTCAGCCAATAAGACATAAACAGCCAGTTAGAGTTTAGAAAATTTTGTGGATTAAGGCAGAAAAAGCATATAGTGAAGTTCAAGAAAGAAACTCCAGAATGGCATGATCTGAACTTCAATCAAGGGTTGAGAGAAGCACAGCTCTTACTACACTCTTGATCTATTCGGCGGGGGGGGGGGGGGGTGGCCGTGAGAAAGAAGTAAGGGCAAAATTCAGTGACCTGCAAGGGAGGTATTACTACCACTCTATAAAGCCTTAGTAAGACACTTAGAATATTGCATCCAGTTTTGGTCACCACACTATAAAAAAGATGTTCAGACTATGTTATATACTGCCTTGGTAAGACCACACTTGGAATTTTGCATCCAATTCTAATCACCATGATACAAAAAAGATGTTGAGACTCTAGACAGTGATGGCGAACCTATGGCACGCGTGCCACAGGTGGCACACGGAGCCATTTTTCAGGGCACGCAAGGCGCTGGCCAGCTGAGTTCATCTTTTTAAAAGCCATTTTTCGCCCTCCCCAGGAGCCTGGGGAAGGCGAAAAGAGCCTCCCCTGCCCCCACAGAGGCCCTCTGGAGGCTTCAGGGACCGTCCCGAGGCTTCCCTGAAGCCTTCGGAACACTTAAAACAACCCTCTGAGCAAACCGGAAGTCCGGTTTGCTCGGAGGTGGTTTTAAGCGTTCCGAAGGCTTCAGGGGCCATCCGGAGGCTTCCCTGACACCTTCGGAGTGCTTCGGAGCGCTTAAAACGACCCTCCAAGCAAACCGGAAGTGACTTCCGGTTTGCTCTGAGGGTGGTTTTAAGCATTCCGAAGACTTCAGGGAAGCCTCCGGACAGTCCTTGAAGCCTCCGGAGGGCCTCCGGGGGGGGCGGGGGAGGCTCTTTTCGCCCTCCCCAGGTTCCTATAAAGCCTCTGGAGGGTGAAAAAAGCATGTAAAAATGGGGGGGGGTCGTGTGTTGTGCGCGCATGTGCACTGGGGGGCGTGTTACATTATGGGTGCGGCACGCCCGCACACGAGCCCCCTGTGCTCCCCCCCCACTTGTGGCACGTGAGTCAAAAAAGATTCGCCATCGCTGCTCTAGAAAGAATGCAGAGAAAAGCAACCAGGATGATTAGGGGACTGGAGGCTAAAAGATACAATGGACGGTTGCAAGAACTGGGCCTGGATAGTCTAGGGAAGAGAAGGACCAGGGGAGACAAGATAGCAGTCTTCCAATATTTGTGGGGCTGCCACAAGGAGGAGGGGGTCAAGCTATTTTCCAAAGCCCTCAAAGGCCAGAGAAGGAATAATGGATGGCAACTGACCAAGGAGAGATTCAACCTGGAAATAAGGAGGAATTTCCTGACAGGGAGAACAATCAACCCATGGAGCAGAAGTTGCCTTCGGAAGTTGTGGGAGCTTCATCCCTGGAGGCTTTCAAGAAGAGACAGTAGCTGTCATCTATCAGAATTGGTGTAGGGTCTCCTGCTAGGATGGGGGGAGGGTTGGACTAGAGTACCTCCAAGGTCCTTTCCAACTCTTATTCTGTATTAGGTTCTGTATTGGTGATTTATTTCTATAAACTTCCCAGAGTTACCATGAGCAAGTTAGTCGGCCATATAACAGATAGATAGATAGATAGATAGATAGATAGATAGATAGATAGATAGATAGATAGATAGATAGATAGATAGATAATAATAATAATAATAATAATAATAATAATAATAATAATAATAATAATAATAATAATAATAATAATAATAATTTTATTTGATTAGCCGCAACCCTCTCCCGAAGGACTCGGGGCGGCGTACAATCAAAACGGATAAAAATACACATAAGACAAACATATATACAAAAAGAACAGAGACATATACATATGTGCATGGAGGAGAGTTGACTTATAGGTGAAAGACAATTAAAAACACAATTTAAAATCCCCTTAAATAAAATTACTAAATTAAAAAACCCATCAGGAGCGTTATGAAGTTATGGTCGAGCCAGGCCAGCTATTTGGAAAAGGTGGGTCTTGAGCTTGACACGGAAGGAGCGGAGGTCAGTAGTGGTCCTAATATCCGGGGGGAGGTCATTCCACAGGGCTGGGCCCGCCACAGAGAAGGCTCTGCTCCTAGGCGCCGCCCCATGGCACTGTCTGGTGGACGGCACCTGGAGAAGTCCCTCCCTGTGCGAGCGGATGGGTCGTAGGGATGTATGGGGCAGAATACGATCCCGCAGGTAACTAGGTCCTGAGCCATGATGATGATAGATGATAGATGATAGATAGATAGATGATAGATAGATAGATAGATAGATAGATAGATAGATAGATAGATAGATAGATAGATAGATAGATGATACATACATTAAGGTGACCAACTTTTTTACAATGAAAAGGAGGACAAATAAATTGGAAAAATATATCGTAAATAAAAGAAATATTTTATTCATTGCAACAATAATACACTAAAATATGATATATGCATAATAAAAACATTTGCAACATTTTATATTGTAATTATGCTTACATGCCTGTTAATTATTATTTAAATGAGTACTTTTCCATTGAATTAATATTTTTTGTCAATGTATCATCTTCTAACAATATATTGGAAATATCTGAACAAGAAATATCCTTCATATTGAATTTTACGGCAAGTGCTGCAGCTAGAGTATCAACATTCAATCTCGATTTCTCACTTGTCGAAAAATCATTGGCAATTGAAAAAAACTCTTTCAACTGCTGCATTAGTTCCAGGGCAGCACAACATAAATTGAACAAGTATAAATAAATGTTCACATGGAATATGTTCATTTTTGAAATGGCTGAAAATATCCACCCATCTTTTATCAATTTCAACATGTTGATTTTCCCATTGTATTAATTTTTCAAAATTTAAATATACATTCAGTCTTCTAATTTCTTCAAAGAGACAATTGTCGTCTATTTTAATGTCTCATAATCACGTCTTATACCACACTATACCGAGTCTTGACGAATTGTCATGTCAAATACAAATAGGTCACATAATGCGCAACAGATTAGTCTTCAAATATCGAAAAGGAGGACATGTAGGAGGACACTTTTCGAGAGAGGACAGAACTTACAAAAGAAGGACTGTCCTCCCTAAAGGAGGACGGTTGGTCACCTTACATACATACATACATATACACACACACACACACACACAGACACATACATACATACATACATACATACATACATACATACATACATACATACATAGATAGGAGAGAGATGAGAGATAGATGGATAGAGAGAGAGATGATAGAGAGTGAGAGATGATAGATAGATAGATAGATAGATAGATAGATAGATAGATAGATAGATAGATAGATAGATAGATACACACACACACACAAACAGACACAGATGAGAGATGGATGGAGGGAGAGGGAGAGAGAGGTGATGGATGGATGGATGGAGAGAGAGAGAGAAAGACAGAGAGAGAGAGAGATGATAGATGGATGGATGGATGGATGGATGAAGAGAGAGAGATGATAGATAGATGATAGATAGATGATAGATGATAGATAGATAGATAGATAGATAGATAGATAGATAGATAGATATAGAGATAGATAGATATTGCAGTGAGAGTCACACTGTTCAGCAGAAATGCTAACAACTTCTCCATCCGCCCAAACCTGAAAGCTTTTTTTCCTCTTCTCTCTTCCTCAAGATGTCTGTCTACACAGAGAGTGCCCACTGATCTGATGAAGAAACACAACCCAGGGAGGGCTGAGAAGCTTTGGACAGAGTAAAGTTGTACGTTCATTCCATTGTCGGAGGCCCTTTATTGAAGTTCACAGGTTTCGTGGTCAATGGGATGGAAAGAACTCGGAGATCTGAAAGCAACGCATGAAAACTAGGGCAGAACTGATAGATTCATCCATCCAGGCAGCGGATTCAAAGTGCTTCATTCTTGATTTGGATCCCTGGCCAGTCAACTGTGTCTGCAGTCTGGAATGTCCAAAGATGCTTTTTTTTCCCCCAAGGGGCAACTGGACTCCCTTGTTTTTCTTTGAAGATGTTTTGCTTCTCATCCAAAAAGCTTCTTCAGCTCCAACTGGATGGTGGGGAATGTAAGGATGTATACTCCTGCAAGGATCTTCGGCCAACACAACATACGTGCACACTTTAAACCCAAGAATACACTAAGGCAGAAGCTTGTCCACTCGATGTTTGTGCACCGAGACATAAACTGAGCAACATGGTACATGCAGTACAATGCAGTGAGCCCTGTGTTGATCTGTACATTGGGGAAACAAAACAGCCACTTCATAAGCACCTGGCACAACATAGGAGAACATTAGGACAAGACTCAGCAGTCCTTCTGCATTTGAAAGACTCTTTTGAAGACAGCAAAGTCCAGATTTTGGACAGAGAGGACCTCTGGTTTGAAAGAGGGGTCCAGGAGGCCATCTATGTATAGATTGATCAGCCCTTTCTCAACAGAGGGGGAGGGATACAACTTCATCTATCTCACAGTCTACTACACAGGAGTCCTTTCAGCAGTTCCAAGAAGGCTCCACCCCCATTTGCACCACTCAGGTGACCCTGAAAGCACAGACAAACCTCCAAGTGGCCTCAAGGACCCTCTAAAAAGGATGCAAATGACCAGCTGTCTGCAAGGAACATGAATCCTTCCCTTCCCCACCATCCAGTCAGAGCTGAAGAAGCTTCTTGGATGAGAAGCAAAACATCTTCAAAGAAAAACCAAGAAAATCCAGTTGCCTCTTGAAATAAGTACCTTTGGGACAACCAGGACCTGGAGGATGGAGAATCTCTACAGACCTTTAGCTACACAATTTGGGATGAAGACCCTTGGAATGGGGTGGGAGTAGGAATGGGTTTCCAGAGGGAAAAATTGCAAACTACAAGAACCATTTGCACCATTCAGGTGATCCTGAGGACACAGGTAAAGCTCCAAGTGGCCTCAACAACCCTCTCAAAGGATGCAAATAACCAACTGTCTGCAAGGAATATAAAACCCATTCCCCACCATCTAGTTAGAACTGAAGAAGCTTTTTGGATGAGAAGCAAAATGTCTTCAAACAAAAAAAACCTGCTTCTTCGGGGGAAAACAAAGCATTTTTTGGGACATCCAGGACCTTAGTGAGAGAGAATCTCCATAGACACATCCAGGGACCTGCACAAATTCTGGTTTAAACTGAGGCCAAAGTTAGTCGTGAGGATGTCAGTCTTCAGCTGATCACTCTCTTCGTGCTTAATGAACAGATTGGAAAGATGTTAGAATTTTGCTCTTAGTTTCCTTGGCTCTGACTTCACTTCAACTCAGACAAAAGCAGGTATTCAACAATGAGTGACTCCAATCCCTCTCGGTGCCACTAGCTCCCCAACACCGATTGTGCAATGCTGTCGTTTCACACACCCGAGGTTATTACGTGGAGGGAAGGGAAGGCCCTGCCTGATCCCTTACATTTTCAATTACGGCTTCCCACATCCTTCCTTTCTCTTCGCCTCCCCTCCTGGGCCAGCCTTCCCCTTGGCTGAGGAGTATAATTTGCTTTTAATGTCTGTCTGGCTGATACACTTAAGAAAAGAAAGAAAGAAAGAAAAAGAAATGAAACAAAAGATTATTTTCCATTCTTATTCACATTTATAATTAATTCCTAATCTGATCGCGGTGAAGCAGAGAGAGAGAGAACAGGCTCGGAGGGGGAGGGAGGGCATCCACAGAGAGAGACAAAACCTCGGCTTGAGATAGAGGTTTGATGCTTCAGCACATGCCTCCGTCAAGGGGGCGCATGGCTTGGGCAGGGGAGGGGGGCTTTATAGGGGGGCAGATTCAAAGACGAGGCTGCCCCACCCCTTGGCAACCCAATGGGGACAAGAAGAAGGTTTGATTCCGCTACCCTCAAGCGACCTTCCTCGTTTGCAAAACTGCTTTGTGTGGTTCCCAGATTGGGGGGGGGGGCTCCAGGAAACGGGTGACATTTTAAGAGGCATGGTAGCACAATGGCTAGAGTGCATTAGTGCAGGCTACCTCTGCTGATCACCAGCTGCCAGCAGTTTGGCAGTTCAAATCCTACCAGGCTCAGGGGTGACTCAGACTTCCCTCCTTCCAAGGCGGGTAAAATGAGGACTCAGATTGTTGGGGAAAATATGCTGACATTGTAAACCACTTAGAGGGGGCTGCAAAGCACTGTGAAGTGGTATATAATTCTAAGGGCTATTCCTTCCTTCCTTCCTTCCTTCCTTCTTTTCTTGAGCCATGGTGGCGCAGTGGTTAGAGTGCAGTACTGCAGGCAACTTCTGCTGACTGCCAGATGACTGTAATTAGGCGATTAAATCCCACCAGGCTCCTTATTGTGGATAAAGTGTGCTCTCCCTCCCTCCCTCCCTCCCTCTCTCTCTCTCTCTCCCTCCCTCCCTCTCTCTCTCTCTCCCTCCCTCCCCCCCTCTCTCTCTCCCTCCCTCCCTCCCCCCCTCTCTCCCTCCCTCCCCCCTCTCTCTCCCTCCCTCCTCTCTCTCCCTCCCTCCCTCCCTCCCTCCCTCTCTCTCTCCCTCCCTCCCTCCCTCTCTCTCTCTCTCTCTCCCTCCCTCCCTCTCTCTCTCCCTCTCTCTCCCTCCTTCCCCCCCTCTCTCTCTCCCTCCCTCCCTCCCCCCCTCTCTCCCTCCCTCCCCCCTCTCTCTCCCTCACTCCTCTCCCTCCCTCCCTCCCTCCCTCTCTCTCTCCCTCCCTCCCTCCCCCCCTCTCTCTCTCCCTCCCTCCCTCCCCCCCTCTCTCCCTCCCTCCCCCCTCTCTCTCCCTCCCTCCTCTCTCTCCCTCCCTCCCTCCCTCCCTCCCTCCCTCTCTCTCTCTCCCTCCCTCCCTCCCTCCCTCTCTCTCTCTCTCTCCCTCCCTCCCTCTCTCTATCTCTCCCTCTCTCTCCCTCCCTCCCCCCCTCTCTCTCTCCCTCCCTCCCTCCCCCCCCTCTCTCCCTCCCTCCCCCCTCTCTCTCCCTCACTCCTCTCTCTCCCTCCCTCCCTCCCTCCCTCTCTCTCTCCCTCCCTCCCTCCCTCCCTCCCTCTCTCTCTCTCTCTCTCCCTCCCTCCCTCCCTCTCTCTCTCTCTCTCTCTGTGTGTGTGTGTGGTTTGTGTATTTTAATTTAAATTGACAGATCATAGATACATTAGATGTATATCATCATTTTAGCCACTGGAGGATGAAGGCCTCTTCCACATATTTCCAACTGATACGGTCCTGAGCTTTCTTCTGCCTTGCTGGCATTGTCTGTCCATTTTGTTTTAGATCTCCTTTGTGGACGTATATCGGGAGAGTTGCTGCTGGCATTACGGCCTATTCGCTGCGCATGTGCTTGCGCAGTTGCTTGTAATGCCAGTGGCAACTGGGGAAACCGGTTTGGAGGCATGGCCAGCCTGGGTCGCTGCCAGTTCTGCAATCTGGGCCAACAAATCACTACTGGTTCACCTGAACTGGTGCAAACCGGCGCAACCCACATCTGGCGTATATATATATATATATATAGAGAGAGAGAGAGAAAGACAGACAGACAGAGAGACATAATAGATACATGATAAATTGATTGGTTGATGGATAGCTGAAAGAAAAAAGGAAGGAAGGAAGAATAGAAGAGTAAATAGAATAGTAAATAGAATAGAATAGAATAGAATAGAGTAGAATAAAATAGAATAGAATAGTAAATATAATAGAATAGTAACTACAATAGAACAGAATAGAATAGTAAATAGAATAGTGAGTAGAATAGAATATAATAGAATAATAAATAGAATAGAATAGTAAATAGAATAGACTAGTAAATAGAATAGACTAGTAAATAGAATAGAATAGTAAATAGAATAGTAAATGTAATAGAATAGAATAGTAAATAGAATAGAACAGAATAGTAAATAGAATAGGATACTAAATAGCATAGCATAGAATAGAAAAAGAATAGAATAGAATAGAATAGTAAATAGAACAGAATAGTAAATAGAACAGAATAGAATAGTAAGAATAGAATAGGATAGTAAATAGCATAGAATAGCATAGCATAGCATAGCATAGAATAGAATAGAATAGAATAGAATAGAATAGAATAGCAGAGTTGGAAGGGACCTTGGAGGTCTTCTAGTCCAACCCCCTGCTCAGGCAGGAGACCTTACATCACTTCAGACAAATGGTTTTCCAATCTCTTCTTAACAACTTCCAGTTTTGGGGCATTCACAACTTCTAGAGGCAAGCCATTCCACTGATTAATTGTTGTAATTGTCAGGAAATTTTCTCCTTAATTCTAAATTGCTTCTCTTCTTGATTTGTTTCCACCCATAGCTTCTTGTCCTACCCTCAGGTGCTTTGTAGATAGGTAGGTAGGTAGGCAGGCAGACAGGCAGGCAGGCAGGCAGGCAGACTGACTGACAAAAAGGAGAGAGAGAAAGAGAGGAGAGAGAGATATGGATGGATGGATGGATGGATGGATGGATGGATGGATGGATGGATAGCTAGATAGATAGATAGATAGATAGATAGATAGATAGATAGATAGATAGATAGATAGATAGATAGATGGATGATGGATGGATGATAGACAGACAGACAGACAGACAGACAGACAGATGCATGATAGAGACACACAATGCATAATGAAAAGGGGGGGGGGGGGCATTAAAATCTTCCATTCAGCTGCTTGTCTAGTTTTTCCTCAGTCTCGGGGTGATTGACATCTGCCTGGCCCACCATTTGCCATTCTCCACGTCAGTCTCATAATAGTTTTAATCCAAGCTCCGTATTAGAGCTGGCCCTTTTATGAAGCCAGGGAAAGGGTGAGGAACAATTTGTTGGTGCCTGGAGTTTCAAAGAGACCTCTTCATCCCCTGATATCATTAAAAAGAAATCAGGGGCAAAATGAGAAGAAGGAAACCCATCGGAGCGATGTCCCAGCGAGGGAGGTCGAGTCGGCTGACATCTTCGCAGGAATGAAAGGGTCTGCAGAGACCTTCAGGGGTGAATCTTCTCAATTAAAAAGGTTCCACCAGGTCTCCTTCTCCGAGCTGTGGCCACAGAATAAACAAGCTTTTCTACCACGTTTTGAAGTCAGAAACGTTTCCCTTCTTTGTGAGATTCACAGAAGAGGGAGCAGCGTTTAATCCTCTATCATTGTTTTATCTCCAGACTTGGTTTTACCGTTTTTATTCTGCAGGCAGTTCACGAAGGCCTTTGTCAGACTGCCCTGCAAGACCACACTGTACAACTCCAGCTCTTCTGACTGGTTTTTGTTTTTTCTTTTTGTTTAAGGTAAGCTTGGATTTCCAACAGCTTTACAAATCTGGGGTTCAAATTCCATTCATGCAGGGATGGCAAACATTTTGGCCTTGGTCTATCAAAAATTCAGACAATGCCAACCCTGAGACTACACACACACACACAGAGAGAGAGAGAGAGAGAGAGAGAGAGACAGAGAGACAGAGAGAGACAGAGAGAGACAGAGAGTTCTTTACATATTCATTTGCTTTAAAAAAAAGTGCAATCCAATCCAGTGTAGTGCCCTGCATTATGAAAAAAGAGGCTGGGGGGAGGGGGGGGACGATATGATAGCATCTTCCAATACTTGCAGGAAAGTACTAAGGACTCCTGCCTTGGCTGGGGGTGGGACTAGATGACCTCAAAGGTCCTTTCCAGTCCTAGGATTCTATGAGGCTGTGATTATATGGTTCTATGCTTCTGTGACTTTATGATTCTCTGATTCTGTAGTTCTGTAATTTTCTAATTCTGTGATTCTATGATTCTATGGTCCTATGATTCTGTAATTATATGATTGTATGCTTCTGTGATTTTATGATTTTATGATTCTGTGATTCTGTGATACTATGAATGTGTGATAATCTGGTTTTATGATTCTATGATTCTATGATTCCATAATTATATGGTTCTATGATTCTGTGATTCTATGGTTCTTAGGTTTGATGGTTTGATGATTCTGTGATTCTATGGCTCTATGATTCTGTGATTTTATGATTCTGTGATTTTGTGATTCTATGGTTCTATGATTCTATGATTCTATGATTCTATGAATGTGTGATAATTTAGTTCTATGATTCTATGATTCTGTAATTATATGGTTCTATGATTCTGTGATTATTTGATTCTGTGGTTTTGAGATTCTATGGTTCTATGATTCTATGATTTTATGTGATAATCTAGTTCTATGATTCTATGATTCAATAATTATCTGTTTCTATGATTCTGCAATTCTATGGTTCTATGGTTCTTTGGTTTGATGGTTTGATGATTTTGTGATTCTGTCATTATATGGCTCTATGATTCTATGATTCTGTGATTTTATAATTCTCTGGTTCTATGATTCTTTGATTCCATAATTATGTGGTTCTATGATTATTTGATTCTGTGGTTCTGAGATTCTATGATTCTATGAATGTGTGATAATCTAGTTCTATGATTCTATGATTCTGTGATTTTATGGTTCTCTGATTCTGTGGTTCTGTGATTCTATGATTCTATGAATGTGTGATAATCTAGTTCTATGATTCTATGATTCTGTGATTTTATGATTCTCTGATTCTGTGATTCTGTGATTCTATGAGTGTGTGATAATCTGGTTCTCAGATTCTGTGATTCTATGAAATGGTTGAGAATTCCATGGAAAGCAAGAAGAACAAGTCAATAGTAGATGAAGTCAAAAGAGTAGGAGATAATATAGAAGATGGAATGGGTTGAAGCTGCTTAGAGGGAACTCCAACCTGGAAATAAGGACGAATTTCCTGATGGTGGGAATTATCAATCAGTGGGACAGCTCTCCAGAAGTTGTAGGTGCTCCATCGCTGGAGGATTCAAAAAGGGATTGGACAGTCCTTTGTCCAGGATCGAATAAGGTCTCTCCATTGGCCATGGGGTTGGACTAGAAGACCTCCAAGGTCCCTTTCAGCCTTAGGATTCTATGATCTCTCTCCTGCTTCTACAAACTCTGTTCCTAGTTCCTGCCAAAGCCTTGATTTTCTTTCCACAAAGCCTCTCAGGTTTTACATATCTTGAAGCTGCCTCAGTCAGTGTCAGAAAAAAATGGGGAACAATAACCACAGCTAGCTGGGGAATTCTGGGAGTTGAAGTCCTGCCCCCCCCCTCTTGAGTTTGAACAAAACTCTTCCAAACTAAATGTCTGTGGAGATTCTCCATCATCCAGGTCATGGTTGTCTCCCCCCTCCCCCCCAAAAAGTAACTGGTCTTTCTTGTTTGTTTGTTTTTCCTTTGAAAACATTTTGCTTCTCCTCAGATAAGTTACACTGAAGAAGAATCAAAGAAGCTTCACGAATCGAAGAAGAAGCTGGATGAGAAGTGAAAGGTTTTCAAAGAAATATCTATGGAGATTCTTAGTCATTCAGGGCCAGGTTGTCCCAACGGTGCTTTTTTTTTCAAGCTGCAACTGGACTTTCTTGTTTTTCCTTTGAAGTCATTTCGCTTCTCATCCAAGAAGCTTCTTTGAGCTTCAAGAAAGTCCAGTTGCTTTTTGGAGAAGCAACTTCGGGTATTCCAAAGTAAAATCTTCTTCAAAATCCATTCCACACCCAGAGACCCAGAAAAAGAGATACATACACTTCTTTTGTTGTTGTTGTTGTTGTCAGTTGCGAAGTCGTGTCCGACCCATTGTGATCTCATGGACAACATTCCTCCAGACCTTCCTGTCTTCGACCATCCCCTGGAGTCCATTAAAGCTCACGCCGACTGCTTCGGTGATTCCATCCAGCCACCTCCTTCTCTGACGTCCCCTTCTTCTTCTTTTGCCCTCCATCGTTCCCAGCATGAGGCTCTTCTCCAGGGAGTCCTTCTTCCTTCTCATCAGGGGGCCAAAGGATTTGAGTTTCCTCTTCAGGATCTGGCCTTCTAAAGAGCAGCCAGGGTTGATCTCCTCTAAGACTGAACCGGTTGGATAGCCTTGCAGTCCAAGGGACTCAATGCAGGAGTCTTCTTCTCCAGCATCAGACTTCAAAGGCCTCCATTGTTTGGCGCTCAGCCTTCCTTACGGTCCAACTATCACATTGCAACTGGGAAAACTTTAAGAAGTGCTTATTATTCTCCGGCATCTCCCCGGCCTGGTTCACAGCTCTTCCAGGAAGCATCACACCTTCCTTCTCAAGAGATACTTAAAGGAGCCCAGCAAAGGAGGATAATGACTTTGAAACGTGGTGTGATAAAACATGTGTGGCCTTCGCAGGCCAATTTCTTCATCCTGTTCTCAGAAGGTTTCTGGGAAACCTGCGGCATAAATCAGGGGCCCTCATTATCAGCTTGTAAATTAGTACCTCGTTGCCTCTTTCTATGGACTACAAGCTTAAAGGTTGGCCATGCATAAGAATCGTCTTATTCACACACACACACACACACACACACACACACACACACACACACACGGAGTTCACTTTTTTTTTACCCAGCAGCAAAAGCTGGATTGTCTTCTTCCTTCTTCTTTGTGCTCCTAGCTTTTCAATAAGGTGACACCAGCAAGAGCAGGAAGTTACTCGTAAAGAAAATTGGGTCAAGCGAAGATGAAAAAGCAGGCCAAAGTTGCTGGACTGGATCTCAGGTTGTTATTATTAAGAAAATAGCAGAGTCAGAAGGGACTTTGGAGGCCTTCTAGTCCAACCCCCTTCTCAGGCAGGAAACCTTATACCATGTCAGACAAATGTCTGCACAGTCTCTTCTTAAAAACCTCCAGATGGAGAAGGGAGGGGGAAGGAAGGAAGGAAGGAAGGAAGGAAGGAAGGAAGGAAGGAAGGAAGGAAGGAAGGAGAAATATGGATGGAAGGAAGGAAACATGAAAGGAAGGAGGGAGGAAGAGAAGGAAGGAAAGAAGGAAGGAGAAATATGGATGGAAGGAAGGAAACATGAAAGGAAGGAGGGAGGAAGAGAAGGAAGGAAGGAAGGAAGAAATAGCAATAGCACCTAGACTTATACACTGCTTCACAATACTTTACAGCCCTCTCTAAGCTGTTTACAGAGTCAGCCTCTTTTCCCCAACAATCTGGGTCCTCGTTTTGCCCACTTCGGAAGGACAGAAGGCTGAGTCAACCTGGAGCCTGGTGAGATTCGAACTGGCAAATTGCAGTCAGCTGGCAGTTAGCAGAAGAAGCCTGCAATACTGCGTTCTAACCACTGCTCCGCTGAGAAAATAATGCATCGCGTATGACCCTCATGGAGCACAGGATTTCCATTGTAAGTCCTGATGATCATAAGTCAAAGCACTCATGTGACCAGACCCAATTTTCCAACTTTTTTTGTAACTGTCATTAAGTGACTACTATGATCACTAAGTCAACGCAGCAGTCATTAAATGAATCCTTATATTCCTATGGGTGGTGTTTGTTTTTTGTTTTTTGCTGGAAGCCAACCCAAAAGCCTGGAAAGTGACCTCAGAACGCGTCAACTTTGCTTGTAAAAGTGAGCCGGTTGCCAAGCAACCAAAATCTGCGTGCAGCCATGGGAGTTCCGGAACCAGATCATCAGTAGCTTTTAGAACGCCAGTCATAATTTTGAACGGCTGCTAAGCATCGCTCATTAAGTGAGGACGACCTGTATTTTATCCCAACGTTTGAGATATATGTCATACATCAAAATATTTATATATCAATATCTATCTATCTATCTATCTATCTATCTATCCATCCATCCATCCATCCATCCATCCATCCATCCATCCATCCATCCATCCATCCATCCATCCATCCATCCATCCATCCATCCATCTATCTATCTATCTATCTATCTATCTATCTATCTATCTATCTATCTATCTATCTAGTGTTATGTCAAAGCACCTGGTATGCCCAAATATGGGAGGGAGCATACTGCTTCATTTTTGAGAGCTTGTGGCTTAGAGGTTAATATAACTGCCTAATATGTAAAAACAGCCCAGGTTCGAATCCCAGTAAGGGTATGGCTAGCTGATGAGAGCTAAATAGCTTGAAATAGATCTATACTAATCCCCCTTTATTTATTTATCAGCACAAATGCAACATATAGGTAGGTAGGTAGGTAGGTAGGTAGGTAGAAAGATAGATAGATAGATAGGTAGGTAGGTAGGTAGGTAGGTAGGTAGGTAGGTAGATGATAGATAGATAGATAGATAGATAGATAGATAGATAGATGATAGATAGAAAGATAGATAGATAGATAGATAGATAGATAGATAGATAGATAGATAGATAGATAGATAGATAGAACGAACTCCAGGTATGCTGTTTCCTGGAATTTAATTTGCACCAGGCCAGATGCAAAGAGACAACCCCCACCCCCCACCCCACTCCCCTGACCTAGAAAGAGCCAGAAAGATGTAAGAAGCTGTGTCAAAATATGACTGGGGATGATGGGAGTTCTAGTCCAATGCCTCTGAAGAACACAGCTTGGGAAACAGTAGTGGCATACAAATCATCCTTCTATTCTCACCTCTTGGAAAACAAAATCCTGAACCGACGCTGCCTCCGCCCCATCAGCAACACAGCCCCTTGTTTAGAAATGGGGAGTGGTACACAAATGGCTAGAGGACAGGTGTAAAACTTAAGGAAAGACTAAATGAAGAAGACACAGGAGATAGAAATGAGCAATGGATAGGTAGAGATGAACAAACAGGTATATTTTAGAACTTTTTTATTTTTCTCTTTCAAATTCATTCACAAATATACACTCCTATAATTACTTTTAACGTTTATCTATTCATCTTTTATCCTTATCATTATCTTCTTGCAAATATATAGAATATAGTTCAGATCACTTTCTTGCCACCCCATGGCTCCATCTTATTTTGCAACAACTTTGCTCCTTCTCTCTTCTCCACCTCCCTTCTCTGCCTTCCTCTTTCCTCCTCTCCTTCCTTCTTTCTTCTTCCCCTCTCTTTCCCCTTCTCCTCTCTTCTCCTCCTTCTTCCCCTCTCTCCTACTCTTAATTCCCCTCCCTTACATCCTCTGCTTTACCCTTTCTTCCTTTCCCTCTTCATCCTCCTTCCTCCTTTCTTCTTCCCCTCTTTCCCCCTCCCTCCTCTCTTCTCCTCCTTCTTACCCTCCCTTCTACTCTTAATTCCCCTCCCTTACATCCTCTGCTTTTACCCTTTCTTCCTTTCCCTCCTCTTCCTCCTTCCTCCTTTCTTCTTCCCCTCTTTCCCCCTTCCTCCTCTCTTCTCCGCCTTCTTCCCCTCTCTCCTACTCTTATTTCCCCTCCCTTACATCCTCTGCTTTACCCTTTCTTCCTTTCCCTCTTCATCCTCCCTCCTTTCTGTTGTTGTCCTTACTTATTTACTTTTTCTGATGAACAAACATGTATAAATGGAATGAAGGATTGCAAATGAAGGAATGTATATAATAGTATAATGTGTCTATGCAAAGAGAAACTGAAATAAGGGGGGAGAAATACATTTACAATGGATGTATACCGAGATGGAAATGTTGTACAGAAGGAAATTGCAAAAAATAATAATATTTTTTTCTTTTTTTAAAAAAAAACTGTTTAATAAAAATATTTTTTTAAAAAGAAATGGGGAGGTGGGTGAGTGGGGAGCCTCTCTCTGCAGAGGATGCTTTCAGGAGCAAAGAGACCCTTTCGATATCCGTTGACAGCCCATCCTGGCTAATTGCCACCAATGTCTCCCTCCCCCATAAATTTGTCTAATCTGTTTTTGGAACCCAGCGAGGCTATTATCCCCTGTCAGCAGAAGCCTTGGAAATGCCAGGTTTAATTAAAACAATATTTTATGTTACGATCCGCATCTCATTTCCTCCACCTGGTGAGGAATGGGGCTGGCCTCCATCAACAATTGAACTTTGAAGAGTGCTGCGCTGGGCAAAACAGGCAGGCCCACTTCGGTAATTAAAACTCGGGTCTCTGAATCGCACAGAGGAAAGAGGGTTCGAGGCAGAGGCCGGTTGGACAAACATGTTCTGGGGCTGGAGCAGGGAGCAGGTTGGGGGAGAACAGACCCGCCTCCTGGGGACCCCTGAAGGATGCTGATAGAAGAGAACCTTTGCCGCTCAAGGTTGAAATTTGGGGGTTTTTGGTGCTTGGTGAGCTTGGAGGTTTTCTGGAGGACGTTTCATGGCACAACTGGGTAACATCATCAGTGCTAGAAGGGGTTTGCAGAGACAAAGAGGAAGAGGAGGGGGGAGATGGACTGTGGGGTCCTTGGTGCTCTCGTTTCAAGACCCAACTAGGGAACATCATCAGTGATTCAGTGTTAAAGTGAAAAAAAAATCAAAGAAGCTTCAGAAATTGAAGAAGAACCTGGACAAGAAGCGAAACGTTTTGAAAGAAATATCTATGGAGATTCTCCATCCTCCAGGTCCTGGTTGTCCCCAAAGTGCTTTTTTTCAGGAAGCAACTGGACTTTCTTTCACTTCTCATCCAAGAAGCTTCTTCAGCTATGACTGGATGGTGGGGAAGGGAAGTATTGATATGCCTTGCAGACACAGCTGGTCCTTTTAGAGAGACGTTGAGGCCACCTGAAGGTTTATCTGTGCCCTCAGGGTCACCTGGATAGTGCAAATGGGTGTGAAGCCTTCTTGGAACAGCTGAAAGGATTGTGTTGTCGACTGGAGGTAGGTAGTCGTCTCCCTCCCCCTCTGTTGAAAGGGGGCTGTTCAATTTGGGCATAGATGGCTTCTTGGATCCCACTTCTCAAACCAACAGTCCTCTCTGTCCAAAATCGGGACTTTGCTGTCTTCAAAAGAGTGGCCTGTCTCTTTGAAGTGCAGATGGACTGCTGAATCTTGTCCTAATGGGTTTGTTCTCCTACGTTGTGCCATGTGCTTCTGAAGTGGCTCACTGCATTGTACTGTATGTACCACGTGGCTCAGTTTGTGTCTGGGTGCACAAACTTGCAAGGGACTGTTGAAAGGACTGGGTAGTAGACTGGAGATAAATGATGTTGTATCCCTCCCCCTCTGTTGAAAGGGGGCGGTCCAATTAGGCATAGATGGTGTCTTGGACCCCTCCTCTCAAACCAGCGGTCCTCTCTGTCTAAAATCTGGACTTTGCTGTCTTCAAAAGAGCGGCCTTTAAATGCACTAAATAAACTGTCAAGGACTATCTGCATACCGTATTTTTGGAGTATAAGATGCACCAAGATTTTGAAGAGGCAAATTTAAAAAGTTTTTGCACTCTGCAGACCTCCCAAAAATGGTTTGTTTTTTTTTTTTTCAAAAAAAGGGCATGCGTAGCCTTTAGGAGGCTTATAGAGTGCTCCTGGGGGCTCAGGGGGGGGCAAAATTGAGCAGAAAACAGCCTGTTTTTTGCTCATTTCTGCTCTCCCCAGCCTCCAGGAGCACTCTGGAAGCCTCCTAAAGGCTATGCACAGCCATTTTGGTGAAGCGGGCAGGGTTTCAGGAGGCAAAAAACGCTGTAATTCAGTGTGTAAGACGCACCCAGATTTTCACCATCTTTTTTGATACTTATACTCCGAAAAATATGATAGTTTTTCAAATTTATTTTATTAGGCATGGCGGAGAGAAGGTCTGGTATAGAACAGGTACGAAGCAGGATTAACTCTCCAAATTCCTTTGCATTTGTCACCCCAAGAAGCTTTTTTCATTGGAGAGGAATGATAGTCGCACAAATCTGATTGACCTACACTGATTTATTGACTTTTTCTGAAGGAGAAGCTAAATAAAAAACAAGAGGACTTGAAAAGGGGAGTTTTTGCCTGTTGACGGTTCACTTGTGCTCACTTGATGGAAAAATTAAAAGAGTTTTTAGTTTACAAATGATTTTGAACTGGACCCCTATACCAACAATGAGGATGTTATTGCTAAGGTGCACAACCTTTGATTGAAAATGAATATAGAAGATGAATGTGTTAAAGACTTTTGGATTAAATGGGCAAAAAATTGGATATAATACAATGCTTGATCAAGGGGACTCAAATTCACATTGATTTTTTCAATTTGAAAGACAATTTTGATAAGTTGATACATTTAGCACCTGATTGGGATTGGACTAGAAGACCTCCAAGATCCCTTCCAGTCCTAGGATTCTACAAAATATTCTATAAATTAGCCGATAAATACCCAGCGTTGTCTGAGTATTTATTTATAGGGGGAAAACGTCTGGACCAAATATAATTTCTAATGTTGGATTTTCCCCCTTACCAGAGGGAGCCCCCTTGTGGAGGACTGGGAAGCCGTTACCATGGCAACTCCACTGAACTGCACAGTAGAAGCCATTTTAAGGCACAACAGGCTGTATCTTAACAGACCACACACCCCAAGGAGTTTTAGGGGTGTCTTACCCCCACAATATTTGTTTCCAGAGACTAAGTCATCTGTGTACCTAGTTTGGTTGAAATTTTTCCAGGCGTTTCAGAGTTATGCTGGAACACACACACATGCACACACACAGGATTTTTTTATATATAGATTGTCAAAGATGTATAATAGTGTGTCAAATATATATTGGAAACGTAATCCATCTGAAGCTCCTTTTGATCATGTTTAGTGGACATGTATGAAAGGTAAAAATGATTGGAATCAGATACATAATTTAATTCAGAGAATTCTAAAAAAAATGTACAATTGAAACCAGGGATCCTTTTTCTTCTTCTACGCTTGATGGATTAGAAGCTGGAGAGAAAGAAAAAAAACATGGACTTTGTCTCTATATTTGATAAGAGCAGCGAGACTTCTGAATGCACAGCGATGGAATCTACACAATGGAAGGATGAATTGTGAAATTAATGGACTTGGCAGAGGTGGTGAAAATAACTACTTCAATTAAAGAAAGGATTTTAATGAGCTTTGTTTCTATGTGGAAACCACTTGGGGACTTTTGGCTTCAAACGGAATGAAACGAAACTTAAATTTGGGGATTTAACAATTAGAACTGTTTAGGAGTAAGAAATATCATAATGTGTCTACTATTCATTTCATATCTCCCTCCCCCCCATCTCTATCTATCTATATCTATATCTATATCTATATCTATATCTATATCTATATCTATATCTATATCTATATCTATATCTATATCTATATCTATATCTATATCTATCTATCTATCTATCTATATATATATATATATATATATATATATATATATATGCACACACATATATGCACACATATACATATACGCATACACACACACACATACACACATATATATGTTGTATTTGTGCTGATAAATAAATAAAGGGAGACAAGTATAGATCTATTTCAAGCTATTTAGCTCTCATCAGCTAGCCATACCCTTACTGGGATTCGAACCTGGGCTGTATTACATATTAGGCAGATGTATTAGCCACTAAGCCACAGGCTCTCCTCCTTATCAGCTGAGCCAGGGAAATAGATATGTATTTGTGTTACAACCCCTGGCATGCCCAAATATGGGCATATTTGGGCATACCAGGGGTTGTAACACAAATACATACACAGACACACACAAACAAACATGTGTGTGTGTGTGTGTGTGTGTATTTCAGCGAGGTCTCACTCGCCATCTTCAGGCTGGGTTTTGGCCTTAAAACGTGATCGGAGCTGCCATCTTTCTATAAATCTTGGTGGGGGGGGGGGGTATGGAGTGCTGGCTTTGTTTCAGTAAGTGGAGTGATTGGTTGTGTGGTTGTATCATGATTGGTAGATTGGTGCTGGTTGGTGCTGGCTGTGTGTCCATTGTTGTTTCGTGTTGTAATGGCCTGGGTGGTGGGTGGGGCTCGTTTGTTGACTAGGGCTGATTTCCAGATGTTTGGTAGGCGGGAGGTATTGTCACGTTTATTCATGTTGTGGGGGTGTTTCGCTATTTCAATAGCTTCTCTTGTTGAAGTGTTCAGTTTTGGAGATTAACCTGGTTTCTTCAAAATTAATTTCATGTCCTGTGACTTTAAGGTGCTGGAAAAGGGAGGAAGTTTTTTCTTTTTTTCTGACTGCCTTCTTGTGTTCTGCATTTATTCTCCTGTTGGTTTGTCCTATGTATGTTGCAGGGCAGATTTTGCATGGTATTTCGTAGACTCCTTGGTTTTCTAGCTGGATTTTGTCTTTCGGGTTTCTTAAGATGTTGGCTATTTTTTGGTCAGTGTTGAAGGCTGCCTTGATATTGTGTTTGTGGAGAATTTTGCTGATTTTATCTGTGGTGCCTTTGATGTAAGGGAGGAGGGCGATGCCGTTGTCCTGTTCTGTGTCTCGGTTTTTGGGGGGAGTCTCCCTTTGGATTAGGTTGGTAATTGTTTTTCTTTGGAATCCGTTGGAGATTAATACGTTTGTGAGAGTGTGTGATTCAGTTTTCAGGTGGTCTTTGTCGGCTAGGCGTTTGGTTCTGGAGATGAGGGTCTTGGCTACAGAGTTGATCTGAGCAGGGTGGTGATGGGATTGTGCGTTTAAATAGCAGTTTGTGTGTGTGTTTTTTCCCCCGGTAGATGGTGTGTCCTAGGGAGCCATTGGGTTTTTTGTAGATTAGGACATCCAGAAAGGGAAGTTGTTTGTTTGTTTCTATTTCCATGGTGAATTGTATTTTGGGGTGTAGGCTGTTGAGATGTGTGAGGAAGTTGTCCAGTTTTACTTTCACATGTGGCCAAATCACAAAAGTGTTATCAACATATCTAAGCCAGAGTTTGGGTTTGTGTTCAGATTTATCTAAGGCGTTAGTTTCAAAATGTTCCATGTATAAGTTTGCGATGACGGGTGAGAGGGGTGATCCCATGGGTGGTGTGTGTGTGTGTGTGTGTGAATATCTGTCTGTTGGTCTGTCTGTCTGTCTATTTATCTCTATGTCTATCTCTATCTTACACATATAAAGGTTCCCCTTGCACATGTGTGTTAGTCGTTCCGGACTCTAGGGGGCGGTGCTAATCTCCATTTCAAAGCCAGAGCCAGCGCTGTCCGAAGACGTCTCTGTGGTCATATGGCCGGCATGAGTCAACACCGAAGGTGCACGGAACGCTGTTCCCTTCCCACCAAAGGTGGTTCCTATTTTTCTACTTACATTTTTACTTGCTTTTGGACTGCTAGGTTGGCAGAAGCTGGGACAAGTCACGGGAACTCACTCCGTTACTCGGCGCTAGGGATTCAAACCTCCAAACTGCCAATCTTTCTGATCGACAAGCTCAGCGTCTTAGCCACTGAGTCACTGCATATATATATATATTTATATTTATATTTACATTAATACAGACACAAACATATACACTACAGACACACAAATTATTCTTTTCCTATTTCCCTTTCTTTTATTCCTTGCTTTTTTCACTTCTATTCAGTAAATTATTTCAGTTGCTAAAAAAAAAAAACCCTGTAGAAATAATTGTAGAAATTCAATAAAGTAGCTTGGTCTAAGGCTTACGGCACCAGGTGAGAAAGCATCAGAGTTCTAGTCCTACCTTAGGCACTAAAGCCAGCTGGGTGACTTTGGCCAACTCACTACTAGGAGACGGTGAGTTCTAGTTCCCCCATAGGCTTATTTAGTTACTTGTTTGTTTATTAAATTTATATGCCGCTCGTTTCATTTTGAAGCGATTCGGGGCAGCTTATGTTGGAAAAGGGTTAGGCAAACATGAGCAAATCTTACTTTTTTTAAAATTTTCAAAAGGAAAATATCCAAGAGAACTACATTTAATAAAAAAAAAAATAATGACATCCTTTTCAACGTCTACATTCAAACAGGCCTCCAGCCATTTCTAAACTGCTGGCTGCTCTCCTTGGTGAATTATGCAATTTTTCTACAAATTTACTTAATTATCATTACAGAGGCTAAGTGCTTTGAAGAGGTTTCCAGGAAGTCTGCGACTAAATTCATAAAGAAGGAAGAAGGGAGAGGAGGAGAACGGCTACAGAGGGGAGATTAGAGGGAGCCTGCAAAATGAAAATGCTAGGTTGTCCTTGACTTACAACAGTTCATTTAGTGACTGCTCAAAGTCACAATGGCCCTGACTTACAACCTTTGAACCATGGAAGAAGGCATTTCGCTTGTCATCCAAGGAGCTTCATCAATTCCGAACGGATGGTGATGGGGGGATGGAGGGATTAGTCAAAACTAATCCCTCCATCCCCACCACTACCATCCAATCAGAAGCTTCAATCAGAATAGGACTGGAAAGGACCTTGGAGGTCATCGTCCAACCCCCTGCTCAAGCAGGAGACCCTAGACCACTTCAGACAGGTGGCTGCCCAGTTCCTTCTTAAAAACCTCCAGGGATGGACCACTGGTGGCTTCAGAGCTGAAGAAGCTCTGAGACATGATAGCATTGTTCCAATATCTCAGAGGTTGCCACAAAGAAGAGGGAGTCAAACTATTTTCCAAGGCACCTGAGGGTAGAACAAGAAGCAATGGGTGGAAACTAATCAAGGAGAGAAGCAACTTAGAACTGAGGAGAAATTTCCTGACAGTGAGAACAATTAATCAGTGGGACAGAAGTTGCCTCCAGAAGTTGTGAATGCCCCAACACTGGAAGTCTTTAAGAAGATGTTGGATGGCCATTTGTCTGAAACGGTATAGGGTTTCCTGCCTAGGCAGGGGGTTGGACTAGAAGACCTCCAAGGTCCCTTCCAACTTTACTATTGTATTGTATTGTAAGCTTCTTGGATGAGAAGCAAGACGTCTTCAAAGAAAAACCAGAAAGTCCGGTTGACTCTTGGGAAAAAAAACCACCTTGGGGACAACCATGAAATGGATGATAGAGAATCTCTACAGACATTCTGGTGGCAAGCTGTTCCACTGGTTAAGAAGCGATATGTCTTCTTCCTCAAAGAAAAATATAGTCCAGTTGCCTTTGAGGGGGGGAGACCACTTTTGAGACAACCTCAAAAGTGCATTTTTTTTCAAGAGGCAACTGGATTTTGTTTTTCCTTGAAGACGTTTCACTTCTCATCCAAGAAGCTTCTTCAGTTCTGACCAAACAGTGGCAGATGGAAGGATTCATATTCTTTGCAGCGCTCTCTCTGAGAGTTCTTGGAGTCACTTAGCATCTTTGGCGCAACCATGACCTGGATGGCTGAGAATCTCCATAAACTTGACTTACAACCGTTTTTCATGCTTATGACTGTTGCGGCATTCCCATGGTCACGTGATCAAAATCCAGACTCATGATAACTGTCCCATACTTATGACGATGGCAGTGTCCCAGGGTCACGTGATTCCCTTTTGCAACAAGCAAAGTCACAGAGAAAACCAGATTCACTTAACAACCGTGTTCCTAACTTAACAAAGGCAGTGATTCACTTAGCAACTGTGGCAAGAAAGGTTTAATCAAAACTCACTTAGCTATCTCATTCAGTGACAGAAATATTGGGCTCAATTGTGGCCATAAGTAGAGGATTATACAATACAATACAATACAATAGTAGAGTTGGAAGGGACCTTTGAGGCCTTCTAGTCCAACCCCCTGCCTAGGCAGGAGACCCTATACCATTTCAGACAAATGGTTGTCCAATTGCTTCTTAAAGACTTCCAGTGTTGGGGCATTCACAACTTCTGGAGGCAACTTCTGTTCCACTGATTAATTGTTCTAACTGTCAGGAAATTTCTCCTCAGTTCTAAGTTGCTTCTCTCCTTGATTAGTTTCCACCCATTGCTTCTTGTTCTACCCTCAGGTGCTTTGGAGAATAGTTTGACTCCCTCTTCTTTGTGGCAACCTCTGAGATATTGGAAGACTGCTATCCTGTCTCCCCTAGTCCTTCTTTCTCTTAAGCTAGACATACCCAGTTCCTGCAACCGTTCTTCATATGTTTTAGTCTCCAGTCCCCTAATCCTCTTTCTTGCTCTTCTCTGCACTCTTTCTAGAGTCTCCACATCTTTTCTACATCGTGGCGACCAAAACTGAATGCAGTATTCCAAGTGTGGCCTTATCAAGGCATTATAAAGTGGTATTAACACTTCACGTGATCTTGATTCCATCCCTCTGTTGATGCAGCCTAGAACTGTGTTGGCTTTTTTGGCAGCTGCTGCACACGGCTGGCTCCTATTTAAATGGTTGTCCACTAGGACTCCAAGATCCCTCTCACAGTTACTACTGTTGAGCAAGGTACCACCTATTCTGTACCTGTGCATTTCATTTTTCTTGCCTAAATGTAGAACCTTACTCTTTTCACCATTGAATTTCATTTTATTAGATAGTGCCCAATGTTCAAGTGTGTCAAGATCCTTCTGTATCTTAAGCCTGTCTTCTGGAGTGTTGGCTATTCCTGCCAGGTTGGTATCATCTGCAAATTTGATGAGTTCCCCATTTATTCCCTCATCCAAATCATTGATGAAGATGTTGAAGAGTCCTGGGCCCAAAACAGAGCCTTGGGGTACTCCACTGCATACTTCCCTCCATGTAGATGCAGTTCCATTGAGGACTACGCATTGAGTGCGGTTGGTCAGCCAGTTACCAATCCATCTGGTGGTGATGCTGTCCAACCCACATTCTTCTACTTTATCTAGTAGTAGGTTATGGTCTACCTTATCAAAAGCCTTACTGACGTGCAGGGCTTTTTGAGACGTACGATGCTCCTTTTCTAGTCTCTACAATGAAATTCAATGGAGACGAAAGTAAAGTCTTCCTCTTAGGCAAGGAAAACCCAAAGGACACATAGAGACTGCGTGAAAACAGGCTTAATAGCAGTGACTGTGAGAGGATCTTGGAGTCTTAGTGGACAACCAGCTAAATAGGAGCCAGCCGTGTGCGGCAGCAGCCAAAAAAGCCAATGCAATCCTAAACTGCATTAACAGAGGGATACAACCAAGATCCAGGGAGGCCCTAATACCACTCTATAAAGCCTTAGTAAGTAAAACATCCAGTTTTGGTCAACCCAGTAGAAAAAAGATGTGGAGACTCTAGAAAGAGTGCAGAGAAGAGCAACGAAGATGATTAGGGGACTGGAGGCTAAAACATCTAACGAATAGATGCAGGAACTGGGCATGGCTAGTCTAGGGAAGAGAAGGACCAGGGGAGACAGGAGAGCAGCCTTCCAATATTTGAGGGGCTGCCACAAAGAAGAGGGAGTCAAACTATTCTCCCAAACACCCGAAGGCCAGAGAAGGAATAATGGATGCAAACTGACCAAGGAGAGATTCAACCTGGAAATAAGGAGGAACTTTGACAGTGCGAACAATCAGCCCATGAAACAGAAGTTGCCTTCAGAAGTAGTGGGAGCTTCATCCCTGGGAGCTTTCAAGAAGAGACTGGACTGCCAGCTGTCAGAAATGGAGTAGATTCTCCTGCTTGGGTGGGGGGGTTGGACCAGATGACCAACAAGGTCCCTTCCAACTCCATTAATCTGTTATTCTGCTTTTTAACCTGGGTAATTGGTGAGAAAAATTCCTACCTAAATCCTGGAGAACATCTCTGGATCCAGACAGGCAGCAGCTTCTACCACAAAGGCAGAACGCAAGTATTTCCCCTCCCACCAAATACATCAACATAAACAATGTTATTCCATTTTTTGCAAACCCGGAAACTCCTAGACAGACTAAAGAGCAATTGTGTTTTTTAAAAGTGCTCTGATGCTTCATCTCAGAAAGGAGGCTGGGAGTGTTTTTCTCTTCTGCAAAAGCTGCTTTCTATTACTAGCTCTTCGCAATTAACAAGACAGCAATGGTAAACCACAATTGTATGTTCTAATCTAGCCAATCCTGAAGGAGCAGCCAAGAGAAGGATAAAAGTAAGAAACAAATATAAAACGCCCAATTGAACTCGAGCTAAAAGCATGCCACTGTAGCTAAAGAAATGTGATTTACCTGGAAATAAAAGTGCTTCAACCTCACGCTTTAGAAATATTTTAGATGTTGTGTTGCAACATAAAAGTCTTAAGTATTCCTTAAAAATTGTCAGAGTTTGTTTTGGCTCCCTTTTGTTCCTAAATAAACATATGGCTCCTTATAGTATCTCAAATATCAAACAAAAGTATATTGATTTCCAGTTACGTTGTGCACTTAGAATATAGACTAATAGGAAGGGACCTTGGAGGTCATCCAGACCAACCCCCTGCTCAGATAGGAAACCCTATACCATTTCAGATGAATGGTTGTCCAATCACTTGTTTAAAACCTTCAGTGATGGAGCAGCCACAGATTCGGCAAGCTGTTCCACTGGTCAATTGTTCTAGCTGTCAGGAAATTTCTCCTTAGTTCCAGGTTGCTTCTCTCCTTGATTAGTTTCCATCTGATTTTTCTTCTCCTGCCTTCTGGTGCTTTGGAGAATAGCTTGACTCCCTCTTTTTTGTGACAAATATCAAAACACTGCTCCCATGCAACCCCTAGTCCGTCTCTTCATTAAACTGGACATACCTAATTCCTGGAACTGTTCTTCAGTTATCAGTGTTAGAAAGGAGAGGGGATTGTGGAGAGGAGGAGGAGGAGGAGGGCTGGCTGTCCTCCCTGAGCTTGATGGCTTTCTTGCAGACATTTCATGACCCATCTAGGGAATATCATCAGTGCTACAAAGGGTTTGTGGGGAAGGGAGGGGGAGAAGGAGGATTGTGGGGTCCTTGGTGCTCTTTGACTTCAGCTATTTTCTTGCGGGAAGAGGACACCAATTTTGGTCACTGTACTGCAAAAAAGATACTAAGACTTTGGGAAAAGTGCAGAGAAGAGCAACTCAGAGGATCAAAGGCCTGGAGATTAAAACATAGGAAGAACGGTTGGAGGAATTGGCTTTGACTACTCTAGGGAAAAGAAGGACTAGGGGTGACATGATAGCAGTCTTCCACTATTTGAGGGGCTGCCACAAAGAGGAGGGGCTCAAATTATTCTCCAAAGCACCAGAGGGCAGGAGAAGAAGCAACGGATGGAAACTAAACAAGGAGAGAAGCAATCTGGAAATAAGGATGCTCCTTTATTGGAGGTTTTAAGAAGAGACTAAAAAGTCACTTATCTGAAATGGTATAGGTTCTCCTGCTTCAGCAGGGGGCTGGACTAGAAGACCTTCAAGGTCCCTTCCAGCTCTATTCTACTCAGTATTCAGTCTTTGGCGCTGTCTGGGTTAGGTGATTTTCTTGCAGATGTTTCATGATCCAACTAGGTAACATCATCAGTGCCAGTCCAATGCAATAGCAGCCATGCAGAACGGCAGAAAGAAATGTTAGCAGTCGAAGAAGAAATCAAAAATATTGCCCCGGGTTGGAAAAAAGAATGAAAAGTAACTCCAAAAGAAGCAGGCCTCAATACTTGAAATAAATAAATACGTAGAGGGCATGAAATATGCACACCCTAGCTGTCAAACGTCAAGTCCAGGTAACAAATACCAGGCCTCAAATTCCTGGCCCCTTTTAGCTTTCATTTATCAAATATTCAGACAAGAGCTTCAGACAAGAGCCGTCAAATGCTAAATGTCATGGCACGACAGCTATCAAGCTCCCCGAAATATCAACAGTCCACTCTCGATGGCCAGATCCCGGGAAAAGTGAGCAAGGCTGGCACCAGACGGAGGAGAAAGCCTTCCGTTACAGATTTGACACTGGCATTTGCAGGACAAGCACTTTGGGGGAAACGAGGGGCGGCAGGAGAAATTAATTTGTTTTTTGCAGCCTTCAGTGGAGATTCTGAGAGATTTAATTTTTTTTTTTAACCCGGCTGCCAATTGAGAAGGGGGAAACAGCCAACCCACAAAAGCTCGTAAAGGCGCCTTCCTTTGCCCTCTCGAGCAGAACTGAAAAGGGCACCGGTGTTTCCGTCCCAAGGAATTGAGTCTCAGCGTTTTTGAAAAGGTGACAAGTAAAAGAGGCAACTCCCGTAAAACTCCACGGAGGAAAGGCGGAGCAGGAGAGGAAAGGGGAAAGTTTTTAAAATTGCATTAAATCTTTAATGAGATTTGGGAGGCCGAGGGAAGCGGTCATCGTGGACGTGTCCTGTGCTGGCCCATCCTTTCCACAATCGGGGCCGATTATATGTAGTCCTCGACTTACGACTACAATTCGGAACAGAATTTCGGTTGTTAAGCAAGGCGATTGTTAAGGTATACAGGTAGCCCTCGACTTACGACCACAATTGAGCCCAACTTTTCTGTTCCTAAGTGAGACATTTATTAAGCAAGTTCCACGCCATTTTGCAACCTTTCTTGCCATCGTTGTTAAATGAATCACTGCACTTGTTAAGCCAGTAATCATCATCATCATCTTTTAATGAACCTGTGAGGGGAGAAAAATATCCCTTGGAAAGTGGCAGGTAATGAGGCCTAGGAGTGAGCTTGCAGTCCTCACTGGACCAAAGTTTAAACCAGGGGTGTCCAAACTTGGGAACTTTAAGACTTGTGGACTTCAACTCCCAGAATTCCCCAGCCAGCATAGCTAGTTGAAGTCCACAAGTCTTAAAGTTCCCAAGTTTGGACACCCCTGGTTTAAACTCATATATTTGCAAAATGTACCAGAGATATTTCAAATGTGCTGAAGGGTTTCTGACTTTTGTGCTGCTTTTTTTCTGCCAAGTTTGTACTTGTATAGATATATTTAGAGCAGGAAGAATGGGATGGTGGGAACTGAAAGAAACAAGGGTCTGAGAACTTCACATGTACCCAGGTGTTTGCAGAGAGTGACGGTCAGGAAGAAAGTAAGAAAGGACAAGGAAGTGAAACACTGGAATGCATAGGTCAGTTTAAAAAAGGGGGGGGGATAAGTAACGCGCCTTGAGGTGGGAATGGGGCCCTTTGCCAGGTGGCAATCCTTGTAGGACTTGCTATTTGCTATAAAGGAACCCATTGCAATGGAAATTAAAAATGTCGGTTTGGCCGTGCAATTGCATTGCTATGTTGGCTTTTCATGTTCAGAATTTCTCATGAAACAATAAACCTCTGATCTTAAAGTAAGATTTATGGCTTGTGGTTGCTTGTGGTTTCCCTTTGTTTTTTATATAGCAATATTTTTACGACAACCCCATAATCCCTTGCGGGGTGGAGTCGGGGCAACTGAATAGAGCTGAGTGTTTTACTGGCCAGATGCCCTTCCCTGTCACCAATGCGGAGTTTTGTTCAGCAGATACATTCTCAACGTGCCCCGAGAGAAAAATATCTACCTCTACCTAGGATCGAACTCACAGCCTCCTGATTGTGAGATAAGAGCTCCACCTCTAGGTCACTGTGCCACTCATATTAAGCCAGTAATACGGTCGTTCAATGAATCTGGCTTCCCCGTGGACTTCGTTTGTCAGAAGGTCACAGAACGTGATTTATGACATTGCAGCCGTCATAAATATGGATCAGTCGCCCACCTTCTGAATGTTGAGCACTGACCATCGGGATGTTGCTGCAACAGTCGTAAGTGTGAAAAACGGTCGTAAGTCACTTTTTTCAGATCCATTATAACTCTGAATGGTCACTAAACAAACTTTTGTAACCCGAGGGCTACCTGTACTGCCCTGTTTCTCATCCTTAACAACTTTACGATGTCTGGACTTCAACTCCCAAAATTCCCCAGCCTGCAGAGAAACATAAATCCTTGACTTATGACGACAATTGGGACCAGGATTTCTATTATTAAGCAAGACGATTGTTAACCTTCATGGTTCCTTCCAGCTCTAGGACTTTATGCTCTAAATGGATTTTGGCGAAGGAGAAGGCAAGGACTGCAGGTTTTACAGAAAATCCGGGCCTTAAGGCAACATCCTTGTTTACTAGAAAGTCAAATATCAAGAGGTGGACACCTGAATGATATTTCTTTACCCAGGTAAACCAACCCCTTGTTCTGACCGAGGCTTCCTGAGAGCCTGAAGCAAATTCTTTGTCCTGAAAAAAACCCCTTTTATTAATTTCCTGTCAATTCTTCTCATTCACATCCAGCAAAGTCTTTCAAGGGAGGATTTACAGTCACAGACCTTCTCTGGCTTGGAGAGCTGCCAGGCCGATATCTGCAAAACTTGGCAAGGAATCTCTGAGAGTCATGAACCAATGAAGCAAACTAATTATCTCCTGCAAACTCCACTCCCCTTTCGCTCCTCTTTTATTTCCTCTGGGAGGGACCACTCATCGTCCACCTGTGGCCTTTCTCACAAGTCGACCCCTGTCCTTTAGCTGTTCCCTTCATCTGACAACTCTGTGCATGTGCACACTGGGAACAGGCTCTAGCTGTTCTTCTGCCTCACTGATCTCTGACTCTGAAGGCAGCTGATAACTGTCAGACGGCCCTGGCCCCCTCTCTGCCTCCAACACAAAGCCCTCCTCAGAGCCTTCCCCAGACTCCAGGACTGGCCCAGGTTCTTCCCCAACCGCCTCATTGTCCGACTGCTGCCAGCTCCTCTGGCCACTGGCAGGCCACCACACATTTGGGTTTAATGGAGGGTGATGATTTTCCCCAGCCAAGAGACCCCCTTGTCCCATCCTCCTATGTCATCTCCGCATTCCCCTTGCCAGAAACCTGAGCTGCACCTCCTTCCCTTCTGGCTACAAAATTTGATTTATATGCAACCTCTGCCCCAATTAGTGATGAAATTCTCCAAATATATATACTGTATATATATTTGAAGGGTCTCACAGGATCAGCAGGCTCAAAGGCTCCCAGGAACAAAAGGAAAGGCTCAGCATTTAGAATTTGATTTGCACATTTTAAAGACCTGGAGTCTTGTCGCTACCCGGGGAACGAGAAGAGAGGGAGACATTGTCATTCAAATGATAGGATTCACAAGCTGCAGGGAGGGCAGGGGGGGGGAAAATCATTTCGTTCCCTCAAGCTTCTTGGGGGGGGGGGAGCCAAAGGGACAAATCCAGATTAGGCGAAACCTGGCTCCCAAAAAACAGCAACTGCGAAAGGGACCTTGGCGTCCGAGTGGACAATGCCTTAAATAGGAGCCAGCCGTGTGCGGCAGCAGCCAAAAAAGCCAAGGCAGTCCTTGGTTGTGTTGGAAGAAATATCCACAGTGGTGGGTTCCTGCTACTGGTACGCTGCGCATGGGGCCGGGCATCCTGGTTGTGTACATGCACATGTGCACTCCCCCGCCCCTGTGACACCCAGCTGCTTGTCGGAGGTCAGGCAGGCTGTGAACACGTGCGCAATTGTCTGGTTGCCTTAAAAACAGGTATGGAACGCAGGCGGGCGGGTGGGCAAAACGAGCACCATACTGGTACGGTGACCACTGCTCCCAACTACTTCCAGTATGGCCATACCGGCCATACCGGCCAAAACCCACCACTACAGGTCCAGTTCCAAGCTGGGAGAAAAACGCTGGAAGCTGACAAAATGGAGTTGGGAGTGGATGGGATTTTTATACCTTCTTTGGGGGCTTTGTATCTGAGCTTCCTGTTCCTGCGCAAGAACATGTCTATTTACTATTCTTGTCATGCCCCCATCGGAGCCTGAAACTGCAGGGGAAGACGAGACGGAGCCCACGGAGATCGAGGGGGCAGCTTCGTTGGCTTCTTCACCTCAAAAATAATAAGACCTCCCCGAAAACAAGGCGAAGCGTTTATTTTGGGAGTCAAAGGAAAATAAGACCCTTATTCTTGGGGAAGTATTCATGGGAAGCTTCTTGTTTCTCTTTCCTACCCACCATCCACGCGAGAGAGATGGAGGCGGTGGGAACCGCTGGCTTGTCTCACACATCTGGTGCTAGGCAGCCTCTTTCGGCTCCGTTTCTCGACAGGGAGTGAGATGGCAATGCAACCACAACGAAGGTGGGGGGGGGACCATATGTGTGCATGCCCCAAATTACGGCAACCTGTTTCCATTTCCATGAATCCCGGGGGGGCGGGAAGGAACAGCAAAACCGGCTGTATCCCCTGCGCTGCGGGATTGTTTGAAGTGCCCCCTCTTCAATCAGGAAAGGCTATGGCTCCCCTTCCCCTTTATTTTGGGGAGGGGGAGGCAGGGGGAGATTGGGGAGTCGAGGTGCCAGAAGCAATTATGCCCGCCCTAACTCATCCCATGCCTTCACAGCCCCCGTCCTTCCGGCCTGGAGGTTTCCTGGGTGTGAAAACGGATGGGGACGGAGGAGAGGAGGAAGAGGGCAAGTGGAGGACTTGGGGAGGGGGGGAGGGAGGGGGAGGGGAGATGGGAGGAAGGATGGAAGAAGGAAAGAAGAAAGGAAGGAGTGGAATGAAGGAAGGAGAAGAAGGGAGGGAGGAAATGGGAGGGAGGGAGGAAGGAAGGAAGATGGGAAGGAAGGGAGGGAGGAGATGGGAGGAAAGAAGGGAGGGAGGGGAATGGAAGAAGGAGAAGGAGGGAGGAGATAGGAGGAAAGAAGGAAGGAGTGGAATGGAGGAAGGAGAAGGAGGGAGGAGGAAATGGAAGGAAGGAAGGAAAGAGGGAAGATGGGAAGACAGGAAGATGAGAAGGCAGGGAGGGAGGAGATGGGAGGAAAGAAGGAAGACAGGAAGGAAAGTGTAGAATGGAGGAAGGAGAAAAGGGAGGGAGCAAGGAGATGGGAGGGAGGGAAGGAGGGAGCGAAAGAATGAATAGAAGGAAGGAAGGAAGAAGAAATTGCTGGGAAGAGGGAAAGAAGGAGGAAAGAGGAAGGGAGGGGTGGGGTGAGAGGAAGGAGGGAAGGAAGGAGGGAAGGAAGGAAGGAAGATAGGTTGTACCTCTGAATGGAAGGTTCATCACTGGAGGCTTTTAAGAAGAGACCGGACAGCCACTTGTCTGAAATGGTCGAGGGTCTCCTGCTTGAGCAGGGGGTTGGACTAGAAGACCTCCAAGGTCCCTTCCAGCTCTCTGATTGTGTTAATTCTGTAAAAAGCTTTCTGAGACCCTGGGAGAAGAGAACCACAGATCAATTTTGGGGAAGCTTGAAAATCTCCCAAATAAACTTGTCCTTCCCGGACCCTCCCAAGGGTTCTTCTCCAGCCCCCGCTCTCTTCCTGGCCAAACCTCTGGGCGTGAAGTGGAAAAGGTTCAGAGGGACAAATCTTCAATAAATTAGGCGTTTTCTTGAGAGGCTTACAACAGCAATGGAGCCCAAAATTCCTGTTGCTAAGGGAGACCGTTGTTAAGTGAATTCTGTCCCATTTTACGATCTTTCTTGCCAATGTTGTTAAGTGAATCCCTACAGTTGTCAGTTAGTAACTCGGTCATTAAGTGAATCTGGCTTCCCGCATTGACTTTGCGGGACAGAAGGTCGCAAAAGGGGATCACGTGACCCTTGGATACAACCGTCGTAAATGTGAGTCACCTGCCAAGCGCATGGATTTTGATCCCATGGCCATGGGGATGTTGCAACGGTTATACGTGTGAAGAACGGTAAGTCGTTTTGTGTTTTTTTTCATTTTTGCCACTGTAATTTCACATGGTCACTAAATGAACTGCCGTAAGTCGAGGACTAGCTGTATCAGGAGGGTAAAGGGAAACCATGAGAAACAAAATCTTTTGGACACCATCAAACATTTTACATCTTCCTGCTGAATGGATTAATTATCGTTATTAATTGTTAGAAATGCAAAGAAAGGGAAGGAAACCGCTTTTCCAAAAGCCAAGCGATTTATTTAGCATGAGACGAAGACGGATCTGCTCCGTATTTCCCCCCACTCTTAAAGGCTGAACCACAAGCCCACCAACCGGGGGCACGGGGGGGGGCTTTAATTTATAGGTTTTTTGGAGAGGGGAAATCAACAAGGAAGAATGGAATTTCCTGTATTTCTTTGGTGCCACCTAGTGGGTGCCTGGATTTCTGCCTCCTCCAGATCGGGAGCCTTCCCGTTTTCTATACTAATCTGGCTTTGGTTCAGACGACTTTATTTTGACTTTTTATTTAAAAGTTATGGTCTAGTCAAGGCTCTCCAAACTTGGCAACTTTTTTTAAAGGTTTTTTTTAAATTAGGTAAACATTAAAAACGTTGGACATAGTGCAACATTTCTGGCATAATCCTTTCCACTGAGTTTTTTGACCCTACAGCAGGGGTGTCCAAACTTGGCAACTTTAAGACTTGTGGACTTCAACTCCCAGAATTCTGGGAGTTGAAGTCCACAAGTCTTAAAGTTGCCAAGTTTGGACACCCCTGCCCTACAGCAATAACGGTTAAATAGGCATGTGTTACCTACCCATTAATTCCTTTCATGATATAGTTACTACTATCAGTATATATACATATCCAATCCCTACCTATGGTACATATTAATACCCCGTTTTCCAGTTCTTAACTTATCCGTGTTTTTCTGTCCCAACCTTTTTTTCCTTATTTCTAACCATCGGTGGCATTCATCCCAGATTTCGTGGTGTTCCCATCTCATGCTTGTCTTTCAGCTATAGAGTCAGCCTGTCCATTTCTGCACACGTTAGTATCTTCTTTATTATTTCTTGTTCTGGTGGAATCTCTTTGTTTTTCCTGTTTTGTGCAAAGACCAGTGTTGCTGCCGTTAAAATATGCAACGTTAAATATAATCCACCTTTGCTATGTTTTTCTTTTGTAATCCCTAATAGAAATTGTTCTGGCCTCAACTCTGTCCTCTGATTTAACATCGCTTCCAACCGCTTTCCTATCTGATGCCAAAAGGCCCTAGCTTTCGGGCACTGCCACCACATATGGTAGAAGGTTGCTAGCGCAACATTGCAGTTCCAACATCGTGGTGATACGTTTTTATTAATTTTAGCTAATCTTGTGGGTGGGATGTGCCACCTATAGAACGTCTTGTATACGTTTTCCTTATACGAGGTGACTAGGGTTAACTTTCTCTTTCTTTCCCATAAGTCTTGCCAATTGTCCAAATCTATGTTATAACCAAAATTCCTACTCCATGCTAACAGAGTTTTTTTTTTTTTACCTGCTCTTCTCTATTGTTATTGACTTGCTGCAAACTTGGCAACTTTTAAGACTTGTGGACTTCAGCTCCCAGAATTCCCCAGCCAGCCATGCTGAGTTCTGAATTCTGGGAGTTGAAGTCCACGAATCTTCAAGTGGCCAAGGTGGGACATCCCTGTTTTGCATTGTTCGTGTCCCCAGACACGTCCTTCCTGCAGCGATTGCCAGGAGTTGTGTGAAAAAGTCCTCGTGGTTTGTCCTGACTCCACCCCAAATGCATGTCACATTAAAATATTAACATTCTATTTTTTAAAAATGTATTTGAGTATTTGAGGGGCTGCCACAAAGAAGAGAGGATGAAATTATTCTCCAAAGCACCAGAAGGCAGGACAAGAAGCAATGGATGGAAATTAACCAAGGAGAGAAGCAACCTAGAAATAAAGGAGACATTTTCTGACAGTAAAAACAATTAACCGGTGGAACGGCTTGCCACCAGAAATTGTGGGTGCCTCAACATTGAAGGTATTTAAGAAGAGACTGGACAGTCACTTGTCAGAAATGGTAGGGTCTCCTGTTTGAGCAGGGGGTTGATCTAGATGATCTCCAAGGTCCCTTCCAACTCTGTGATTCTGATTCTTCCTACCACGCTGTTGTTTCCCTTCCTTGTCCACCCCTCTGGATTAAAGGACAAGAGCCCTTCATAGCCTAGTCCAGCCAGACATTCCTCTATAACTCCCAGAGCCTGTTTAAATATCTTCTCGGCCCTAGAAGGGTTGTCGCTGTTTGCTTTTCATTATGCAAAGTTAAAAGCCGGCAGTGAGAAGGGTGGTTGAAGGCTCTCGTTCTGTTTGCCCAGGACTCAAGGGAGATGAGCTTCTTCTCTCTCGAAGCCCCTTGAAAATGTGAAAAGATGAGAAAGGAAAAAGAAGCCACGTTTGGTGGGAGCACAGCAGCCTGGGGGCTTGAAGAGGTGGGGATCCTGGGTGTGCCCTCAACATTCCAGGGAATTGGGGACAACAGAAGACAGAGTTGGAAGGGACCTCGGAGGTCATCTAGTCCAACCCTCTGCTCAAGCAGGACACCCTGGCCTATCCCATTCCAGACAAATGGTTGTCCAGTCTCTTCTTCAAAGCCTCTGGTGATGGAGCACCCACAACTTCTGAAGACAACTTCTGTTCCATTGGCTAATTAAGAGGAGAGCAGAATAAGAATGAGAGTTAAATAGAGAGATAAATGGACAGAGATAAATGAAAAACATAGGAGACAAAAGAGAGAAGGGAGGGAAGGATAAGATAGAGAGATAGTCAGAGATAATAGATAACAGAGGTAGGTTGATACCTAGGATGCTGCATATAGATGTTAAATAGATGATGGATGATAGATGATGGAAGATGGATGGATGGACAGATATTGACAGAGATGATAGATAGATACATATATAGATTAGATAGATAGATAGATAGATAGATAGGTAGGTAGGTAGGTAGGTAGGTAGGTAGGTAGGTAGGTAGGTAGATAGATAGATAGATAGATAGATAGATAGATAGATAGATAGATAGATAGATAGATAGATAGATATAGAGATACATGGATGATGGATGGACAGAGACAGACAGATGATAGAATAGATAGATGGATGGATGGATGGATGGATGGATGGATGGATGGATGGATGGATTGATGGATCGATGGATCGATGGATCGATGGATGATGGATGGACAGAGACAGACTGACAGACAGACAGATGAGAGATAGAAATAGATGTAGAAATTTCCTAAAGATTTCTCAAAGCAAGACCCCCCCCCTCTCTCTCTTAGTGGTAGTCCCAGCCCCCCATCTCCCACCCCAGGAAGGGCCTCTCTTCAGAGCTTCCTCTGGGATTTAATGAAAGCCTGAGAGGAGGCCAGAAGGAGGCAGAATCTGATCCCACTGACGTCCGTCTCACCGACAAACGGAGACACAAGTTAATAAAAGGCAATTAGATTCTCTCTGGATCCCAGGCATTGAGACTCAATATCAGCTGTCAGATTTCCTCAGCAGTGACCCAGAAGCCGGAGAGTAGGAACAGAACGGTTCGCTTCGGGGAAAAAGAGCAGAGCGATATAAACATTCATCCAGTCGACTCAGGTTTTCCGGCAGTTGAGGGCTAATATATTTTGCCTTATAAAAGGAACAGTCAGTAAAGCTTGACTGATTGCTTCGTTTTCCCAGATTCACAAAGGAGAGTTTTCTTCTTCCAAGAGGTTTGGGGAATATTTATGTTCAGGAGATAGAGGTGTAAGTAACTGCTACTATAGGTCTGGCCTTGAAGGACTCTTTTCACACAGCTTGGGAAAAGTAAGGGCAAGGAGTCCCAGAACTTACAACTGGGAGCAGAATTTCCATGGCTAAGCAAAGTGGTTCTTACTCACACCTGAGTTTATTACCTTTTGGGGCATGTCTGAACTTTTGTGGGTTTTCTTGGAAGACGTTTTGCTACTCGTCCAAGAAGCTTCTTCAGCTCTGACTGGATGGTGGGGAAAGGAAGGATTTTATATTCTTTGCAGACAGCTGGTCCTTTGCATCCTTTGAGAGGGTCCTTGAGGCCACTTGGAGGTTTCTCTGTGTCCTCAGTGTCACCCGAGTGGTGCAACAGCCTGTGCTTGTCTTCTATGGAGAAGAGACACAGGGCAGAAAACATCCTGCAGCCAATAAGGCTCCACCCCCACTTGCACCACTCGGGTAAGAGGCCTTCAAGGATTGGGAGATGCTATCAAGTTACCTCTTAATCTTTCTCTTCATTAGATTAAACATATCAAGGTCCAAAAAAGGAGAATATTTGGAGCTCAAGGTTGAAATGAGGAGTCCTGGGTGCTCTCTGAGGTTGGTTCTTTCTTTGCAGACGTTTCATGACCCAACTAGGTAACACCTTCACTGCTAGAAGAAAGAGTGGTTTGTGGACTAGAGGAGAAGAAGACTTGGAGGAGGAGGAGGAGGAGGAGGAGGAGGAGGAGGAGGAGGAGGAGGAGGAGGAGGAGGAGGAGGAGGAGGAGGAGGAGGAGGAGGAGGAGGAGGAGGAGGAGGAGGACAACTGTGGAGTCCTTGGTGCTCTTTGAGCTTGGTGGTTTTTCTTGCAGACATTTCATGACCCAACTAGGTAACATCATCAGTGCTCATGATCTTACCTAGTTTGAGTAATGAAAAGTCTGCAAGAAAAGAACCAAGCTCAAAGGGCACCCACAGTCCTCCTCCTCCTCCCCTCCCTCTCCCATTCCCCTTCTTCCACCTTCTCCTCCCCTCCATAATCCCCACTCCCTTCTAACACTGATGATGTTATCTGGCTGGGTAATGAAACGTCTGCAAGGAAACAGCCAAGCTCAGAGAGCACCAAGAACCCGTCATATCAAGTTCCCTTAGCCGTTCATCACACAATGGAGCCTCCAGACCCCTGATTGTCTTTCCTGCTTCGTTATAAATGGGTTCATTAAAACAAAACCATTCCTCTCTCCATCCCAGAACTCCACGGTCTCTTTCCTTTCTCCAGACCAGAAGCAGATGGCTCCCAGGCCCTTCCTCCCTTCTCTTCTGCTCCCCTTCAAGAGGAAACGCTGTTGAACATGGGGCCTTCCCCTTTTTAACGCACCCGCCTCGTTCCGCCAAGGGCGAGCTTTGATGGGACATGGCAGTGGTTTTGTTGCTCTGTTAGATGAAAAGTGAAGTGTGAGGAGAGACCCATGAATCACTCCGCTTTGGTTTGGCTGGGGGGGGGGATGTGTTTCAAAGTGTTTGATCCTTTTCAAAGTCGGCTTTTGCCCCGCTGGCTTCCTAAGCTTCCCTTCCTCCCCCTCCTAAACTATCCAGAATTATTCCAAGATGGTCCAACCAGCAGAGACATTTTTTTCCCTCCACTGCCTCCTTACGGCATCTATCAAAGGCAGATGCCTCCTTCTTGCCAATGGTAGCCAGGGACACAGGTCTGGCTTCCCAGGGCAGGAGAGGGGCGTCAAGGACCCGGGGAGGAGGGGGCTCTGCAGCATGCCCACCGCACAAAACTGGCTTCCTTTAGTGCGAGCCTCTTCGCTCTGCCTTCCCACATGGAGATATCTGCTCTGCATTTTCCTGGGTTTTCTTCTCTTTGGCTTCTTGCTGTGGAAGAAGAGATGGTGTTCCTTGGTTGACTTTTGAAGTAAAGAGGATAATACAGTAGAGTAGAGTAGAGTAGAGTAGAGTAGAGTAGAGAAGAGAAGAGAAGAGAAGAGAGCTGGAAGAGACCCTGGAGGTCTTCTAGTCCAGCCCCCTGCTCAAGCAGGAGAACCTATACTATTTCAGATAAGTGACTGTCCAGTCTCTTCTTAAAAACCTCCAGTGATGGAGACACCCACAACTTCCAAAGGCAAGCTGTTCCACTGGTTAATTGTTCCCACTGTTAGGAAGTTTCTCCTTAATTCCAGGTTGTTTCTCTCCTTGATTCATTTCCGTCCATCGCTTCTTTTCCCGCCTTCTGGTGCTTTGGACAATAAATTGACCCCCTCCTCTTTGTGGCAGCCCTTCAATACTGGAATACTGCTATCGTGTCTCCCCTGGTCCTTCTTTTCTCTAGACTTGTGATTCCCAAATCTTGCCACTGTTCTACCTACCATGTTTCCCTGAAAATAAGACAGGGTCTTATTTTCTTTTGACCCTCCCCCCCTGAAATAAGTGCTTGGCCTTATTTTCGGGGAGGTCTTACTATTGTTGAGGTGTAGGAAGCAGAGAGCGCGGTCACCTCATGGTTGCTGCTGTGTTGTGATATTTTCGGGGCTCAAAAGCCCTGTTGGGCTTATTATCCAGAGAGGTCTTGCTTTCAGGGAAACAGGGTATGTTCTAGTCTCCAGAGGCCTTTAATCGTCTTAGTTGCCCTTCTTTGCACTTTTTCCAAAGTCTCAACCTCTTTTTAGTAATGAGTTGACCAAAACTGGATGCAGCATTCCAGGTGTGGCCTTACTAAGGCTTTATGAAGTGGTACTAATACTTCACCTGATTTTGGATTCTGTGCCTCTGTTTACACAACCCAGAATCGTAGTAGCTTTTTTGGCAGCTGCTGCACATGGCTGGCTCACATTTAAATGCATTCCACTAAGACTCCAAGATCCCTCCCACAGTTCCTGTTTTTGAGCCATGTTCCACCTAATCTGTCCCACACTCTTTATGGCACTGGTTCTACCAGTATCCATATAATGCCATATTGCCACATTAGGGTGACGGTTAAGGTTGGAATTAAAGCCACGGGCAGACTTTGACAATTGAGCCCACATTTCTATCACAATGTGAGACAGTTATTAAGTGAGTTTTGCCCTCTTTTATGACCTTTCTTTCCACAGTGATTAAGTGAAGAAATGCAGTGGTTAACTTAGTATCACCATTGTTAAGTGGTTGTAAGCGTGAAAAACGATCATGTCCCTTTTTTAAGTGTTGTTGTAACTTTGAACAGTCAGTAAATGAGCTGTTGTAAGTCAAGAACTCCCTGTACTCTATCGTGAAAACCGTTTAAGGTCCACAATTGTGAACATGAATCTGTCCCACACCTCATGGCTTTAAAATAGTAGCTATTGCCTGATTTACTATATAATAAGGGACGCGGTGGCTCAGTGGCTAAGACGCTGAGTTTGTCGATCAGAGAGGTTGGCAGTTTGGGGGTTCGAATCCCTAGCGCCGAGTAACAGAGTGAGCTCCCGTGACTTGTCCCAGATTCTGCCAACCTAGCAGTTCAAAATCACGTAAAAATGCAAATAGAAAAATAGGAACCACCTTTAGTGGGAAGGGAACAGCGTTCTGTGCCCCTTCGGCATTTAGTCATGCTGGCCACATGACCACGGAGAAGTCTTCGGACAGCGCTGGCTCTTCAGCTTTGAAACGGAGATGAGCACCGCCCCCTAGAGTCCGGAACGACTACGTGCGAGGGGAACCTTTACCTTTACCTTACTATATAATAAGAATAGATTTTCTTAAATTAGATGGCAACTTCTATTAATTGTTTATTCCAGTTGGTGGTTTTTACTAAGTTGGTTAACTTGGCTAATTATTAGTTATTGATTTAACTTCAGTAAGAATTAACACTGAAGTAAGATTACAGTATCTTTATATATTCAGTTGCGTCTGTTCCTCAGATACAGCCCGGATGAGGGCAGAGTCCTGGAAAGACAGCTGGGCCACCTCTTCTCTTGCTCTGAACCTAGAGGGTCCCTCATCTGCTGAGGACCCTAGAAAGAGTGCAGAGAAGAGCAACGAAGAGGGGACTGGGGGCTAAAACATATGATGAATGATTGGGTATAGCTAGTCTAGTGAAAAGAAGGACTAGGGGTGACATGATAGCAGTTTTGCAATATTTGAGGGGCTGCCACAAAGAAAGGGGATCAACCCCCAAATACCTGAAGGTAGAACAAAGAAGAGGGGGTCATCCTATTCTCCAAAGGACCAGAAGGCAGGACAAGAGGCAATGGGTGGAAACTAATCAAGGAGAAAAGCAACCTGGAACTAAAGAGAAATTTCCTGACAGTGAGAAGAATTAATCAGTGGAACAGCTTGCCACCAGCTTCATCACTGGAGATTTTTAAGAAGACACTGGATAAGCATTTGTCCGGAATGGCATAGAGTCTTCTTCTTGAGTAGAGGACAGGACTAGAAGACCTCCAAGGTCCCTATCAATGCTGTTATTCTGTAAATTAATCTGTGGAACGTCTTTCCTTCAGAAGTTCTGGCTGCTCCATCAGTGGAGGCTTTTAAAAAGAGACTGGAGAGCCATTTGTCTGGAACGGGATAGGGACTTCTGCTTGGGATTGGACTAGAAGACCTCTAAGATCCCTTCCAATGCTGTTATTCTGTTAATTAATCAGTGGGATGTTTTGCCTCCAGAGGTGCTCCATCACTGGAGGAAGCTTTCAAGAAGAGACTGGACAGTCACTTGTCTGGAATGGCAGAGGGTCTCCTGCTAGAGCAGGTGGCTGGACTAGAAGACCTCCAAGGTCCCTTCTAAGCCTGTTGTTCTGTATTCTGTAAGACTGACAATGTTTTTCTTGCTGGACTCTTACTCTGAGAGAAAGTTTATAGCTTTTCACTAGTTTGAATTGACTTCCAAGTAGAGATATCCCGTTCTGACCTTTCAAAGCAGTGCAGCATTTCCCAAACTGCATTGACCCCATTCTCCAAGGTCGTCCTATAAATGCAAAATTCAGAATCATAGACCTGGATAATGTGAGTTCAAGCTCTAAAAGCCAGCTGGGTGACTTTGGGCAGGAGATGGTGAATCGTAGCCCTGCCTTGGCCATGAAAGCCAGCTAGGTGACTTTGAGGCATCCCATCTAACAGGGTTGTTGTTGTAAGGCAGGAGTGTCCAAACTTGGGAACTTTAAGACTTGTGGACTTCAACTCCCAGAATTCCCCAGGGAGTTGAAGTCCACAAGTCTTAAAGTTCCCAAGTTTGGACACCCCTGTTGTAAGGAAAATACAAGGAAGAAGGTGTGTTTGATACGTTGAATTATTTGTACAAATAATAAAGATGGAATAGCACAATACCAGTGAAGAAGAAAAACTACAGCTCCCAAAAGAAACCAGCATGGCTGCATAAAGACCTCTCTGACAAATTGAAAGACAAAAAAGTTAAGTATAAAAAATGGGAAGGGGGGGGGGGACACAAAACTAAGGCAGAATATCAGCAAATAGCCCGAGCCTGTAAAGATGAAGTGAGGAAAGCTAAGGCTCACAATGAAGAAAGGCTTGCCACAAAAGTAAAAAATAACAAAAAAAGCTTCTTCCAACATGTTAAAAACAAGAAAAGGGTTAAGGAAACAATTGGTCCATTGCTGGGAGAAAGTGGCAAGAAGGTGACAAGCAACAGGGAGAAAGCAGAACTATTTAACTCATTTTTTGTATCTGTCTTTACAAAAAGGGATAAAACACTCCAACCTGTGTTTGTGCAAAGCAGCACCACAAAAATCAGATTAGGAACACAAGTTGAAATAGGGAAGAACATGGTAAGTGAGCACCTGTCTACCCTAGACGAGTTCAAATCACCAGGGCCAGATGGATTACACCCCAGGGTTCTGAAGGAACTGGCAGACGAGATCTCAGAACCACTGAATTATATCTTTCAGAGATCCTGGAACACCGGGGAACTGCCAGAGGACTGGAAAAGAGCTGATGTGGTTCCCATCTTCAAAAAAGGGAAAAAAACAAACTCAGACCTCTCAGCCTGACCTTAATACCAGGAAAGATTCTGGAAAAGATAACCAAGCAACGAATTAGCAAGCACCTAAAAGCAAACAAAGTAATAGCCAAAAGCCAACATGGGTTTGTCAAAAACAGATCATGCCAGACTAATCTTATTGCATTCTTTGATAATGTGACAAAATTAGTGGACCAGAGGAATGCCATCGATATAGTTTACTTGGACTTCAGTAAGGCTTTTGATAAGGTAGACCATAACCTACTACTAGATAAAGTAGAAGAATGTGGGTTAGACAGCATCACCACCAGATGGATTCGTAACTGGCTGACCAACCGCACTCAACGTGTAGTCCTCAATGGAACTGCATCTACATGGAGGGAAGTATGCAGTGGAGTACCCCAAGGCTCTGTTTTGGGCCCAGGACTCTTCAACATCTTCATCAATGATTTGGATGAGGGGATAAATGGGGAACTCATCAAATTTGCAGATGACACCAAGCTGGCAGGAATAGCCAACACTCCAGAATAATAATAATAATAATAATAATAATAATAATAATAATAATAATAATAATAATAATAATAATAATAATAATAATAATAATAATAATAATTTTATTTGATTAGCCGCAACCCTCTCCCGAAGGACTCGGGGCGGCGTACAATCAAAACGGATAAAAATACACATAAGACAAACATATATACAAAAAGAACAGAGACATATACATATGTGCATGGAGGAGAGTTGACTTATAAGTGAAAGACAATTAAAAAACACAATTTAAAATCCCTTTAAATAAAATTACTAAATTAAAAAACCCATCAGGAGCGTTACGAAGTTATGGTTGAGCCAGGCCAGCTATTTGGAAAAGGTGGGTCTTGAGCTTGACACGGAAGGAGTGGAGGTCAGTAGTGGTCCTAATATCCGGGGGGAAGGTCATTCCACAGGGCTGGGCCCGCCACAGAGAAGGCTCTGCTCCTAGGCGCCGCCCCACGGCACTGTCTGGTGGATGGCACCTGGAGGAGTCCCTCTCTGTGCGAGCGGATGGGTCGTAGGGATGTATGGGGCAGAATACGATCCCGCAGGTAACTAGGTTCTGAGCCATGGAGCGCTTTAAAGATCGTAATCAAGACCTTGAAACGCACTCGATAGACCACAGAAAGCCAGTGCAGCTCGCGCAGGAGAGGTGTCACATGGGAGTACTTAGTACTCCCCATAATCACCCGCGCGGCCGCATTCTGGACCAACTGCAGTCTCCGAGTGCATTTCAAGGGAAGCCCCATGTAGAGAGCGTTACAGTAGTCCAGGCGAGACGTCACCAGCGCATGGGTGACTGTGCGTAAGGCGTCCCGGTCCAATAGGGGGCGCAATTGGCGCACCAGGCGAACCTGGTGGAACGCCCCCCTGGCCACGGCTGTCACATGTTCATCCATGGACAGCCTGGCATCCAGGAGGACGCCCAAATTGCGCGCCCGCTCCACGGGGGCGAGTTGAATGCCCCCAATGGCCAGAGATGGAATTATCTGGTTGAACCGGGGAGCCGGAGCCCACAGCCACTCTGTCTTGGAAGGGTTGAGCCTGAGTCGGTTGTCATCCATCCAGACCCGTACGGCTTCCACACACCGGGACATCACTTCGACGGCCTCGTTGGGGTGGTTCGGGTGGAGATGTACAGCTGAGTATCATCAGCGTACAGATGATATCCCACCCCGAAACCACGGATGATCTCACCCAGCGGCTTCATGTATGTGTTGAACAGGAGTGGCGAGAGGACCGACCCCTGTGGCACCCCACAAGTAAGGGGGCTTAGGGTCGACCTCTGCTCCCCTGCCAACACACGTTGCGTCCGGCCGGAGAGGTAGGAGCCGAACCACCGCAAAACGGTGCCCCGGGCCCCCAACCCCTCCAGTCGGTGCAACAGGATACCATGGTCGATGGTATCAAAAGCCGCCGAGAGGTCTAATAGGACCAGGATAGAGGAACAACCCCTATCTCTGGCCCTCCAGAGATCATCTACCAACGCGACCAAGGCCGTCTCTGTGCTGTGCCCAGGGCGAAAGCCGGACTGGCACGGGTCTAGATAATCATTCTCCTCCAGATGTCGTGGAAACTGAGAAGCCACCACACTTTCTACAACCTTCGCCAAAAAGGGAAGGTTGGAGACAGGACGATAATTGGCCAGCTCCGTAGGGTCCAGGGAAGGCTTCTTGAGCAAGGGTCTCACCACCGCCTCTTTCAAGGCGGCCAGGAGAGACCCCTCACCCAACGAAGCGTTCACTAGGCCCAGGAGCCAGTCGCGTGTAACCTCCCAGGAAGCCAGTACAAGCCAGGAGGGACACGGGTCCAGCAAACATGTGGTAGGTCGCAGTCGTCCACGCAATCTGTCCAAATCCTCGATGACAACCAAGTCAAACTCCTCCCAAAAAGGTTTCTCAAGACTCGCCACTGGCGTCTCGACTGGGCCACTGAAGGGGACCCAATCCTTCCGGATTTGAGCGACTTTATCCTGCAGATATTTCCCAAACTCCTCTGCCCTACCCTGTAGAGGGGCCTCCCGCGGCCTCTGAAACAGAAGGGAGCGGGACACCCGAAACAGGGCGGCAGGGCGGTTCTCTGCAGATGCAATGAGAGCGGCACAATATTGACGTTTGGCCGTTCTCAATGCCACTAGGTACGTCCTTAAATGGGCTCGTACCTGTGCTCGGTCAAATTCGGATCGGGAGGATCTCCAACGACTCTCTAGGCATCTCTTGCGGCGCTTCATCACCCTTAGCTCCTCAGTGAACCAAGGAGCCAGGGTGGATCGTTGCCGCCGGAGAGGCCGCAAAGGCGCCACCCGGTTCAAGGCCCCGGTAGTCGCATTATTCCACGCGGCCACCAGGTCCTCTACCCGAGGGCGGGTCAGGGCTGCAGGAGGTGGCCCAAGCTCCGTCTGGAACCTGTCTGGTTCCATCAAGCGCCTGGGGCGGAACCATCTAGTGTTTTCCGGTTCCGCCTCCCCGCAGCGAGGGGTAGCACCAGGGAAGTCAAGTCGGAGGAGTGAGTGATCTGACCATGACAGAGGAGTGATGGTTAAATTCACTCCTCCCAGATCACTCAACCACTGGCGAGAGACAAAAACAAGGTCCAAGGTGTGACCTCCCTCGTGTGTCGGGCCCTGAATCATTTGAGTCAGGTCCATGGCTATCATGGAAGCCATGAACTCCCGAACCCCCTCTGATGCTTCTCCCACCGACGGCAGGTTAAAATCCCCCATCACTAAAAGTTTGGGGGTCTCAACCGCCACCGATGAGATCAGCTCGAGGAGCTCAGGCAGGGTTGCTGATGTATGGCAGGGAGCCAGGTATACTATCAGCAGGCCCAACTGCCTCCCAGGGCCCCATTTCACAACAAGGGATTCACATCCGGACGTCTGTGGCACAGTAGACTCCCTCGGCTCTAAATCCTCCTGGATAATCACTGCTACCCCACCGCCCCTTCCCCGGGCCCGGGGCTGGTGAAATGCTTGGCACCTTTTTCAAATATCTGGCCTGGCCCAACCATAACTTCGTTACGCTCCTGAGGGGTTTTTAATTCAGCAATTTTATTTAGGGGATTTTAAACTGTGTTTTAACTGTGTTTTTAGCTGTGTTTATTGTCTTTCACTTGCAGGTCTACTCTCCTCCATGCACAAATGTAATTGTCCTTGTTTTTTTCGTATGTATGTGTGTCCTATGTGTATTTTATCTTTTTGATTGTACGCCGCCCCGAGTCCTTCGGGAGAGGGTTGCGGCTAATCAAATAAAAATTTGATTTGATTTGATTGATTGGTAACCTGGTGGGCACATTTCCACGAGGGGTAACCCTCCCTCGTGGCCCAACCAGGTTTCCGTTATTCCCGCGAGGTCCGGCTCCCCCTCCAAAATTAGATCATGAATGAGGGGGGCCTTATTGACAACAGACCTCGCATTGCATAACAGCAGCCTCAGGCCCTAGGCCTGCAGATCCTGACCACCTAGAACGCGGGGGTTGGTACGAGCGACCGGGTGTGACCAACAACCACGGTCTCCCAACCGACTACGTGTTCTTAATCTGTCCTCGTATCTGCCCCTCCCTACGACTGTTGGAATCAAGGAGCCCTGTATAGGAATGATATCCTCTCCCCCCTCCTCCTCTCTGCTCCTTCTGCTCAAGACCCCACCTGGTGACCTGGCTCTGTCATCGCTCCTGATCTGACCCACCCACCCCCCAACCCCTGAACCCCTAAAAGAATTTAAAAAACATTTAACTAAAAACCCCCTAAGTCTCCGCTTCCTCCACCTCTCGGGGTTAACAAACCCGTCATTAAGGTGGGCCCTCGAAAGGGCAGAGGGCCATGTCTGCGAGAGGGGGGACTCCCGCAGCAGGAGCAAGTCTGACCTCGAGTATATACTGGGGGGAGCTGCAGCAAGGGCCAGGGTGCTGTAGATGTTAATTAAGTCAGCAAGCCAGGTTCCACATCAGATGGTAAGTCAGTACGTGGATGATAAGTGGATGGTAGATAGATGGTGAATAGGTGGAAAGTAGATGGTAAATGGTGGAGGCCAGGAGGCAATCTGTGGTGTGGGTGGGCAGGCAGTCTAAGTAGATGTTTGATGGAGTTTGATGGTAAAATTGATGGTAAATTTGATGGTAAACGGGTGAAAGCTGGTAAAAGATGGTGGGGGGTAGTCCCGCAGGCACACACAGTAGTCAATGGTTATAGATAGTCAAAATAACAAGTAACAAGTGACAAGTGGGCAGGTTAGCCATGGCAGGTAGATGGCAAATGGCAGGGGTTGATAAATCCTTTCTCTTCCTGGCACTGAGCCTCCTGCCAATGGAAGCCTCCTGCCAATCTCCTGGGCACAGACCTGTCCTGCCCTTGGTGCCACAGGGCTCCCTCCTTCTGCCAGGCTCCAGCATAGCTCTTTAAGGGCTAGCCCCATCGTAGCCTGCCTCCCCCAGCTTCAGCGCCCCCCCCCCCGCTGTTAGTCCTGGCCCGAGCGCTGCTCCGGCCGGCCTACGGCTCTCCCGCAGGCCTTCTTCGGCCTCCAGCGTCTCGAGCCTCATGCAAACCCCCGAATGGCCTTTCTGCGGTCCTCACCCTCCAATTCGGCCTTGCTAGCATCGCCGATACTGTCGTTGCGCCGCCCGGGTCGCTGGGATGCCGCTGGGATGCCGTCGCCGCCACCCGTTCATCCTGCCTCTGCCCCTATCTCCGCAGTCGCCGCCGCCGCCATCGCCGACCTCCAGCTGAAGCTCCAATACCGACTCCACCTCCAACTCTCATTTCGGCTCCAGCTGGGGCTATTTCCTCATCTCTCCTGGCTGTTTGACCACCCTGGAGGGCCAATTAAGGCTCCATGCAAAGCCAGGGTGGTCGCTGCTCTTAATTCCCGACCCTCACGATGGAAAGAGGGCCGGGGGCGCCCCCTCCCCCGTCAAAGAGCTCCGTGGTAGTACGGAGCTCAGAAGTCAGCAGCCATTTCCCCCGGAAGCTCCTCCTAAGAAGATAGGCTAAAGATACAGAAGGATCTTAACAAACTTGAACATTGGGCACTATCTAATAAAATGAAATTCAATGGTGAAAAGAGTCAGGTTCTACATTTAGGCAAGAAAAACAAAATGCACAGGTACAGAATAGATGGTACCTTGCTCAACAGTAGTAACTGTGAAAGGGATCTTGGAGTCTTAGTGGACAACCGTTTAAATATGAGCCAGCCGTGTGCAGCAGCTGCCAAAAAAGCCAACACAGTTCTAGGCTGCATCAACAGAGGGATAGAATCAAGATCACGTGAAGTGTTAATACCACTTTATAAGGCCTTGGTAAGGCCACACTTGGAATACTGCATTCAGTTCTGGTCACCACAATGTAGAAAAGATGTGGAGACTCTAGAAAGAGTGCAGAGAAGAGCAACAAAGATGATTAGGGGACTGGAGACTAAAACATATGAAGAACGGTTGCAGGAACAGGGTATGTCTAGTTTAATGAAAAGAAGGACTAGGGGAGACATGATAGCAGTCTTCCAATATCTCAGGGGTTGCCACAAAGAAGAGGGAGTCAAACTATTCTCCAAGGCACCTGAGGGTAGAACAAGAAGTAATGGGTGGAAACTAATCAAGAAGAGAAACTTAGAACTGAGGAGAAACTTCCTGACAGTTAGAACAATTAATCAGTGGAACAGAAGTTGCCTCCGGAAGTTGTGAATGCCCCAACACTGGAAGTCTTTAAGAAGATGTTGGATAGCCATTTGTCTGAAATGGTATAGGGTTTCCTGCCTAGGCAGGGGGTTGGACTAGAAGACCTCCAAGGTCCCTTCTAACTCTGCTATTGTATTGTATTATTGTATTGTATTGTATTGTATTAAAATTAATAGGTAGGTAGGTAGGTAGGCAGGCAGGCAGACAGATAGATTTGATTGATTGATTGATTGATTGACAGAGAGATAGAGAGATGAAGAGATAGAGAGAGATAGAAAGCTAGATAGCTAAATAGCTAGATATAATGAGATGATAGATAGATAGATTGATAGATAGATAGATAGATAGATAGATAGATAGATGATAGATAGATAGATAGATAGATAGATAGATAGATAGATAGATAGATATGGATGGATGGATAGATATAGATGATGGATGGAGAGAGAAGGAAAGCTATATAGCTATATAGCTAGTTATAACTAGAGATGATGATAGGTATGTGTGTGAGAGAGAGAGAAAGAGATGATAGATGGATGGAGAGAGAGAAAGCTAGATAGCTAAATAGCTAGATATAACTAATGATGATAGATGAAAGATAGAGGTAGAGGTAGAGGGAGAGGGAGAGGGAGGGAGAGGGAGGGAGGGAGAGGGAGGAGACGGAGAGAGATGTTTGGATGATGGATGACATCTGGGAGGGGTACCATCCAGGTGAGAAAAAACTATTTAAAACCTTAGGATGGTCTTGTTTTTGCTTTCAGCTGAAAGGCTTCTGGAGAGCCTTAACCTTCAATCCAATCCTCCTGGGACCTGACACTGACTCGTGACCTAGAATAATTCCCTGGCCCTACCTAGTCCTACCCCACAGCTTTCTTGCCCATCACCTCTTGAAGGAAGGATGAGATCCACACGAAGGCATCCCACCAAAGTGTCTCTTCTCAAGGTACGAACCCAAATGAGCAGCAGTAGAGCCCCCACCCACCACCATAAGTCCCACAATTGCAAAGTTAGAAGCACCTCTTTGAAGTCCCATTCATATGTTCCAACTTGCAAATAGAGTCTTTCCTCCATTTATAACCACTTAATGAGGCAGCTACTGGCAAATTAACTGAACATCAATTAATGCAGAAAGCGGCCATCACATCTATTCCGTTCAACACTGGGCTAATTATCTCCACGTACCTCCTGTGTATTAATTGCAATCTAATTGTTTCTCATATCTGGCTGGCATAAACATTTAGACACATGAGACCCGAGAAGGAGCCAAATAACAGCCATCGTTTGACAGGTCCTGGTTTGTCATATTCACGGATTCTTGTCCTCGGAGGTAGGACTTGAACTGGTTGGTTTCCAAAGGGAATCTGGTTTTGGACCAACCCTTGGAAACCTGACCGATCTCGACAGCCCACATTAGATCATCCGAGTGGATATGCAGACCCCCAAAAGCTGCACCTGCAATTCTCTTGGATGCCCTCAAAGACCCACAGACTCTCTCTAATTGCATGTAATTTTACTGAGACCAAATTCACTCATTGAGTAGACAAAACCATCCAAGCAGGCTCAGTAAGTGGGTAGAAAAATAAGCCAGGGGGAAAAAAATCAGCTGCCCATTCAGGGTGGGTTGAATTTTCAACATCTCCATGGGGTGCACGGAGGAGAAAACCAAGCATAGAATCTAAGAGCCTTAGAACTTTAGATTCTTAGAAACAGAAAATCCCAGAATCTGAGAATCAAAAACTATGGTATCATAGAATATTACATTCTTACAATGACAAAAATGCAGAATCTCTGAATCACAGAATCTTGGTATCACAGAATCTGAGAACCTTAGAACTTTAGAATCTTAGAATAAGAAAATAATCATTCTCACTGTCCGGAAATTCCTCTTTATTTCCAAGTTGAATCTCCCTCTGGCCAGCTTCTGCCCATTGCTTCTTGTCCTGCCCTTGAGTGCTTTGCAGAACAAGTTGACCTCCTCATTTCCCTGTGATTGTCCCCTGGAAGACTGCTATAATGTCTCCCCTGCACCTCCTCAAAGTTAGACTAGATAACAAGTTCCTTCAACTGTTCATCTTCCAATTTAGCTTCCAGCCCCCTCATCACTGCTCTTCTCTGCCCTCTTTCCAGGGTCTCAATAGATGAGCCATCCTTTCAGCTCAAAGCAAGAGCAGAGCAGGCCCAGCTGACTTCACAAGCTTGATGGAAAGTTCTTAAACTTCTCGACGTTCTCCAAGAAACCCCAGTTCCCCTTACTATCTGTTGGGTTTTTCCTCGCTATTCTGAGTCTTCTTCTCTTTCCCTTCCTCCTCACACCAGGAGCCTGGGAAACAAAAACATCTTCTTTGGCAGGCAGGATGGAAATTAAGTCTATGCACAGAGGCTGTGGGAACTTAACTGTGAACACCCAGCCTAATTTAGTCGGCCATTTGCCAAGCCCTCCAGATGTTCAATTAATCCTGAGCCACCTCTGTTCATCTGTCAGGCTTTGGCACAGAGAAAGAGCTGATTGCTTTGTGGCCGCTGGTCCCAGCAACAAGGCTTGGCTGGTTGCGATGGGGTTTTGCGGGGTCTGCGGCATGTTGAGAGTGACATCTGGACATCTTTCTCCTCCAAAGGTCCTGGGCTTATGATGCAGAGAGAGGCAAGGAGGCCAACGGGCTTCTCTCTGGCTTGGTCAGCTCCCTGGCAGGAGGAGGCCACGAATGATCGCATATCTTCCTTCTTTCCCTTCTATTTTGCTCCAAGTGGGAAAGAGGCCACTGCATTAGTGGCTCCCAGCTCTTTTTTATTGTTGTTGACAATCGAAGTGAGCAACAACTGCAGAGCCTACAACACAACCCACTTGTGGTCTGGAGATGGAGTCCCTATTCCTGTTGTGTATGTATATCTCTATTTATAAGCATCTTTGAATAGAGCAGCAGTGAAATCTAAAAAAACATTTACTACTGGTTCTGTCAGCGTGGCTTGGTGGGCGTGTCTTGGTGGAGGTCTTGTGACGGCGGGCGTGGCTATGTAGTCATGTAACTGGGGGATCAACAGTGGTGGGATTCCAATAATTTAGTTCTCTGCCCTAATAACCAGCTGGGTGGGCGTGGCTCAGTGGTCATGTGACTGGGTGGGCATGGCCAACTCAATGTCACTCATGTCGATGGGCTCTTCGCCTTAGCTGTGACAATGTCATAAGGGTTAACCGGAGAGACAGTTTCTGTAAGGAGGGCAATAAAGATTCGGCTAGGAACAACACCAGAATGTTTCCTTCCTTCCTTCCTTCCTTACAGGATTAGGCCAGCGAAGTGGAAAAAAACAAAAGGAGATTTCTTCCAACCACCAGTTCTCCCAACTGCTTAGAAAGTTTACAACCAGTTCTGCTGAATAGGTGCGAACTGTCTGAATCCCACCACTGGATCAAATGACACATACTCACAATGTCCTGCTGGAGCAGGGTTGGACTAGATGACCTCCAGGCCCCTTCCGGCCCTGGATTATCCTCTGAAGATGCTTCTAGTGCCAGGTTTGTAGTTCTTCCTTCCTCTCCTTTTTCCCTCCCTCCCTCCCTTTCTTTCTCTTTCTCTTTCTTTCTCTCTTTCTTTCTTTCTCAGCACCCCCAATCTCCCGTTTTTGGCCTAGCAAGTCTCAGGGAATCCTGTTGGGACCAAAACAGACACACACACACATACACTCCACCCCATGTTTCCAGAGAACCTGTAGCAAAAAAAATGCTTAAAACATTTCTTTTTTTAAAAAAAGCTCAGCTGTACGATGTGCGATCATCGGAACGTTTTTTTAAAAACATTTTTTAGTATTTTTTGCTAACAATTCGGGCGAACCGGTAGCATTTCACCCCTGGAATACAGGGTATGTCAGTTACACAGGCAAAGACCAGAATAAAAATAAAACATGGCAAATATTAACACATGAACTCATCACAGTAACTATAACACTTACGTTAGCTATAATCGTAATAGTATAACTGAGTAGTTTAAACTGGGTTTTCTTATATCTTGGCCTATTGGGATTTTGTCGATTATCATACTTATAGTTGAAAACCCTCTCTGTTTTAACACAGACATTCATTGCCTTTTCTCCTCTAGTTCCTACTCAACGGGAGATCCTATTCCTAAGACCCTCTTGGTAGGAGGAAAAGAGCAGGATGAAGCAACAATTGAAGGACAGGAGTTGAAGGGGCCCTGAAGGTCTTCTAGTCCAACCCCCTGCTCAAGCAGGAGAGCCAATACCCGGGATGAGGAACCTATGGCACGCTTGCCAAAGGTGACATGCAGAGCCCGGCCTGTGGGCACATCTGCCATTGCCAGCTGCTCTTCCAGGTACTGGTGTGCACATGCACGCCGGCCAGCTGGTCTTAAGACCATCACATGCACCTGACAGAACCTGGAAGAGCAGCTGGCTGCCGCATGTATGCGCACCGGCCAGCTGTTCTCGTTTGGGTTCCGGAGCTCTGGTGCAGGTACATGCACACCCATGCTCCAGTTTTGGCACTAGCCGCCGAAAAGCTTAACCATCCCTGCCCTACGCCTTTCCTGGGCAAACGGCTGCCCAATCTCTTCTGGAAAAGCTCCAGCGATGGACCTCTCAGAACCTCTGCAGCAGTGGTGAAATTCATTTTTTTTTAACTACCGGTTCTATGGGCGTGGCCTGGTGGGTGTGGCAGGGGAAGGATCCTGCAAAATCCTCATTCCATCCCCACTCTGGGGCCTGCCACAGGTGGCATTTGCCAGTTCTCTGAACTACTCAAAATTTCCACTACCGGATTTCCAGAACCTGTCAGAACCTGCTAGATTTCACTCCTGTTCTGGAGGCAATTTCGGTTCCACTTGTTCTTGACAAACTTGAACATTGGGCACTATCTAATAAAATGAAATTCAATGGTGAAAAGAGTCAGGTTCTACATTTAGGCAACAAAAATGGAATGCACAGGTACAGTATAGGTGGTACCTTGCTCAGTAGTAGTAACTGTGAAAGGGATCTTGGAGTCCTAGTGGACAACCATTTAAATATGAGCCAGCAGTGTGCAGCAGCTGCCAAAAAAGCCAACACAGTTCTAGGCTGCATCAACAGAGGGATAGAATCAAGACCACGTGAAGGGTTAATACCACTTTATAATGCCTTGGTAAGGCCACACTTGGAATACTGCATTCAGTTCTGGTCGCCACGATGTAGAAAAGATGTGGAGACTCTAGAAAGAGTGCAGAGAAGAGCAACAAAGAGGATGAGGGGACTGGAGGCTAAAACCTAGGAAAAACGGTTGCAGGAACTGGGTATGTCTAGTTCAATGAAAAGAAGGACTAGGAGAGACATGATAGCCATCTTCCAATATCTCAGGGGTTGCCACAAAGAAGAGGGAGTCAAACTATTCTCCAAAGCACCTGAGGGCAGAACAAGAAGCAATGGGTGGAAACTAATGAAGGAGAGAAGCAACTTAGAACTGAGGAGAAATTTCCTGACAGTGAGAACAATTAATCAGTGGAACAGCTTGCCTCCAGAAGTTGTGAATGCCCCAACACTGGAAGTCTTTACGAAGATGTTGGATAGCCATCTGAAACGGTATAGGGTTTCCTGCCTAGGCAGGGGGTTGGACTAGAAGACCTCCAAGCTCCCTTCCAACTCTGCTATTGTATTGTATTGTTCTCATTGTCAGGAACTTCCTCCTTAGTTCTAGGCTGCTTCTCTCCTTCCTTAATTTCCATCCATTGCTTCTCGTCCTGCCTTCTGGGGCTCTGGAGAACATTGTCAACCCTGAAGTGAACCTGGCTGAAGCCATCTTGGAGGCTTCAGGGTTGCTACAGCAGGGAGAGGGGAAGGGAAGTTAGATGGGGTGTTGTAGCCAAAACAATAAAGTTTTCCCTTGGGAACCAAGGACATTCTCACAGGTGGCTGGCCAGAGGAGGAGCCAGTAACCCAGCAACCGCCCAGGGCCTGGATTGGACAATGTGACCAGTGACTTGGGGGGAAGGGGAAAACTTTTGCTTTTAATTAGGTGAAAGCCAGAGGAAATCTGAGGAACCCTGCAAGAGGAACAAGTTTGCTTTCCTGCTGACCCAAGAGTAAACCCTGTCAATTTTATTCCTTTGATCTCAACATCTGCTTTTGGGAAACCAATTGAGCCCTGGCACTGCCTTCTAAATAAGATCCTCCTGCTGTGTTGCAGGCTACAGATTATGTTCATTTGGTTTCTTGCACGAAGGAAAGAAAGATAAAAGAAATCTGGCAAAGTAGAATGGGACTCAGTGCTTTTTAACATCAGTGACTTTAACACGTTTGGATTTCAACTCCCAGAATTCCCCAGCCAGCAAGCTTGAAGATGAGTGGACTTCAGTTCCCAGAATTCCCCAACCAGCAAGCTTTAAGATGAGTGGACTTCAGTTCCCAGAATTCCCCAACCAGCGAGCTTTAAGATGAGTGGACTTTAGTTCCCAGAATTCCCCAGCCAACAAGCTTTAAGATGAGTGGACTTCAATTCCCAGAATTCCCCAGCCAGCAAGCTTTAAGATGAGTGGACTTCAATTCCCAGAATTCCCCAACCAGCGAGCTTGAAGATGAGTGGACTTCAGTTCCCAGAATTCCCCAGCCAACAAGCTTTAAGATGAGTGGACTTCAATTCCCAGAATTCCCCAACCAGCAAGCTTTAAGATGAGTGGACTTCAATTCCCAGAATTCCCCAACCAGCGAGCTTGAAGATGAGTGGACTTTAGTTCCCAGAATTCCCCAGCCAACAAGCTTTAAGATGAGTGGACTTCAATTCCCAGAATTCCCCAACCAGCAAGCTTTAAGATGAGTGGACTTCAATTCCCAGAATTCCCCAGCCAACAAAGCTTTAAGATGAGTGGACTTCAATTCCCAGAATTCCCCAACCAGCGAGCTTGAAGATGAGTGGACTTCAGTTCCCAGAATTCCCCAACCAGCGAGCTTTAAGATGAGTGGACTTCAGTTCCCAGAATTCCCCAGCCAACAAGTTTTAAAATGAGTGGACTTCAATTCCCAGAATTCCCCAGCCAACAAGCTTTAAGATGAGTGGACTTCAATTCCCAGAATTCCCCAGCCAGCAAGCTTGAAGATGAGTGGACTTCAATTCCCAGAATTCCCCAGCCAACAAGCTTTAAGATGAGTGGACTTCAATTCCCAGAATTCCCCAGCCAGCAAGCTTTAAGATGAGTGGAATTCAACTCCCAGAATTCCCCAGCCAGCAAGCTTGAAGATGGGTGGACTTCACACTGGCTGGGAATTCTAGGGTTTGAAGCACTGGTGGGTTCTGGATCCCGTTCCAACCGTACTGGTACCGGAACGGTATCCAGTGGTCGGGCAGGCTCCGATACACCCCTCCTGGGGCATACCGCCTGCAACCCACCACTGGTTTGAAGTCCCCACATCTTAATTTTGCTGAAGCCAAGAAGCCCTGATTTTCCCTAAGTCTGGAATGCTCTCAATGAACCATTGGAAGGCCTTCTGTGTTCCTTTTACATTGGTAAGATTCTCCCTTTTTAGATAATGCCAGTGTGTACAATCAACAACATTATTTGATTAAACCTGTCTCTTTTCACACCATTCACCCCCTGAAGGAAAGACAGCTGTTCCTGCATCTGTCTCTGTGCCAGGGTCACAGCACTGAACAACAAACTTTTGAATATTTAAAGGAACAGAATATATTATCCACTTCGAAAGCATAACAAGGAACATATGAATTAGGCCTCCGCACTAGGTAACATCCCCAGTGCTAGAAGGGAGAGGAGGAGGAGGAGGAGGAGGAGGAGGAGGAGGAGGAGGAGGAGGAGGAGGAGGAGGAGGAGGAGGAGGAGGAGGAGGAGGAGGAGGAGGAGGAAAACGGTCATGACTACTGGGGTCCTAATTTTCCTCCAGAGGTTTTATTACCCAACCTAAGTAACATCTATGCTAGAAGGAAAAGGGGGAGGAGGAGAGGGGAGGATTATGGGGTCCTTGGTGCTTTCTGTGCTTGGTTGAGAGAGGAGGGGAGGGGGAGTGAGGGAGGTGGGGAGAGAGAGAAGAGAGAGAGAGCGCGATAGAGGAGAATATTTGTAGCTCAGGGTTGACCTGTAGTCCTGGTTGATGTCTGAACAAACCCCGCTCCATTCTAGCACTGATGATGTTACCTAGTTGGGTCATGAAATGTCTGCAAGAAAGCAACCAAGCTCAGAGAGCACCAAGAACACCACAATTCCACCCCAGAATGGAACGGAAGAGAAGGAAGGGACCTTGGAGGTCTTCTAGACCAACTCCCTGCTCAAGCAGGAGACATTATACCAGTGACGGCGAAGCGATGTTTAGAAACGTTGGATGAAGCATCCACAACTCCTGGAGGCAACTTCTGTTCCACTGGTTGATTGTCCTCACTTTTAGGAAGTTTCTCCTTAATTCCAGGTTGCTTTTCTCCTGGATGAGTCCCCACCCGTTGCTTCTTCTCCTGCCCTCGGGTGCTTTGGAGAATAGCTTGACCCCCTCTTTTCTTTTTGCTGACCCTGAGGCTGCTCACCTTTCCAGACCCCTTAAAGGCCGATTTCTCGGGCAGGGGGCCAAGCGCATAAGTGAGTCCTCCTGTCCCTCTGTGTTTATTCGGATGGGAAATGGATGTTTTATGTATTCTTTCATCTCATCGGCCGCCCAGGGTTGCATTTGCGAGATTGTCGGCTGTATAAATGATGGGCGGCTGTATAAATCAGTATCAATAAATAAATACCCTCTGGTTGACCCTGCCAGTCTTCCAGCTCGAATTTCCATGGCCTCTCCCACCTGCTGGCATTTTAGGGGGCTGAACTTGCCTTGCCCTTACTTTATTCTGGGAGGGGGGGGGAGTTAGGATGGAACCCAAGGACACTTAAACCACAGACAGTTTCTCTCTCCTTCCCTGCAGGTGTATGTATACAGGTAACTCCTCGACATACGACCGCAGCTGAGCCCAAAATGTCTATTGCCAATCCAGACCATTGTAAAGTGAGCTTTGCCCCATTTTGCGACCATTCCTGCCACCGTTATTAAGTGAATTGCTGCAGCTGTTAAGTTAGTAACACCGTTGTTAAGTGAATCTGGCTTCCCCATTGTTAGAAAGTCAGAAAAGGAGGACAGTGCAACCGTCATAAATATGAGTCTGTTGCAAAGCATCCGATTTTTGATCATGTGACTGCAATGGACATAAGTGTGAAAAACATAAACCCCTTTTTTTCAGTGCTGTTATAACTTTGAACGGCCGCTAAATAAACTGTTGTAAGTCAAAGATTACCTGTATGTAGTTCTTCTTGGGGAAAATACCATCAAATATTCCGAAACAAGCACCAAGTGGAGAGAGCCAGGAAACCTGCATTATTCAAGATTTTGGGATTGCTTTGGCTAGAAAACGTTGCAGATCAAAGAACAAATGATTAGCAATCTCCCCATGGGGAAAAATCCGGATGGGATGGACCCCTTTCAGTGGTCCAGTAGAGACGCCCGTGGCGAGTCTTGAGGGACCGCTTTGGGAGGAGTTTGACTCGGTTGCCATCGAGGATTTGGACAGGTTGCGTGGACGTCTGCGACCCACCACATGTTTATTGGACCCGTGTCCCTCCTGGCTTGTACTGGCATCCTGGGAGGTTACGCGCGACTGGCTCCTGGGCCTAGTGAACGCCTCGTTGGGTGAGGGATCTCTACCGGCCGCCTTGAAAGAGGCGGTGGTGAGGCCCCTGCTCAAGAAGCCTTCCCTGGACCCAACGGACCTAGCCAATTATCGTCCTGTCTCCAACCTTCCTTTCTTAGCGAAGGTTGTAGAGAATGTGGTGGTACAGCAGTTCCCACGTCACCTGGAGGAAAATGATTATCTAGACCCGCGCCAGTCCGGCTTCCGACCCGGGCACAGCACGGAGACGGCCTTGGTCGCATTGGTTGATGATCTCTGGAGGGCCAGAGATAGGGGTTGTTCCTCTATCCTGGTCCTATTAGATCTCTCGGCGGCGTTCGATACCATCGACCATGGTATCCTGTTGCACCGGCTAGAGGGGCTGGGAGTCAGGGGCACCGTTTTACGGTGGTTTGGCTCCTACCTCTCTGACCGGACGCAACGTGTGTTGACAGGGGAGCAGAGTTCGACCCGGAGGTCACTCACATGTGGAGTGCCACAGGGATCGGTGCTCTTGCCTCTCCTGTTCAACACATACATGAAACCGCTGGGTGAGATCATCCGTGGCTTTGGGGTGGGATATCATCTGTATGCTGATGATACTCAGCTATACATTTCCACCCCGAACCACCCCAATGAGGCCGTCGAAATGATGTCCCGGTGTTTGGAGGCCGTACGGGTCTGGATGGATGGCAACCGACTAAAACTCAACCCTTCCAAGACGGAGTGGCTGTGGCTTCCGGCCCCCCGGTTCAACCAGGTGCTTCCATCTCTGGCCATTGGGGGCGTGCAACTAGCCCCCATGGAACAGGTGCGCAATTTGGGCGTCCTCCTAAATGCCCGGCTGTCCATGGATGACCATGTAACAGCCGTGGCTAGGGGGGCGTTCCATCAGGTCCGCCTGATGCGCCAATTGCGCCCCTTATTGGACCGGGATGCCCTACGCACAGTCACCCATGCGCTAGTGACGTCTCGCCTGGACTACTGCAATGCTCTCTACATGGGGCTTCCCTTGAGATGCACTCGGAGACTACAGTTGGTCCAGAACGCGGCCGCGCGGGTGATTATGGGGAGGTCTAGATACTCCCCTGTAACACCTCTCCTGCGCGAGCTGCACTGGCTTCCTGTAGTCTACCGAGTGCGTTTCAAGGTTTTGATTATGATCTTTAAAGCGCTTCATGGCATAGGACCTAGTTACATGCAGGATCGCATCCTGCCCCACACATCCCTATGACCAATTCGCTCACACAGAGAGGGACTTCTCCGGGTGCCGTCCGCCAAACAGTGTCGGGGGGCGACACCCAGGAGCAGAGCCTTCTCTGTGATGGGCCCAGCCCTGTGGAATGACCTCCCCCGTGACATCAGGATTATTTCCGATCTCCGCTCCTTCCGTGTACAGTTGAAGACCCACCTCTTTCAATCATCCGGCCTGGCTCAACCGTAATCTTTTCATATTCCTCCTGACTGTCTTTTTTAAATTTTAAATTTTTATTGTATATTGGATTTTTTATTTGTTAATGGTTTTAATTTGTCTTAATGTTTTAATCTATTACCTCCTCCGTGCATGTATGTCTTTGTATATATGTATGTTTATATATGTCTTGGTGTACGCCGCCCCGAGTCCTGCCCGGAAAGGGAGCGGCTAATAAATCCAAATTTATTATTATTATTATTATTATTAGATGGTGCCTGTAAAAAATAATGATAAAATCCACAAGGGGATAGAAAAGACCGAGTGGCAAATGCAATATAATTAAAATTATGGATATTCACTGCCAACGGACGGCATAAGGGCAGCCAAGTAGGGTGGTATTAAAAGGAGATTGGATCAGTTCATGGAAGATGAGGTTCTCTTGGAGAACTAATGGCTGTTTTGTACCTTCTGAATCCTAGATAGAAAACTTGCCATCGTCTACATGGTTTGGAACCAGGTTATTGGAAGGACCTTTTCCATCTACGTGACACACCAGAGCAGGCAGGGAGGAGATGTTATGGGTCCTCTCTTTTAAAGAAGTCCATCTGGTGGGGCCAAGAAGAAGGACCTTCTCTGTGGTGGCTCCCTCTCTCTGGAACATCATCCCTGCAGAGATGAGACTGGCCCACCTTGACATTTTTCCAAAAGGCCCTGAAAGTGTAGTTTTGCCAGTGCGCCTGGGGACTTCCCAAGGGGAGATGAGGCCCATCAGGTTTGACTGTTGTCACCAGAGGGATGAAGGGCATTGGGTAAAGGGTTGGTATTTTGGACTTTATTTTGTAAGGGGAGACAAGATGAAGTTATGTGATGGAAATGGAGATGTGGGATCCTTGGTACTGTCTGACCATGACAGTTTTCTTGCCGCTATTTCATGACCCAGATAGCTAACATCATCAGTTCCAGAAGGGAGAGGGGAAGGAGTAATGCAATACAATAGCAGAGTTGGAAGGGACCTTGGAGGTCTTCTAGTCCAACCCCCTGCCTAGGCAGGAATGGGGGAAGAGAAGGAGAAAGAAAAGGAGGATTATGGGGTCATTAGTGCTCTCTCATCTTGATGGTTTTCTTGTACACATTTCATGACCCATCATCAATGCTGGAAAGGAGTGGGATAGGAGGAGGTGGAGGAGGAGGAGGAGGAGGAGGAGGAGGAGGAGGAGGAGGAGGAGGAGGAGGAGGAGGAGGAGACGGAGGACTGTGAGATCCTTGGTGCTCTCTGAGCTTGATGGTTTTCTTGTAGACATTTCATGACCCAATTAGGGAACATCATCAATGCTGGAAGGGAGTGGGATTGGAGGGTGGAGGAGGAGGAGGAGGAGACGGGGGACTGTGAGGTCCTTGGTGCTCTCTGAGCTTGATGGTTTTCTTGTACACATTTCATGACCCATCATCAATGCTGGAAAGGAGTGGGATTGGAGGAGGAGGAGGAGGAGGAGGAGGAGGAGGAGGAGGAGGAGGAGGAGGAGGAGGAGGAGGAGGAGGAGGAGGAGGAGGAGGAGACGGAGGACTGTGAGGTCCTTGGTGCTCTCTGAGCTTGATGGTTTTCTTGTAGACATTTCATGACCCAATTAGGGAACATCATCAGTGCTGGAAGGGAATGGGATTGGAGGGGGGGAGGAGGGGGGGAGGAAAACCGTGGGGTCCTTTTGCTCCCTGAGCTTGGTGGGTTTTTTTGAAGACATTTCATGACCCTACTAGGCAACATCATCAGTTACCAATCAACATCAAGGAGCAGACAATACTTTAATCAAGGAATGACCAACTCAAACAAACAAGCTAACAATAAACAACAGCCTAATCAAGGAACCATCAAGTATTGTCCCACCAACACTGACCAGGCAAGCCATTAGTATAAAAACAGAGAGCAGCCTTAGAGCTTGCTGACCTTCAAACCCAAAACTTCTCCTGGCTTATTTTAAAAGCCTCCAGGTTAAAAATCTACCAGCCTACCTACCTACGGATCATCTGAATGCATCTCCCTTTATATGAGAATCAGAAATTCCAACACGACTTCTCTGAAAGCAATTTGACAGCAAGTCGTCAAGAAAGCAAAATGTAAAATATCGAAAATAAACCTGACTTGACAGTAAAAGCTTCAAACCCAAGAATGATCTTGGCAAGGATGACACCCGGTTGAAAATAAAATAAAATAAAATAAGATCGCTCAAGCGGAAGAGAAAACTGATGTCTGCTCTGATTGATTTCAGCATCCAGTTTTGGTGCGCAAAAATTCAATTTTCAAAGGAGATTCGGACGGAAGGGAGGACCGTTGGCTCCTAAAAGGAGAAGAGCTTTTGGGGGGGACTGGTGGAGGATTGGGTCCCTCCCCACCCAGGATGGGTCCCCAAAAACAGATTTTGCATAATAGTAATGTAGAATGCAACAGAAGGGGAGAACGATGAAATCCATGAGTGCAAAATGACGATGTTAACCATATTTAATTTTAATCCATTTAAAAGATAAATGGAATATCTTTCATTTTTCCTCTGATCTCAACCTTTATTTTATGGAGCAGAATTTGCAGAACACCTGCAGAAATTTGCTGCCAAATATGTTGTGTTTAATGTGACAGAAGGGGGAAATAATTAAATACGTGCACGGAAACACTTTCAACTTTATTTAAGAAATTTGTCCTTATTATTTTTGGAATTAAAAGTAGCTGCTTGTTAGAGGGATTGGTTACCATTTGACAGGTGAAATGGGCAAAGGAGCACATTTTTCACCAGTACCTACCAGGTGTAATACCGGTAGTTGTCAATTTACAACAATTTTATAAGGGCACGTAAGATTGACTTACGACCAATCCCATGGTCACATGATCCAAATTCAGGCACTTAAAGTTAGAATAACTTTATTGTCACTTTGAATGTCCACTGATCGGCATATATTAAAGTGAAATTTTGTTACCTACAGCTCTCAAAGGGTCTCCACCTCCAATATACCCTACAAAAACATGACAAAATAAATAAATAGAAAGTTATGCATATATCCACATATATATTAAAACACAGAGAAACAACACAGTCTAGTTCAGATGTATACACGTACAATGCGAGGGGAACGAATCTTGCAAGTTTCCCTGATGGAAGGCCTAGGGAACAAAGTTGTTACTACAATCTGGTAGTCCTGCTAAAAATACTTTAAAACCCCCTCCCAGGGGGAGCAACAGAAACAGTGAAGTGGGTATGTGGGGTCTCTAACAATGCTCCAAGCTCTAGGCACACAGGCTTGTAAGCAGCACCCTGAATGACAGGAAGCGAGCTTCCTATAATATTCACCACTGTCCTCATCACTCTCCGTAGGGACTTTCTATCTGAGGCACTACAATCACCAAACCAAACAGGGATGCAGTTTGTTAAAACGCTCTCGACCGTGCCTCTGTAAAAAGCGGCCAGGACAGCAGGAGAAAGAGGTGCTCTCCTCATTCGAGGCAGGAAATGCAGATGCTGGTTTGCAGGCTTCACTAAGGATGACGGGTGGAGAGACCAGTTGAGATTGTTGGTTGTCTGCACCCCCAGATACTTAATACTGTTGGCCACCTCTACAGCTGCATCCTTGATACTGAGTGGAGTAGGACCATGCCGGCTCTTTCTAAAATCTACAATGATCTTCCTGCAGACTGTAGGAAGCATTTGCACCACTCAGGAGACCCTGAGGTCACAGACAAATCTCCAAGTGGCCTCAAGGACTCTATAAAAAGGATGCAAATGACCAGCTGTCTGTAAGGAGTATAAATCCTTCCCTTCCCCACCATCCAGTCAGAGCTGAAGAAGCTTCTTGGATGAGAAGCGAAACACTTTCCAAGAAAAACCAGAAAGTCCAGTAGCCTCTTGGAAAAAAAAACACCTTTGGGACATTTTTTATGATAGTCTCAGCAGATGATAAACTTGCTTGGGAAATCTCTTCTGGCAACTGAACAGCGAATCAATCTGTCTTTTATTACGGTCACAGACCAGCATTACAAACAAAAGGATTTTTTAAAAATCGTAATAAAAAAATTAGAACAGAAAGCAGACAACGTAATATATTACGATTAGTGTTGGCCATTGAAGAGAGAAGTTTTCCAACCTGAAAGCAAGGATCCAAATCAGCTCGTCGCTAATGAGCCGGAAGATTAATCTATTATTAAATTTCCTTTTGCCCGAACGCGGTAACTCTTTTCAGTGTTTCTGATCTTCGTTGTGAGAATCCAAAATGCTGCTCTGAGTGGTTTGTAATTCTGTGGAAAGGCGAGAGGAGGTGTTCGCTTCTTTTTTTTTAAACGGATTGGGTCAGCCGGAGAGCTTCCCTATCAGCAGAAATACCAATTCACAAAGAGGCAAATTGATTTTCTGCCTGGTGAACTTGGTAAGAATAGCAGCTCTCCACACATGCAGAGCCTCTAATGCTGTCTTTAAAATAAATAAAAAAGGAGGGTTATAGCACTCCCTTCCAGATTTAGCTGTGATTTGTAATCGGATCGAAGGGGGAGAAATGTTAAAGACACAAATTATATTGATGGAGGGGAATATTAGCAGCTCAGGGTAAACTGGAGAGGTTTCTCGGTTGCTTTCCTGCAGGAGTTCCGTGACCCAACTAGGGAACGTGATCAGTGATAGAAGGATGGAGTTTGTAGAGGAAGAGGAGGAGGAGGACTGTGGGGTCCCTGGTGCTCTCTGAGCTTGGTTGTTTTCTTGCAGACATTTCATGACCCAACTAGGAAACATCATCAGTGCTGGAAGAGAATGGAGTTTGTAGAGAGGAGGAGGAAAAAGAGGAGGAGGGTGACCCCACTCCCTTCTGATGATGCTATCTAGTTGGGTCATGAAGCATCTACAAAAAAACCACCAAGCTCAGAGGTAACATCATCAGTGCTTAGAAGGGAGGGGAGTTGGTGGAGACGAGAAGGAGGAGGAGGAGGAGGAGGAGGAGGAGGAGGAGGAGGAGGAGGAGGAGGAGGAGGAGGAGAGGACTGTGGGGTCCTTGGTTCTCTCTGAGCTTGGGGGTTTCCTTGCAGATGTTTCATGACCCAACTGGCTGACATCATCAGTGCTCGAAGGGAGAGGGGTTTGCATCATCAGTGCTAGAAGGGGGAGGGGGAGGGGGAGGACTGTGAGGTTCTTGGTGGTCACTGTGTGGGAAGTCCATTGGTAGCGGCATTCAAGAAAAGATTGAATATCCATTTGTCTGGGATGGTCTCCCTGCCTTGGGTAGAGGATGGGACCGGAAGATATCCAGGGTCCCTTCCAGGCCTCTAATTCTATGATTCCATGGTTGAATTCTGGGAGTTAAAGCTTAGAAGGCTTAATGTTGCCACGGTTGGAGACCCCTGGTTTAGAGGAGTCTGGCATGGAGCAGAGGGTTGCATAGGATGTCTTCCCACCTGGTAATTCTATGCAGCCGATAGACCTATCCAACGTTTCTAAACAAATATATAAGTCCTCCACCATATTAATGTGTTTGCTTGCCTTCTAAGACAAAATAATATCACTTCAGCAGTAAACATTTTACTATCTTGTCAAATTCTCATACACGTATATATGTATGTATGTATGTATGTATGCATGCATGCATCTATCTATCTATCTCAATCTATCCATCATCATTATCTATCTATCTATCTATCTATCTATCTATCTATCTATCTATCTATCTATCTATCATCTATCTATCTATCTATCTATCTAACTATCTAACTATCTAACTATCTAACTATAACTATCTCTATCCATCTATCATCTCCATATCTATCTGTCTGTCTGTCTGTCCATCCCCATCCCCATCATTATCTATCTATCTATCTATCTATCTATCTATCTATCTATCTATCTATCTATCTATCTATGTCTGTCTCTGTCTGTTTATCATCTATCTATTTCCCAGATGATGCACTGAGAGTCACTTATGGGTGATTGCTGTAATAACAGCATCCTCTCTTCTTTTTCTTTTTCTTCTCTTCTTCCTTCCTTCCTTCTTTCCTTCCTTCCTTCCCTCCCTGTCCTTCCAATCAATCAATCAATCTATTTCACGCAATACCCAAAGTGTCATTGTTTGCAAAGAGCCCTTTTGCAAAACTCCTCCTTCAATTCCCCTCAGCTTATCTCTTAAACAGCAACTGCGCTATCAATAGAGCCCCTTGGTGGTCTCCTTTAACGGCCGGAAGTTGCTGTGGGCTGGCGATTCAGAAGGACTCGTCCAAAGAGCTCTGGAGCATCTCCAATGTCAAGAACAAGAAGAGAGGTGTGTATAGGATGGGAGGAATCTAATTGTGTTTGCACACCTGCTGAGCCAGAGTGCTTCTGAGTGTTTCAGGAGATAAGGAAAGGAGCTGGGGGGGCTGGGGGGGGGGTAGGTTTTCCACCCACTTGGCATTTCTGATGCCTCTTTTCATGACACCAACGGTTAGCATTGTCTCTCTGTTTACTGTCGCTGCATCCGTTGCAAAGAGAAACTGCTTCTAGCAGACATTGGGGAAAAAATGGAGTTAAAAATAGGAACTCAACACAGCCTCTTCCAATACTTGAAGGGCTGTCGCAGAGAAGAGAGAGGGTCTTCTGTTTGCCAAGGCCCCTGATGGCAGGAGGAGAAGCAATGGATGGAAGCTCCTCAGAGGGACATCCAACCTGGAACTAAGGAGGAATTTCCTGACAGGGAAAACAATTAATCAATGGAACAGCTCATAGTTGTGTTTATATAAAGCCCTAGTAAGCCCTCACTTGGAATACTGCATCCAGTTTTGGTCACCACACTATAAAAAAGATGTGGAGACTCAGGAAAGAGTGCAGAGAAGAGCAACCAAGAGGATTAGGGGACTGGAGGCTAAAACCTATGAAGAACGGTTGCAGGAACTGGGTATGTCTAGTTTAATGAAAAGAAGGACCAGGGGAGACACGATAGCAGTGTTCCAAGGGAGTCAAGCTATTCTCCAAGGCACCTGAGGACAGAACAAGAAGCAATGGGTGGAAACTAATCAAGGAGAGAAGCAACTTAGAACTGAGGAGGAAGTTTCTGACAGTTAGAACCAATGGAACAGAAGTTGCCTTTGGAATTTATATGAGCTTCATCACTGGAGGCTTTCAAGAAGAGACTGGACTGTTAGAAAATGGTGTAGGGTCTCCTGCTTGAGAGGGAGTTTGGACTAGATGACCTATAAGGTCCCTTCCAACTCTGTTAATCTGTTACAATTTGTTTGCTCCAACACTGGAGGTTTTCAAGAAGAGATTTGACAGCCTTTTGTCCAATCTAACCCTACCCCTAACCAATATTTTCCCCTTCCATGGTGGGGGAATAGAGTTCCCAGCTGTTGCCGCACTGACCACCCCAAAATGCCTGGAGTTCAGGCCAGCCACAGATGCCCTCGTGGTCCTGGAGCCTGGACCTCGGCTGTTGGGCATCTCGAGGGTGGTGGGCAGAGCCGACACCGAGCGGCTCTCAAAAGCCAGCTAAATAACAGGTTAATGCCGGCAGTGACATCTGAAGTCTTGACATGATTTATTGGGGGGAATTTAATAATCGCTGGGTAGTAGTGAATTAATTAGCTCCTCCAGAACCAGGCTTCCCATGTAAGTCGAGAGAATAAAGCATCCAGGCGAAATGCAAACAGTATAAATCAGAATGAGCAAAGGGGAAACTGAGCGTGGCTTGGAAGGAACGGAGAAGTGATCTGAGGGCTTGTAAACCTTTTGTAAGCTCAGCTCCTTTCCTTTCTTTTCCTGTCCTTTCTTTTCCTTTCCTTTCTTTTCCTGTCCTTTCCTTCCCTTCCTTCCCTCCTTCCTCCTCTTTCCTCCCCTCCCCTTCTCTTTTCCTTTCATTTTCATTTTCTTTCCATTCCTTCTTTCCTTTCCTATTCTTTCCTTTCTTTTCCTTTCCTTTCCTTCCCTCCCCTTCTCTTTCTCTTTTCCTTTCATTTTCATTTTCTTTCTATTCCTTCCTTCCTTCCTTTCCTTTTCTTCTCTTTTTCTCTTTTTTCTCTTTTTTCTCTTTCCCTCTTTTCATTTACTTTTTTTCTTTCCTTTCCTTTCCTTCCTTCCTTCCTTCCTTCCTTCCTTCCTTCCTTCCTTTTCTTCTCTTTTTCTTTTCTCTACACTTTTTTTCTTCCCCAAATTTGCCTCTTCCTCTCTCCCTTCTGGGTGCCTCTCCTCTTTACCACTCCCTTCCTCTCTCTCTCTCTCTCTCTCTCTCTCTCTCTCTCTCTCTCTCTCTCTCTCTCACACACACACACACACACACACACACACACACACACAAATACAGAGAGAGAGACACACAGAGAGAGAGACACACACAGAGACACACACACACACAAACACCCACCTGTTATTTCTGAAGGCAGGAGACCCCCTGCCCTTCTGCTCACAAGAGGGGACATTGTGTGCTTACTGGGGGGTTTCCAAGCGTAAGGGTCCTCCGTGCCTGAGAAGCAGAATGGCTGGAATATGAACCTAGAGATTAATTAATTTTCTAAAAGGTGTATCTTATTTCACAGGCAATTAATTTTATTAATTCAATTTATTTTTGTCTTGATGCCCTCCTTTCGGACTTTGGCTCCTGCTAAGCTTCTATACTCCTGTTTAGGTTCACACAAACCTTTAGATGTCTTTGACTAAGATCAAGATTGCAGTCTCTGTGACACCTCAATTTATTGGGGGGGGGATCTCTTGCGTCTTAATTAATGGGGGGGCAGTGTAGCATTTTTGTGTGAGATTTTTGTACGTATTTGTGCATTTTTCTTCCTGCACTCTAAGCTAAGTGTATCCCAGTCAGATTATTCATATTTCCACAAATTCCAGAATCAAATCGGTGTCTTCCACCACACAGGTGGTCAATCAATCAGAATAGTGCTGGAAGGGACCTTGGAGGTCTTCTAGTCCAGCCCCCTTCTCAAGCTGGAAATCCCATACCATTTCAGACAAGTGGCTGCCCAGCCTCTTTTTAAAGACCTCCAGTGATGGAACCCCCACAGCTTCTGGTGGCAAGCGGTTCCACTGGTTGACTGTCCTCCCTGTTAGGAAGTTTCTCCTTAGTTCTAGGTTGCTTCTCTCCTTGATTAGTTTCCATCCGTTGTTTCTTGTCCTGCCTTCTGGTGCTTTGGAGAATAAGTTCAGCCCCTCTTCTTTGTGGCAGCCCCTGACATAGTAAACTCCTGGTTTACTTAAAGAAAATAGCATCTCTAGCCTTCGTTCTACTTGGAAACTGCTTCTCACGATCCGAGAGCACCAAGCACTTCGCAGTTCAACCCTGAGCTACCAAGGTTCTCTTCTATTGGCATCAGTGCAAATCTCGTTCCCTTCTCGCCCTGACGTTGTAATGCAGCTCGGTCATGAAACGTCTGCAAGAAAACCACCAAGCTCAGAGAGCACCAAGGACCCCACAGTCCTCCTCCTCCTTCTGCTGCTCCTCCTCCTGCCCACCACAAAGCCCACTCCCTTCTAACATGATGGTGTTATCTAGTTAGGTAATGAAACGTTTGCTAGAAAACCGCCAAATTCAGAGAGCACCAAGGACCCCACAGTCCTGTCACCCTTCTCTTCCACTTCCCTTCCTCCCCCCTCCCCCTCTTCCTCCTCCTCCTCTTCTCCACAATCCCCATTCCCTTCCAGCACTAATGGTGTTACCTAGTTGGGTCATGAAATGTCTACAAGAAAGCAACCAAACTCAGAGAATATCAAGGATCCCACAGTCTTCCTCCTCCTCCCCACAAACCCCACTCCCTTCTAGCATTGATGATGTTATCTAGTTAGGTAATGAAACATCTGCAAGAAAACCACCAAATTCAGAGAGCATCAAGGACCCCACAGTCCTGTCACCCTTCTCTTCCTCTTCCTCTTTCTCCCCCCTCCTCCTCTTCCTCCTCCTCCTCCTCCTCCTCTTCTCCATAATCCCCATTCCCTTCCTGCACTGATGGTGTTACCTAGTTCAGTCATGAAATGTCTACAAGAAAGCAACATAACTCAGAGAGTATCAAGGACCTGACAGTCTTCCTCCTCCTCCCATTCCTCCTCCTCTTCCACCTCCTCCTCTTCTTCCTCATCTCCTATCCTCCTCCTTCACCTCCTCTCTCTTCCTCCTCCTCCTCTTCCACCTCCTCCTCTCCTCCTCCTCTTCTTCCTCCTCTCCTCTTCCTCCTCTTCCACCTCCTCCTCTTCTTCCTCCTCTCCTCTCCTCCTCCTTCACCTCCTCTCTCCTCCTCCTCCTCCTCTTCCACCTCCTCCTCTCCTCCTCCTCTTCTTCCTCCTCTCCTCTTCCTCCTCTTCCACCTCCTCCTCTTCTTCCTCCTCTCCTCTCCTCCTCCTTCACCTCCTCTCTCCTCCTCCTCCTCCTCTTCCACCTCCTCCTCTCCTCCTCCTCTTCTTCCTCCTCTCCTCTTCCTCCTCTTCCACCTCCTCCTCCTCCTCTTCCACCTCCTCCTCTCCCTCTTCAACTCCTTCTCCTCTTCTTGTCTCCTCCTCCTCCTCCTCCCCACAAACCCCCCTCCCTTCTAGCACTGATGGTGTTGCATACTTTGGAAACATCTGCATTGAAACAACCAAGCTCAGAGAGCACCAAGGTCTCCTACATCGTTCAATCCTGACCTAAAACTCTTCTCTTCTATCAGATCTCAGCATGGAAATGTCCTTCCACGCTCTCCGGTTTCCCCTTCAGGTTCCCACTTCCAGAAAACAAGCCCTGTTGAGGCACCCTGGCCATCAATCATCCCATCTCCCATTTTTCCACAGGGCCAGTGGAAGCAAAAATGACTTTCTCTCTTTCTACGTGATTTCCTTCTCAGTACTTCCATTGTCCGTGCGTAAACGGAGGTCTGGATGCGCTTGTCGAATATCTTCAGATAAAATCATGGGGAAATAACAGAGTGTGTTTCTGATTTATTCAGCGACAATTCTGCTGCCTTTACTCCAATGTTGTACATAAGATCCTGTCAGAGTTTGTTGCAGCAATCACATCCAGAAAGCACACACAGGTAACTGATTCAGCAGGATTCATTAACTTCTCTTTACATATAATACAACATATGAAGTAAATATACAATACCAAAAGCAGGTTTGTCAACGTGGTAGTAAATACAAGCAAACACAGGCAGAGGAGAGAACAGTTTCAATTCAGAGCAGCAGACTAATTTAGAGCTCAGTACAGACTCAGAGCTACAGAGCTAAGCTACGCCCAGGCTCCTTGTTGTCTCCTTGTTGCTCACACAGCAAATACTGTTTCAGTTTCCAAAGAGCCCTCATTGAATGATTCAGTTTCCACGTCTCTTCATTGGCTGAACTTGTTGCCATGTCTCTGCCAGTCATCTCAACTCTCATACACACTGACAGATCCTACACACATTTGGTAATGTTGATGAAGACCAAAATTTCCCACAACCATCCTAGGTTTGTGCTCTTGCAGGAAATGAAGTCTTCGTCCTTTATGTCCTTAAAGACTTGAACATTGGGCACTATCTAACAAAATGAAATTCCATGGTGAAAAAAGTCAGGTTCTACATTTAGGCAAGAAAAACCAAATGCACAGGTACAGTATAGGTGGTACCTTGCTCAATAGTAGCAGTAAATGTGAGAGGGACTTTGGAGTTTTAGTGGACAACCATTGAAATATGAGCCAGCCGTGTGCAGCAGCTGCCAAAAAAGCCAACACAGTTCTAGGCTGCATCAACAGAGGGAGAGAATCAAGATCACGTGAAGTGTTAATACCACTTTATAATGCCTTGGCAAGGCCACACTTGGAATACGGCATCCAGTTTTGGTCACCACGATGTAGAAAAGATGTGGAGACTCTAGAAAGAGTGCAGAGAAGAGCAACAAAGATGACGAGGGGACTGGAGACTAAAACATATGAAGAATGGTTGCAGGAACTGGTGATGTCTAGTTTAATGAAAAGAAGGACTAGGGGAGACATGATAGCATTGTTCCAATATCTCAGGGGTTGCCACAAAGAAGAGGGAGTCAAGCTATTCTCCAAGGCACCTGAGGGCAGGACAAGAAGCAATGGGTGGAAACTAATCAAGGAGAGAAGCAACTTAGAACTGAGGAGAAACTTCCTGACAGTTAGAACAATTAATCAGTTGAACAGCTTGCCTCCAGAAGTTGTGAATGCCCCAACACTGGAAGTCTTTAAGAAGAGATTGGATAACTATTTGTCTGAAGTGGTGTAATTTTTCTTGCCTGAACAGGGGGTTGGACTAGAAGACCTCCAAGATCCCTTCCAATTCTGTTATTCTATGATATTCTAAGGGGTGGGGAGCTGGCCCATGCCCACCTACACACACTGGGGCTTCTCCTTGCCCTTTTAGGCGAAATGTTACCCCAATGGCACATGAAACGCTTAACAAGGCCGTGAAGTCCCTCCATCACATTTATAGCCCTCCATAAATAGTTACTGCTCCATCAAGTTAATACTGGAAACATCAGTTTTACAACCAAACCAAATAAAAACAGTTTCACTCTCGTTAGCCTCAAGCCAATTTCCCAATATTGGTCGTAGGATGCAATTAAACCAAAGAAAACAAATGCGCCAATAAAAAAAACCACAGAAGGGGAATCAAAACTCAAGAACTTGATCGCGGCCCAAACACTTTGGATGCCAGGAAGGCTGGTGGGCAGGAGACGCATCTCTGTTTTCACAAGAACATCTATTTCTTCAGCCTCCCAAGTTCTCTTCGCCTGAAAGAATAACCCAGGAGATCCATCAGCAGAAGGGGAAATTAAACACAGACTAATAAAACTGCTGTGAAAAACCCATCCAAAATAGATGTCAAAATGTGCGCCTGAGAATGCAGTGGCCAAGAAAATAGAATAGAAAATTAGAATAGGATAGAATGGAATGGAAGAGGAGAGGAGAGAAGAAAAGAGAAGAAAAGAGAAGAAAAGAGAAGAAAAGAGAAGAAAAGAGAAGAAAAGAGAAGAGAAGAGAAGAGAAGAGAAGAGAAGAGAAGAGAAGAGAAGAGAAGAGAAGAGAAAATATGGAATGGAATGGAGGGGAGGGGAGGTTAGGAGAAGAGAAGAGAAGCTAGAAGATGGATAGAAGATGGCTGGGGTAGGGTAGGGTAGAATTCTTTATTGGCCAAGTGTGATTGGATACACAAGGAGTTTGTCTCCTGTCCATAGGCTCTCAGTGTACATACAAGCAACAAGTGATAAATCATGATCATACTCTTAACATACAATCAACACAAATCTTATGATAGAAACAACATAGTCATAAGATGCTAAAGAAAATAAGTAATAGGAAAGCTGAATAATAGGTAATACAGACCTACTACGTGGCTTAACAGTGTTGGCATGGGGGGGTGGGACTGCCCTTGTGTTTAGTTGTTTTGGCGTGCAATAAACATATGATGAATGGTTGCAAGAACTGGCCATGGCTAATTTAGTGAAGAGAAGGACCAGGGGAGACAGGATAGCATCTTCCAATATTTGAGGGGCTGCAACAGAAAGGAGGGGGGTCAAGCTATTCTCCAAAACACCTTTGAAGGTCAGACAGGGAATAATGGATGGAAACTGAGCAAGGAGAGATTCAACCTAGAAATAAGAAGGAATTTTCAGACAGAGAGAGCAATCAACCAATGGAACAGAAGTTGCCTTCGGAAGTTGTGGGAACTTCATCACTGGAGGCTTTCAAGAAGAAAAAGGACTGCCATTGGTCAGAAAGGGTGTAGCTCCTGCTTGGGCAAGGGTTGGACTAGAGGGTCTCCAAGGTCCCTTCCAACTCTGTTATTCTGTATCCTGTCTTGATGGAAGAGGTTGAAACCATTTACATCCAGGATGTTAGGGGTCTGTAGATATTTCCTCAGCCATCTTTCTGCCACATGCGGAATGCTTGCCATTGTTCTTTCTGCCTTCAGAAATGGAATGGTTTCCCTCCAGAAGTTGTAGCTGGTCCAACATTGGAGATCTTCAAGAAAAGAGTGGACAACAATTTGTCTGGGATGAGCACAGGGTTGGATTGAGACCCCCTCCAAGGCCCCTTCCAGCCCTGTGAATCTATGATTCATCCACTAGCAATAAATATTCAAGACATCTTGTCTTCAGGAATAGATGATCTACAGGATAACGTCCACTTCTCCATTGGTCTTCTCCACAGGTTTATGTAACCCTTTGAAGTTGCCTGGACTTGCAATTGATCTATCAGTTTGAGATGCCCTGACCAAAGTGTTATTTCTTTTAATTCTGCTAAGCGCGTGGTCTCAATTCCTTACTTTAATTCCAAGGTGCTGCTACAAATTTTACCTTCTTTGTTTCCTTTTCAAAATAATAATTATGTTGAAAATGTATTTGAAAAACAGGAGTAAAATTAATACAAAATCGAAGAGAAAGGGGGAGAGAGAGAGAAAGGAGGGGGGAAGGAAGGAGGGAGGGAGGGAGGAAGGAAAAAAGGAGGGAGGAAAAGAGGGAGGAAGGAAAAGAGAGAGGAAGGGGAAGGGAGGGAAGGACAGAGGAAGGAAGGAAGGAAATTAGAAAGGAAAAGAGGGAGGGAGGAAGGAGGGAGAGAGGATGGGTGGATGGATGGAAGGAAGGAAGGAAGGAAGGAAAAGGGAGGGAGGGAGGAAAAGAGGAAGGGAGGAAAAGAGAAAGAAAGGGGAAGGGAGGGAGGGACAGAGGAAGGAAGGAAGGAAATTAGAAAGGAAAGAGAGGGAGGGAGGAGAGAGGGGGGGATGGATGGATGGATGGAAGGAAGGAAGGAGGGATGGAAGGAGGAAAACTGCTCACATGCCTAAGGCAGGCTAGAACTCACCATCTCCTGGTGATTGTCCCAGAGTTACCCAGCTGGCTTTCATGCCTCAAGCAGAACTCGAACTCAGAGTCTTCTAGTTTCTGGCCTGGTGCCTTAACCACTGGAGCTCTGGCATTTTTCCTCCCTGTAGTAGTTCATCATCTTTCGTACAGGTTGTAGAAGTGCGTCCTGTAAACTTTTGTAATGAGACCCTGAAAATCCGTCTGGTCCAGACACCTTTCCTGGTTTCTTCCTTTTTATAGCTCAAATAACTTTCCTTGTTGTTATAAATCCATCCATAATCTGTTTCCGTTCCTGTGTAATTTGCACTAAATTTGGTTTCTTTAGATATTTATCTGTTTTCTCTAAGAAGATATCACTTCCTTCTTACCAGATGGAACAGCATTAATAAATGCCTTTTGAGCGGTAACACTATCTGTTAATACAGTATTTCCCTCTTATAATTTCAATTTCATTTTCTTTTCTTTTTTGTAATTTACATGCCAACCATTTCTCTGGTATGTTGGCAAACTCAATAGCTCATTTTTATTTCCATTTCTCTAACTGATGACACAGATAACTGTCATTTGTAAAAGCTTAATTTGTCGAGAAGTACTTACTATCTCTGGAAAGGTCTTTCATTTTTTCCCCCTCCATCTCATCGCAAATAACATGTTTTTAATAGAAAATACATGTAGCTCAGGGTTGAACTGTGAGATTTGTTGGTGCTTTCTGGTTGTTTTCTCGCAGATGTTTCATTACCTGATTAGCCCTGGTAGAGACACGCTTGGATTGGTGGGTCCAGGCATGGTCACCATGATTTTAAAAAAAGATGCTTAAAAAGAGCGCAGAGAAGAGCAACACAAATGATTAGTGGTCTGGAGGCTGAGCCACATAATAAACAATTTGGGGAACTTGGTATGTATAGTCTAAGAAAGAGAAAAAATAAGGGTGACATGATAGCAGATTGCTTCCTGGACTTGTGGCTGCTCCATTGCTGGAGGGGTTTTTGTGGGGGGGGGGGGAGAAGACTGGACAATCATTTGTCCTGGATAGTATGGGGCTGTGATGGTGAACCTATGGCACGCAGGCCACAGGTGGCATACAGAGCCATATTTCCTGGCATGCAAGCTGATTTTCAGCCTTCCGGAGGGCCGGGGGAGACCGTTTTCACCCTCCCCAGGCTTCAGGAAAGCCTCTGCAGCCTGGGGAGGGTGGAAACCCCCCCCCCCACATGCGCATTGAATTGTGGGTGTGTGGGCACAGCAATTTTGCCACGCCTTTACAAAAAGGTTTGCCATCACTGGTACAGGGTCTCCAGCTTGAGCAGGGGGTTGAACTAGAAGACCTCCTAGATCCCTTCCAGCCCTAGGATTCTCTTATTCCATGACTCTATGGTTCTGTGATTCTATGAGTCTCTGTGAGGCTCAGATTCTAAAATTTTGTGATTCTAGGATTCTGTGATTCTATCATCCTCTGATTCTGTAATTCTCTGATTCCCTAATCCTCTGCTTCTATCATTCTGTGATTCTATGGTTTTGCAGTTGATTCTGTGATTTGTTTAAAGGATGGGGGCCAATTGCAGAAGGACCCTGTTGCTTCTCCTGCTCCGGGCATTGAAAGCACCTCAAATTAAGAAGCAGGAAAGATGTCAGAGGACAACCAACCTGGTACCAAGCAAGACCACGCCTTAATCTTTGGTAGAAATGGAGTCCTTTGGTTCCTCAGCGCTCCATGGTTAGGTAGAGCCAAGGAGAGAGAGAGAGATTCAACATGATGCTAATCAGGATTCTTGGTCTCAGTCCGATCTTTTTATTAGAAAATCAGCCTTTGGGAAGAGAAATGTGTTTGTGGTCTTTTCTCTTCCTGTGCCAAGAAAATGGAGTTTGAGGGAGGGGGGATGAGAGCGAAGCAAGGAGAAAAAGATGTGGGATTCTCTTTCATCTTTTCAGTCTCTGCCAGTCCAGAGGTTTCCCCCGCTGAGCTTATTGTCAGATCAAATGAATGCAGACAGAAGAGGAGAAAAAATGGTCTGCAAGAATTTGGGGTTCAAACCACTATGGAATCCCAGGGCCTCCAGGATGCCAAAAATGATTGATTATCTATCTGAGTTTGAGGCCTGAATGGGTGGAAATATCTGCCAAGGAGTCATAGAATAACAGAATTAGAAGGGACCTTGGAGATCATCTAATCTAGCCCCTTGCTCAAGCAGGAGACCCTATGCCATTCCAGACAAAGGGTTGTCCAATTTTGCCTTAAAAACTTCCAGTGTTGAAGCATTCACAACTTCTGGAGGCAAGTTGCTCCACTGATTGATTGTTTTCACTGTCAGGAAATTCCTCCTTAGTTTTAGGTTCCTTCTCCCCTTGATTAGTTTCCATCTGTTGCTTCTTGTCCTGCCCTCTGCTGCTTTGGGGAGTAGGTGCCTCTTCTCTGGGGCAGCCCCTCAGATATTGGAAGACTGCTATCATGTCACCCCCAGTCCTTCTTTTCATTGAACTAGACAAACCCAATTCCTGCAACTTTTCTTCATATGTTTTAGCCCCCAGTCCCCTAATCATCTTTCTTTCTCTGCTCTGCAATTCAATTCAGAATAGAGCTGAAAGGGACATTGGAGGTCTTCTAGTCCAGCCCTCTTCTCAAGCAGGAGACCCTGCCATTTCACACAAATGGTTGTCCAATCTCTTCTTGAAAACTGAGCTTCTTGGGGTTTGAGACCCAAGCGCTGCATAATGGGGTGAGCTCCCATTCCTGGCCTCAGCTCCAGCCCACTTATCAGTTCGAAAGCCTATAAATGCAAGTAGATAAATAGGTACCGCTTCAGTGGGAAGGTAACAGCGTTCCCTGCGCCTTTGGCAGACAGGTAATCCTTGGAATTACAATCACACAACTGAGTCCAAAATGATCTCTTGCTAAGCGAGACGTTTGTGAAGTGAGCTTTGCCCCATCTCATATGCACTTTCTTGCCATAGTTGTTAAGTGAATTGCTGCAGCTGTTAAGTTAGTAGCATGGTCATTAAGTGAATCTGGCTTCTTCCCCCTTGACTTTGCTGGTCAGAAGGTCACCAAAGGGAAATCACATGGCATTGCAACCATCGTAAATACAATTCTGTTTTTAATTTTGACCAAGGAGGTGCAGTAAGGTTTGTAAGAGTGAAAAGCCATCACATAAAGTTACTTTATTCAGCGGTGTTGTAACTTTCAACGGCCACTAAATGAACTGTTGTAAGGCAAGGACTGCATGTATAGCCGTGATGGCCACAGGACTACAAAATGTTTTCGGACAACGCTGGTTCCTTTGGCTATCAGACAGAGATGAGCCCCTGGAGTGGGCTACGACTGGACAAGGCAAACCTCTAGCTTACCACCCTCTCATGCCTGGCACACACAAAGACACACACAATCACAGGTTAACATTTAGTCTACTTTCTTCCTGCCTGTGAGGTTTTTTTTACGATGATGGATCTCTTGATGGCAGCGGCTTTTCCAGAGAATGGGGGCAGGCTGGTAATTAAAATCTGCCAAGGGAGAAATCAATCAAACAGGTATTTAAGAAGAGAAAAGGAAGGAAAACACCTCCAGGAAGACAGACGCGGGGAGAAGAGGCGCTGAGGCACCACGGTGTGTAAAACACAAAGTTTTCCCCGCTGACGGATGCGGATGGGAGGCCAAAGATGGGCATGTTTTATTTATTTTTAATGCTTAAAATGGGTGATTTAAACCAGCATTGGCTTTTCCATGTTGTATTCTTTCCACTTGCCAAATGCGAAGGTCTGGATGAGAAGTTACTCCGAAAATGCATTTCATGAGAGCAGTGGAGGTTGATCTGATTCAAAAGGGAAAATACTGGCAATGCATTATTGCCCACAAAGAAGAGGGAGTCAAGCTATTCTCCAAAGCACCTGCAGGCAGGAGAAGAAGCAACGGATGGAAACTAATCAAGGAGAGAAGCAGATTGCAATTAAGGAGAAACTTTCTGACAGTGAGACAATTGTTAATACCATTTTATAAGGCCTTGGTAAGGCCACACTTGGAATCCTGCATTCAGTTTTGGTCGCCACGATGTAGAAAAGATGAGGAGACTCTAGAAAGAGTGCAGAGAAGAGCAACAAAGAGGATTAGGGGACCGGAGGCTGAAACATATGAAGAACGGTTGCAGGAACTAGGTATGTCTAGTTTAATGAAAAGAAGGACGAGGGGAGACATGATAGCAGTCTTCCAATATCTCTCACAAAGAAGAGGGAGTCAAGCTATTCTCCAAAGCACCTGAGGGCAGAACAAGAAGCAATGGGTGGAAACTAATCAAGGAGAGAAGCAACTTAGAACTGAGGAGAAATTTCCTGACAGTTAGAACAATTAACCAGTGGAACAGAAGTTGCCTCTAGAAGTTGTGAATGCCCCAACACTGGAAGTCTTTAAGAAGATGTTGGATAGCCATTTGTCTGAAGTGGTATAGGGTTTCCTGCCTAGGCAGGGGGTTGGACTAGAAGACCTCCGAGGTCCCTTCCAACTCTTCTGTTATTCTGCTACTCTGTCATTCTGTTATTCCATTATTGGCTTGCCCTGTCACTGTTGGTGGGAGTGTCGTGTTCTGTCTGTTGTTTTCAAGGGCAATCCACTTGTATTTAAACAGAGAGCAACTCCTCCCCTCCTTCTAGCACTGATGATGTAACCTAGTTGGGTCATGAAAGGTCTTCAGGAAAACAACCAAGCCCAGAGAGCACTGAGGACCCCACATTTTCCTCTTCCTCCTCCTCCTATCTGCAAACCTCATTCCCTTCTAGCATTGATGATGTTGTTCTGACCGAGGCTTCCCAAGAGCATGAAGCAAATTCCTTGTCCCAACAAAAAAAAACCTTTTATTAATTGACTGTGGATTCTGCTCATTCACATCCAGCAAAGTCTTTCAAGGGAGGATTTATAGTCACAGACCTTATCTGGCCTGGAAAGCTGCCAGGCCGAGATCCGCCAAACTTTGCAAAGAGTCTCAGAGAGTCCCAAACCAATTAAGCAAACTAATGGTCTCCTGCAAACTCCCCTCTCCTTTTGCTCCTCTTTGATTCCCTATGGGAGGGGCCATCCACCACCCACCACCCACCATCCACCGGTGGCCTTACTCCCAAGTCGGCCCTTGTTCCTTAGCTGTTCCCTCCATCTGGCAACTCTGCACATGCGCATACTGGGAACAGGCTCCAGCTGTTCCTCTGCCTCACTGATGTCTGACTCTGAAGGCAGCTGATAACTGTCAGACGGCCCTGGCCCCCTCTCTGCCTCCGACACAGAGCCCTCGTCCAAGCCTTCCCCAGACTCCAGGACTGGCCCAGGTTCCTCCCCAACCTCCTCGCTGTCCGAATCCGCAGCCAGCTCCACTGGCCGCTGGTGGGCCACAACACATGTTCCCTAGTTAGGTCATGAAACATCTGCAAGAAAACCACCAAGCTCAGAGAGCAGCAAGGACCCCCCAGTTCAACCTTGAGCTACAAATATCCTCTATCAGTAAATATGTATATTTATGTTGCAAGTAACAGCAAAGACCCTGGGAGTCATAAACCAACAAGAATAACTTCTCCAGGCTCTTCCATTAGACTTCTCTGCTGTTGTTAGTCACTTCTAAATGCCAGGTTACATATCTTTCTTCTATTATTTGTGTTAATCAATTAATGTTGTATTCCACTCCCGCGCAAGAGACAATTTAGCCATCAGCATCATTTTAGACCAAAATAGAAAGAACTGAAAACCGGGGAAACTGCGTCTTAATTTATAGAAAGGGGCCTTCCTAGCGACTGGCTTGAACCTCGGCTTAAAGCTGCCACAACTTCACTTAATTGGCTCTTGAATAACCTCCTGACTTTTTTTCCCCTTTGCTTTATTAGGCACATTAATTTATTTCTAAACGGATTTCCTCTTTCCTCTCCTCCCAATGTCGTTTAAGCCGCGCGGATCCGTCCTCCTGTGCCATTTCCTCTTTTGAAAAACTAATTTATTTCTCTCCCTCTTTTTTTTTTTTTAATTTGTACCATTTCAACGGAGCGAAATAGCACAGTGGAAAATTAATTTTTAAAATAAACGGGGGCCATTATCTCCTTGTTGGTAAAAAAGAAAAGAAAAAACCCCTTCCATGCTCTCCATCGGGCTGCAGGGTGTGTGGCCGGAAGGGTCACAGGTGTGGGGTGAAAAATCACTTTTGTAGCTATTGGGTTTCATTCTCCTGCTGTTTTGCAAAAGGTTCTCCGTATTTCTCTCATCCACACCTCCCTGTTGCAGGATTGGAACTACTGGTAGCAGCATCTGAAGGGAAGAGTCAAAAAAGTCAAGATGGCAGAGTTCTGACGCAGCTGCCCAACCACGACCGACCCCCGGAAGTGAACTCAAATGTTCCATTATTCGGAGTGTCGGCAGCCCCTGTGAGTCTCTCTCTCACCGCAGGCTAACGGGTCTGTCCGGCAGGGAGATGAGTAGTTGTCTGCCATACCTATTCATCTCCACCCCCTGCCTTTTATCCTCAGAGTTAGGGTGGGGCTTCTCTAGCAACAGTGGCTCTTCTGTCCCAAGGACCGGCCCATGGATTTCCACTGCTCTCCTCTCCTCTGCCTTCTGTGCATCCGCACGTCAGTGTCAAGCCTGCAACCATCTTTTCCTTTGGATCTTTGGCCTGCCACCACTTTCTATTATTCTAGTATGCATTTTCTATGGCGGGAAAATGGGAGGGGGGATTGTACGGAGTTAGATAATATGTAGCCATTAAAAAATTCTTTCTAGAAAGCCAAGGTCATCCTTGGTCTCTGCACCTGACCGGAACTGGATGGGTGGAAGCTGCCAACATGGCAGTGGGAGATTGGACCATGGGATGGACTTGTGGGTGTGGGGGCAAGATCTTGAATTTTCAACTGGGTGGGGGAAAACCGGGAAGCTTTCAGATTCAGGTTTTTGCCAAATGTGCCAACATGGCTCTCTTCATAAATTGGGACTTTGAGCAATACTTTGCCTTGGACTCTGATTTAATTTGGATGCTATTTGGAACCCTGACAGTCAGTCACTGGGCCCAGCTGTTCCTCCTCTTCCTCATCAGCCACCTGCACAGACGGCCCGGGCTCCATCTCTCTCTCTCTCTCTCTCCCTCCCTCCCTCCCTCTCTGTCTCTGTCTCTGTCTCTCTCTCTCTCTCTCTCTCTCCCTCTCTCTGTCTCTGTCTCTCCCTCCCTCCCTCCCTCCCTCCCTCTCCCTCTCTCTGTCGCTCTGCCAGCTCCATTCCCTCTTTCCCCTCGGAGCTCTCGGGTTGCCTTGATGTTGACCCTGACTCCCACACTTCCTCCTCCTCCTCCTCCTCCTCCTCCTCCTCCTCCTCCTCCTCCTCCTCCTCCTCCTCCTCCTCCTCCTCCTCCGATTCAGCTGCTGGAGGAGCCCGTGGCTGACAGGCCACAACAGGTAGCCACATCCACGTGATCAAGATTCCAGACTAATTCCCTGTCTGACTCCTTCCCCCAGCTCAACCAGTCTCTGCCTGGCCATAAATAGCTCATGGCAGAGGACATCACTTTCTTTGTCCTTCTATTTCAAGCCTGGATAGGTTTGGCCAGGTGCTTCAGAAAGCCAACGGCTCAGCACCGGCGTTCAAGATTTCATCCATAGATCACGAGCCAGATAGCGGCTCTCTGCGTCCTGAAAGGCCAACACGGAGGATTATTTATAACACAACTAGGTATTTGTAATAATCCATGTCACGTCAGCTTGTCTTAAAATTATTTCAATTACTGTAAGAAGCTGGTTGGGAGGAGGGGGGGGGGGTAAAAGAACTGTGTAAAGGATGAGATTATTTTGTTTAATTTGCTGTTTTAAACAAGCTATAAATCAGTCATGAGAACTATCCTCATCTGGCTGAAGATTTTTTGGCAGGCTGCCTCACCTTCCACCTGGGCCGTGGGTCCAATTAAACAAAATCTGACAGAAGAGAATGTTCGTGGCTCAAGGTTGAACTTTGGAGTCCTTGCTGCTCTCTGGACTTGGATATTTTCTTGCAGACATTTCATGACCCAACTAGGTAGCATCATCAGTGCTAGAAGGGAGTGGGCTGTGCAGAAAGCAGGAGGAGGAGGAGCGGGGAAGCAGCTAGGAGGGAGAAGAGGAGGACTGTGGGGTCCGTGGTGCTCTCTGAGCTTGGTTGCTTTCTTGCAAATGTTTCATAACCCAGTTAGGTAACATCATCAGTGCTAGAGGGGAGAGAGATTTGTGGAGAGGAAGAGGAGGAGGAGAAATAGGATGATGAAGAAAGGTGGTGTCAGGGTTCCAAATAGCATCCAAAATTAAATCGTAGTCTGAGGCAAAGGATTCCTCAAAGTTCCAATTTATTAAGAGAGCCACGTTGGCACATCTGGGAAAAGCCGAATCTGAAAACTTCCCGGTTTTCCGGGTTGAAAGTTCAAGATCTTGGCCCCCACACCCACCAGTCCATCCTATGATCCCATTTCCCACTGCCATGCTGGCAGCTTCCACCCATCCAGTTCCGGTCAGGTGCGGAGGCGCAAAGAGAAATGCCTTGGCATTCTAGGTAGAATGTTGTTATGGCTACATATCATCTAACTCTGTACAATTCCCCCCCCCCCCCATTTTCCCACCATAGAAAATGCATAGCAGAAGAATAGAAAGTGTGTCAGGCCAAAGATCCAGAAGGAAAGAGGGCTGCAGGCCTGACAGGTGCCAGGACTGTGGGGTCCTTGGTGATCTCTGAGCTTGGTGGTTTTCTTGCAGACGTTTCATTACTCAAGTAGAAGGGAATGGAGTTTACAGAGAGGATGAGGAGGAGGAGGGTGGGTCTCCTGGGTGTTTTCTGAACTTGGCCATTTGCTTGCTTGCAGGTGTTTCATGATCCAACTAGGTTATATCTTCACAGCAGCTTGTGGTGTAGGTATGTGTGTCTGCATGTACGCACACACGTGCACACACACTGATGCACGTATGCATAATGCGCATCCCACCAACGTTAGATGAGTTTGGAGGGACACGGTAAGGATGTCGGCACAAGAAGCCCTCATATGCGAAATTGCTTTCTGCCTCACCCCCCATTTCAAATCCGCTTTCTGCTCTTAAGGGAGAGATTATGTGACCAACTCAAAAGCTCAACATTTCGGCTTCCTCCTCCTGCGATAAGTTACGCCCGGCATGATCTGCTGGAAAGGGAGCCCACGGGGTGCGGGAGGCCAAGTCACTATATCTCAAGGTTTTGCTTGGCATCCCTGGCGCTTCCATCCAATGCCACATCTCTTTGCCCAGCTGACAAACCTGACAGATCCTTTTTTTTAAAGTGTTTTATTCTCTTACATACCATTTTAAGTATACGTTCACCTAATTATTATTATTCTTTACATTTATCATTCTTATACATTTGTTACTCCATTGAATAGGTTATAATATATAGTTTGGGTTGATTTGTTTACCATTCCTTCCTCCTGTTGTAACATCACCTTATTTGCCCTTTCTTTTCTCCTTTCCTCCCTTCCTTCCTCCTCTCCTTTTCCTTCCTTCTTCCCTTACCTTTCTCCTACTCCTACTCTTCCTTTACCTACCCTCTCTCCTTTTTTTCCTCTCCCTTCCATCCTCCTCTCCTTCCTTACTTCCCTCCTCTTCTTCCCCTTCCTTCTTCCCTTACCTCTCCCCTTCTCCTACCCAGATGATACACTATTAAATGAGAAAGGGGGGGGGGGAGAGGGAAAATAGAAAAGAAAGTACTAAATATACAAGTATTTATTCAAAAGAGAGATATAAAGGGGTTGGGATAGATTAGCGAAGGTAAGGGAATAAGAAATGATACCAAATTACCATCCCACGAAAACATAACCTGAGATTTGAAAGAGACACCTACAGCAATAGAAAAGAAAGGAAGAGAGGAGGAGAGGAAGAGGAGGGGAGAAAGAAAGAGGTAAGGAGAGGAGGGTGGAAGGGAGAGAAAGAAAAGGAGAGAGCGTAGGAAGAGGAAGAGTGGGTGTAGGGAAGAAGTAAGGGAATAAGGAATGATACTAAAGCATATTTGGGTTTCCAGAAATACCATCCCAAGGAAACATGACCTGAGGTTTGTAAGAGACACCTATAACAACAGAAAAAGAGAGAGAAGAGGCGAGGAGAGAATGAAAGGAAGATGGAGGAAAGAAGAAAGAGGTAAGGAGAGGAGGGTTGAAGGGAGACAAAGAGAAGGAGAGAGGGTAGGAAGGGGAAGAAAACAGACAGATTCTGATTCTTCTCCCCAAAGTCTATTGCAACCTTTTCCATCAAGACCACAGATTTATGGCACCTAAATCTCGAGGAGGTCAGGGTGTGTTTCGCTTTTTTTGTTTTTTCTTTCATCCAAGATCCTGAATGTGGCATCCTGGGTGTCGCATTCAGTAATATCAATTGCCTGGCAGCACTTACAAATGATGTTTTATTGGGCAGGGTAAGTCCTCCCAATCACCCGAGCTCTTTATCCTTCCAAGATAAACGCAGGAATTCACAGGAAGCTGTCTGCAAACGGCTGATGGATGGTTGAAGCTCTTCCTTCCCGCAATCGGCTTAGATTAGCTGGCTGGTGGGGCCCTACAATCAGACCTTCCCCCATTTCCTTCACAGCCAGGCGCCCCGAGCAGGGCCAGCAATTTTATTTATTCATTATTTATTTATGTCGCAGAGAAACGGAGAGAGGCGCCTGGGTGCACCAAAGGAAGCGCTGGGGGGGGGGGGGTGCGTAATTGTGGTTTTTCTCCGGAGGCCAAACTCGGCGGCAGAGGCTGAGGCATACCAAGAAGGGGCAGCATTGCAATCAGCCTCTTCCGATCGTCCCTTTATTGCTCTTCTCTGTTCTACATGGGCGGAATATCATATTTAGTCTACTGAGCAGCATATTCGAAGGAGGACTGGCACCGAGAGAGGAGACTATTCTGGGCTCAAGGTTGAAGGAGGTCATCCTTCAATTGTCTTTCAGCAGAGGTTTCATGGCCCCACTGAGTCAACCAAGGAACCTCTCATGACCCCACTAAGTCACGTCACCAGTATATACTGATGGCTTGCCTACTCAGGATCGGTGAAAGAATTCTCGGTGGTTCCTTGATTAGGCTGTGGCTTAGTGTTTGGTTCTTTGTCTGCATCCATAATTCCTCAGATGGGATACTGTGTTCTGCCTTCTGAGAGAGGGGGGGGGGGTAGGGAGGGAGGGAGGGAGGGATGATAGATAGATAGATAGATAGATAGATAGATAGATAGATAGATAGATAGATAGATGATAGATGATAGATAGATAGATAGATAGATAGATAGATAGATAGATAGATAGATAGATAGACAGACAGACACTCAGACAGACAAGAGACGAGAGAGAGAGAGAGGGAGAGAGAGAGATATGATGGATGGATGGATGGATGGATGGATGGATGGATGGATGGATGGATGGATACAAGGCTAGATAATGGAGAGAGAAAGAGAGAAAAGAGAGAATGAATGGAGAAAGAAATAAATATAATGATAGATGGATAGAGATAGATAGATGATAGATGATAGATAGATAGATAGATAGATAGATAGATAGATAGATAGATAGATAGATAGATAGATAATGAATTGATAGATAGATGAGAGATGGATGGATGGATGGATGGATGGATGGATGGATGGATGATAGATAATAGATAGATAGATGAGTACGTGGGTAGATAGATGGAGATGGGTAGGTAGGTAGGTAGGTAGATGGTAGAAGATGGATGGATGATTGATAGATAGATAGATAGATAGATAGATAGATAGATAGATAGACAGACAGACAGACAGATAATGAAGGGAGGGAGGGAGAGAAGAGAGAATGAGAATGAATGGAGAAAGAGAATGAATGGAGAAACATAGATAGATAGATAGATAGATAGATAGATAGATAGATAGATAGATAGATAGATAGATAGATAGATAGATAGATAGGATTAGATATAGATAGATAGATAGATAGATAGATAGATAGATAGATAGATAGATAGATAGATAGATGATAGATAGACAGATAATGAAGGGAGGGAGAGAGAGAAGAGAGAATGAGAGAGAATGAATGGAGAAAGAGAATGAATGGAGAAACATAGATAGATAGATAGATAGATAGATAGATAGATAGATAGATAGATAGATAGATGATAGATAGATAGATAGATAGATAGATAGATAGATAGATAGATAGATAGATAGATAGATAGATAGATAGATAGATATGTCACCGTGAAAGACCGAAATTGGTGAATGTCGACATTCACCGGTGAATGTCGACACATACCAATTTCGGTCTTTCACGGTGACATATTGTTACTGTGAAAGTCCGAAATTTCAGCGTAACACTTTCCTTTTGCTTTTCAATTCGCGGTCCTGGAAACTACTCGTTCTAACTGCGCAGGATTGCAGGTTTTTTTTTTAAAAAAGTCCGCGAATAGAAGACGCTTAAAAGGAAGCGAGGAGCCGAGGTATTAGGGTAAGGGTGTCGAGAGGATAAGGGTATTTATTTAGCAAATATTTCGGACATACACCAAGCGACTATGTCAATGTCGACATTCACCGGTGAATGTCGACATTCACCAGATTTCGGACTTTCACAGTAACATATCCAGTCGGCTTTCCTAGCTAAGGTGGGACTAGAACTCACCGTCTAATGGTTTCTACCCTAGTGCCTTAACCACGAGACCCCATTGGCTCTCATTCAATGTTCTCACGATCCAGACTACAAGACTATTGTCTAGGGATCAGAGCGACCCAAGAGGTGGCTGGCTAGCCTAGGGAAATCTTTTTGCACATGCCTTGTAGTATGAAGTGGGCAAAGCTAGGCGCACAGCATTCTTTCCGGAAGCCTCACTTCAACTTTATCCTACAGGGGACTCCGCTTGTAGGATATGATTTTGGTTATAATACTCAGACACGCAAGGCTGAAATCTCTTTAAAAGCTTTTTCTGAACTGGTCCCTCCATACATCATCCTATTTTCCCTCCACGTCAGAAGGCCCCAGAAGGAGATCACATGACCCCAAGTTCCTGTGACCGTCATAAGTCAGTTGCCAAGCGTCTGAATTTTGATCACGTGACCAGGGGATGCTGTAACGGTCGTAAGTGTGGGAAACGGTCATAAGTTCATTTTTTCCACTGCCGTTGTAACTTTGAACTGTGGTAAGTCAGGGATCACCTGTACTACGAAGTCCCTCTTCAGTGGCCCTCAGTGGTGAAGCTTGCCTTCGGAGGTCGTGGCAGCTTCATCCCTGGAGGCTTTCAAGAAGAGACTGGACTTCCATTTTTCAGAAATGGTGTAGGGTCTCCTGCTTGGGGGGATGGAATAGATGACCTCTAAGGTCCCTTCCAACTCTGTTAACCTCTTCTCTTCTTTCTTCCTTTTCCTTCTTTCCTTCTTTCTTCCTTTCTTTCTGTCTGTCTGTCTGTCCATCTTTCTTGGACTAGATGACCTTCAAGATCCCTTCCAACTCTGTTATTCAGTTCTTTTCTTTCTTTCTTTCTTTCTTTCTTTCTTTCTTTCTTTCTTTCTTACTTTCTTACTTTCTTTCTTTCTTGATGTAGGGTATCCTGCTTGGGCAAGGGGGTTGGACTAGATGACCTTCAAGGTCCTTTTCCAACTCTGTTATTTGGTCCAGTCCAGTCCTTCCTTTCTTTCTTTCTTCCTTCCTTCCTTCCTTCCTTCCTTCCTTCCTTCCTTTCTTTCTTTCTTTCTTTCTTTCTTTTATGATGTAGAGTATCCTGCTTGGGCAGGGGGGGTTGGGCTAGATGACCTTCAAGGCCCTTTTCCAACTCTGTTATTTGGTCCAGTCCTTCCTTCCTTCCTTCCTTCCTTCCTTCCTTCCTTCCTTCCTTCCTTCCTTTCATGATGTAGGGTATCCTGCTTGGGCAAGGGGGTTGGACTAGATGACCTTCAAGGTCCTTTTCCAACTCTGTTATTTGGTCCAGTCCAGTCCTTCCTTTCTTCCTTCCTTCCTTCCTTCCTTCCTTCCTTCCTTCCTTTCTTTCTTTCTTTCTTTTATGATGTAGAGTATCCTGCTTGGGCAGGGGGGGTTGGGCTAGATGACCTTCAAGGCCCTTTTCCAACTCTGTTATTTGGTCCAGTCCTTCCTTCCTTCCTTCCTTCCTTCCTTCCTTCCTTCCTTCCTTCCTTCCTTCCTTCCTTCCTTCCTTCCTTTCATGATGTAGAGTATCCTGCTTGGGCAGGGGGGTTGGGCTAGATGACCTACAAGGTCCCTTCCATTAATCTGTTAAATCTGTTAAAACAAGCACAGGGCTTTTCGTTCTAAGATTTTAAAGGGTTACAATCGTACAATTGCAGCTGCTGTTCTTCGAAAGGTGAGCCCTGTTCAGACTGATTATGTTCCCAGCTTAGACGGGGCACACTTTTATACATCTGTGACAATTTATCAGGCATTAAATACCAACCATACATCATCTTGTAAAAATTCTCCTTCAAGTTATAAATCAATGTTACTTTCAGCCCAGGCCCCATGTCAGAAAGCTAAGAAATATTAGCATCAGGTATGTAACTTTAATTCTGAGCATTCTCAAAATAAATGTTTAATTAAAAGCAGAGATTTTTCTTTGACTTTTGATGGATCAACTGTTTGCAAGAAAAAAACATGGGTTTTTTTTTTTTTAATATATGTCAGGGTTTCTCAGCCTTGGCTACTTGATGGTCTGTGGACTTCGATTCCCAGAATTCCTCAGCCTGCACAGCAGGAATTCTGGGAATTGAAGGCCACGGATCTTGAAGTAGCCACACATTATCATATGTGCTAATGGCATCTAGATTTTTCTTGTACGCAAAGAGATGGAAGGAAGGAATAAATTCTCCCAACAGAAGGATGGATGGAGAAGTCCACGGAGTTGGTAAAATTGCCAATTTTGATTAAAGACAAAACACTCTATCCTTAGAATAGAACAGAATTGAGAAATGAATAGAAAGGAATGGAATGGAAAGGAAAGGAACGGAACAGAATTGCAATGTGAATAGCACTTAGACATCTATACCACTTCACAGGGCTTTTACAGCCCTCTCTAAGCGGTTTAGGGAATCAGCCTTTGGCCCTCAACAATCTGGCTCCTCATTTACCCACCTAGGAACGATGGAGATTCTGAGTCAACCTTGAGCCTGGTGAGATTCAAACTGTCAAACTGCTGGCAGCCGGTGATCAGCAGAAGGAGCCTGCTGACAGAATCCGATGGGATGGGATGGGACAGAATAGAATAGAAATATGGGATAGGATAGGATTGGAGAGCATGCAATACAGTGCAATGCAATGCAATGAAAAGCAATACAATGCAATACAAAACAATACAATACAATAGAAAAAAGAACACAATACAATACAATACAATCTTCCAGTGTTGGAACATCCACAACTTCTGATTAATTGTTCTAACTGTCAAGGAAGTTCCCTAAGGATGGTCTCCAGGATGAGTCTGAAAGCTCGGAAGACAAAACCTCTGGTCCCAGTGATCGACCCAGATTAAAAACCCCATGATCCCTTTGGGCCCTAGAAGTCTGTGATTCTATAATGAAGACCACAGATGGCAAGGCTTGCCAGCTGGGGAATTCTGGGAGTTGAAGTCCATTCCTCTTAAAGCTTGCCGGCTGGGGAATTCTGGGAATTGAAGTCCATTCCTCTTAAAGCTTGCCGGCTGGGGAATTCTGGGAATTGAAGTCCATCCATCTTCAAGCTTGCCGGCTGGGGAATTCTGGAAGTTGAAGTCCTTTTCTCTTAAAGCTTGCTGGCTGGGGAATTCTGGGAATTGAAGTCCACTCAAAGCTTGCTGGCTGGGGAATTCTGGGAGTTGAAGTCCCCATTTCTTAAAGCTGCCACGGTTGAGACACACCAGGGTGTACAATCTCCTTCAGAAAAACTTACATTTTCTCATCTTTTCCTGCTGCAGAGACAGCCTCTTCCTTCTGCTTCCCTCCTAACACCAAGGAAGGTGAGACAAGGTGCTTTTGCAGCCCTCCGTTTCCCTATCAAAACAGGTTCAGGGGGGAAAGAAAAACTCTCTTTTAATTAAATAATCCAGAAATGGACACGTGCTTCGCCAGGAGGACCCTGGTTGCAAAACTGACATGAGATTGCAAAATATGCCTTCGCTAAATACATTTTATTTTTTACTTTATTATTTTATGTTTAAGAAAAAAAGGGGGAAGAATGGGAGAGTTACCTGGGTGCATTCATCAGCCCTTGCGCCAAAGCTCATCCCTGGGTTTTATTTCCTGTAATAAGGCCTATTATGGTGGCTGTTGGGGGGCCGGGTGGGGGCAGCTTTTCCGTCCTGCATGCCATTAACCTAATGGGAAAGGCTAATAGATGTTTACAGCCATTTCTTTGTATCCCAGCCTCGCCATCTCCTTCCCAAGAGCGGCCTCAACAGGCGTCATTATTCTGATTAACATTTAGACAGTCCAAATGCCAACAGGCCCCCAGATGCCCGTGCTGGCTTACAGCTTCCTTTTCTCTTACCCCGGCCGACTGTTCTACCTGGGAGACAGGTTGGGGTGAAGGGTCTTTAAATTGGTTCAAATTGGCACGGGGGGGGGGGAGGGAGGTTGGTCACACAGAGAGGAATGCAGCCCCCTCCCTTCTCTCACCTTCCTCAATGTCAGGAAGGGAGCAGAAGGGGGGAGGGTTCATCTATAGTGGATAATAGAAACGGCAAGGTTTGCTGCAGGAAAGAATAGAATAGAATAGAATAGAATAGAATAGAATAGAATATGACTAGGCTAGGCTAGGCTAGGCTAGGCTAGGCTAGGCTAGGCTAGACTGGAGCAGAACAGCACAGAACAGAATTAGAATGAATAGAATAGAATTAGAATTAGAATGATTAGAGCAGAGCAGAGCAGAATAGAATAGAATAAGGAATAGAATAGAATAAGGAATAGAGTAGAGTAGAGTAGAGTAGAATGGAACAGAACAGAACAGAATAAGACTAGACTAGACTAGGGCAGAACAGAACAGAATTAGAATAAACAGAATAGAATTAGAATTAGAATGAATAGTGTAGAGTAGAGCAGAGCAGAGCAGAGCAGAATAGAACAGAATAGAATAGAATAAAATAGAATAGAATAAGGAATAGAATAGAATAAGGAATAGAATAGAAAAAGGAATAGAATAGAAAAAGGAATAGAGTAGAGTAGAATAGACTGGAACAGAACAGAACAGAACAGAATAGAATAGAATAGAATAGAATAAGGAGTAGAGTAGAGTAGAGTAGAACGGAACGGAACAGAACAGAACAGAACAGAATAGAATAAGGAATAGAGTAGAATAGAGTAGAACAGAACAGATTTAGAATGAATGGAGTAAGTAGAGTAGAGTAGAGTAGAGTAGAGTAGAGTAGAATAGAATAGAATAGAATAGAATAGAATAGAATAGAATAGAACTCTGTGATTCTTCCTGTTCTTTTGGCAAGCCAAGGATTGACTTCTATATTCTATCTGCGCTCTTGAACCACAACTCCTCTTCCCTTTCCTGCTTAATTTCTTACGTCACACACACACACACTTAATTAACTTGTACATTTTCTCTGGCGTTCCCATTCTTCCAATTAATAAAGTGGACAAAGGCTTTTAGCCTCAGGTCTTTCCGCTTCTTCCCCAAATATTCCTTTTTTCACAGCTAATCACAGATCATCCACTAGTTTTTTGCACACATTTGCACATCTTGAATTGCCTCCATTTCCCCCTCTCAAATAAATAATTGACGAAGACTGAAACATTCATCTCCTTGCCCTTTTTTTCCCCCATTTAGTACCCCTTGCCTTCCTTCACTCTTTTTCATCAGGCCTTTGATGCATCTATTGAAGGCAGTGGTGGGATTCAGACGGTTCGCACCTATTCAGCAGAACCGGTTGTGAACTTTCTAAGCAGTTGGGAGAACGGGTGGTTGGAAGAAATCTCCTTTTGTTTTTTCCCACTTTGCTGGGCTAATCCTGTAAGGAAGGAAGGAAGGAAGGAAGGAAGGAAGGAAACATTCTGGTGTTGTTTCTAGCTGAATCTTTATTGCCCTCCTTACAGAAACTGCCTCTCCGGTTAACCCTTATGACATTGTCACAGCTAAGGCCAAGCGCCCATCGACATGAGTGACATTGAGTTGGCCACGCCCACCCAGTCACATGACCACTGAGCCACGCCCACCCAGCTGGACATTAGGGCAGAGAACCAGTTGTCAAATTATTGGAATCCCACCACTGAATGAATGTCCTGGGTTAATGTTGGGATCCCGGGTCTCTGCGGCATTATCCAATCTACCTAACATTTGCTGCAAATCATTCCGTTTCCCAAATCGCATCAAATGTATGCGGGGTCTGGGCTTGGTTGTTTTCCTGCAGACATTTCATGACCCAACTAGGTAACATCATCAGTGCCAGAAGAAAGGGGAGTCTGTGGAGAGGAGGAGGAGGAGAAGCCTCCTGTTGGAATTCATTGTTGGTATTTCTATTCGACAACTACAGTAGTAGTCAGCCAGTAGATGGCAGTGTTTACAAGTTTAGCTCTGTGGTATATACTCTATGCTCTTTTGTTCTTCCTGTTTCCTGTCACTTGTATGGAATGGTAAAGGATCTCCCGCTTAAGCAGCGGGTTGGACTAGATGACCTCGAAGGTCCCTTCCAACTCTGTTATATTCAAACTACCTATAGGAAACAGGTGAAATTTGCTGGTTGATTCTTTTATGGAAACATTTCCATACGGGATTTTATGCCTGTTGCAGCACTCATGCCCTCCTCACACCATTGCAAAACAAGGCATGCTCAATGCCCAGCATGTTTAAATCCTCGAGGGGCAGATGAATCCTTTTAATGGACTTGCAAAGTGGTTACTATGAAGACCTCCAGTCCTGGACGGCTTCTCTGCATTCCAGAGCCGGACCCTGAAGGGAATTGCATCCTCTGGCAATGATGGACTTGAAAGCATCTTCTCTGAAGGCATTAAAAAAAAATTGCATTATGGAAATATCTCACAAGGGCTTGGAAGTTTCCTTCTGGTTATCTTGTTTCTCTTTCCTTCTTTCTTTCTGTTCTTTCTTTCTTTCTTTCTCCAGCTTTTTCTATAACTGTCTGGTTTGGCTCTGCAACCCAACAAGACAGACAGAGACTCCAGAGGTTAATCAGCCCTCCCCACCCCCAAGACACTGCCACCGTCATAAATACGAGTCAGTTGCCAAGTGCCTGAATTTGGATCATATGAGTATGGGATGGTGATAAGTGTGACAAACAATTGTAAGGCACTTTTTTTCAGTCTGTTGTCACTTTGATTGGCCCCTAAATAAACTGTTGTATGTCGAGGGCTACCTGTATGTGGGCATTTAAGAGGTAGGTCATGTTTCTCCCCATCCATCTACCATCTGGGCTAATTTCTGAACGGGTTACCTCCAGGCATTGTGGGTGCCCCATCACTGCAGGTTTTCAAGAAGAGATGGTATAAGGGGGCTGGACTAGAAGACCTCCAAGGTCCCTTCCAACTCTGGTATTCTGTTAATTAACTGCTGGAAGTGTTTATCTCCAGACGCTGTGGGTGCTCCATCACAGGAAGTTTTTAAGAAGAGACGAGACATCCATTTGTCTGAAATGATATAGGGCCCCTGCTTGAGTACGGGGTCAGACTAGAAGACCTCCAAGGTCCCTTCCAACTCTGGTATTCTGTTAATTAATCAGCAGAACAGTTTGCCTCCAGATGCTGTGGGTGTTCCATCACTGTAGATTTTTAAGAAGAGACTGGGCAGCCATTTATGTGGGATAGTATAGGGTCTCCTGCTTGAGCAGGGGGTTGGACTAGAAGACCTCCAAGACCCCTTCCAACTCTTTATTCTGTTATTCTGTTCTGTTCTCTTTCCCTTCTTAATGAATTCATCAGATTAGAGGAAGTCCTCCGTTGGCGTCCAACGTCTGAAGCTTTCAGAAGGACAGACTTCCTTCCTCCCCTAGGGCCAAGGAGCCTCTTAAGCGTGAGAACAAGCAAGGATTGCAAACGGACCATCATCTGATCGCGTCAGCAATTTGGGTGACTTTGCCATCTGAAGCATTGAGACTCTGGATCGAAATGGGCAATTCGTCTCTTTTCTTTGTTGCAGGGTCTTCATCCAAAATGCATGAGGTTACCCGTCAGAGGGTCCATTAAAACAGCTGGAAACATGGGCGAGAGGGGAGGGAACGGAGGGAGAGAGGGAGGAAGGAGAGAATGGGAGACAGAGAAGAGAAATTGTGAGGAAGGGAGGGGGAAAAGGAGGGAGAAAGGGAAGGGAAAGGGAGGCAGGAAAGAAGAAAGAAAGAAAATAAAGGAAAGAAAGAGAGAAAGAAAGGAAAGAAAGAAAGAAAGAAAGAAAGAAAGAAAGAAAGAAAGAAAGAAAGAAAGAAAGAAAGAAAGAAAGAAAGAAAGAAAGAGAAAGACTGTAGGCAGGCAGAAGGGAAGGAAGAAGAGAGAGACGGAGAGAGAGGAAGAAAGAAAAAGAAAGAAAGAAAGAAAGAAAGAAAGAAAGAAAGAAAGAAAGAAAGAGAATGACTGTAACCAGGCAGGCAGAAAAAGAAAGGAGGAAGGAAAGAGGGAAGGAAGGAAGAAGAGAAAGAAAGAAAAAAACAGGGAAGGGAAGGAAGGACAGGAGGCAGCAGGCGGGTAGGAAGGTCTCATTCAAATGAAAAATACATTTTTCCTTGGATTTCGATTTGAATTAATTCACCGGGCTCACGTTTTAATCAGAGTCCCAAACATCAACTTTAATTACTGCCATTTCATTAGTTCAGCCTAAAATGAACTGGTTGAACTAATTGGCACTGAAGTCTGACTTTAATGAAATTGGGAACAAAGCAAATTAATCAAAGCTGAGCTTCTCCCCCAAATGGCTGAGAGGCAGGAATTCGCATTTCACACCCATAACACAAGTCAGGCTGTGCAGCAGGGACTTTACAGCAGGCTGCTGAAGAAAGTCCCTTTCCCCAGCCTCTCCCCACCTGACACCATCCGCGGAGGATGGAAATGGGGCAAAGTGCAGGGGCTTCCAACCCCGGGCCGATAACCACTATCAGGCCACGACTCATTCAGAACCGGGCCCTGCAACTGGTGGATGTTCACACTCGCAAAGCTCTGTTTGTGGAAGCGGCATGCACACCTGCACCCGCTGCTTATGGAAATTGTTGTCAGCCGTGGACCCCTCCAGCAGCCGAATCAGGGGAGTAGGAGATGTGGGAGTCAGGGTGGGCAGGAAGAGGGAATGGAGCTGGCAGAGAGAGGGGGGGAGAGGGAGAGGGAGGGAGGGGCAGAGCCTGGGCCGGCCGTCAGCCCTCAGATGGAGAGTCAACAGCCCCCAGGTCTGGAGGTGGCAGAAGAGGAAGAGGAGGAACAGCTGAGCCTGACACGCAGATGCACAGAAGGCAGAGGAGAGGAGAGCAGTGGAAATCTATGGGCCGGTCCTTGGGACGGAAGGGCCGCTGCTGCTAGCAAAGCCCCACCCTAGCTCTAGAGATAAAAGGCAGGGGGTGGACATGAAACCACAAAAACGGCTCTCCAGAGGCTGGAAACAGGCCTGTTCCCGGACTTCTGGGAGGTCCATTTTTCACCCTCCAGAGCCTCTGCGCAGGCCCTGCACTCACCTAGCATCCAAAATGAGCCTCATGGAGACTCTTGGGATGGGAGGGGCAGTGTGGGGCGGAGCCAGCTGGTCATTGGAACTACTGGTTCAGTGAATCAGATTAAAATTAAGATCCGGTTTACCTGAACCATTCCAAACCGGCTGAATCCCAACCCTGGACAGGACATGACCTTTAGGACATAATAGGATTGACCCACCACCATTACAATAGCAAGACACACAAAAGCCCCATCATTGCACAACCCCCAGGGGCATTTCAGGCATTTCACAACCCCCAGCAGCATTGCAGAAACCTCTAAAGATTCATCCACTCATTTAAGCAATTGGTCAGCTGTCCCAGAACTGTGGTTAGTTCTGCTCATCCATTAACGGGATCCTTCTTTCCAATCAGCCTCCATTCTATCTTCAGTACCTGTCTCCCAGCTAGGAACTGAACCAGATGCATTTTTTTCCTAGGACTTGTTCTTCCTTCTAGACATGATCCTTGTGGATCATAATGGATGGTCATTGTTGGTGGACTTCCAATTAGGAAGGACTCATCTGTGGTGGACTTCCAATTAGGAAGGACTCATGGCACTCGCTCTCTGGTAGGGAGGAATCATGTAAAAAGGGCAAGGCTTCATTCATACATACACAAAGAATAAAAAGGGAGAACAGTCACCATGTGCTTTACTGCTCAACTATTTAACTGTAACAGGAAACAGGAAACTCTACTTAGAACAAAAGAACATAGAGTATATACCATTGATCCAAATTTGTAAACACTGCCATCTATTGGTTGAATACTACTGTAGTTGTTGCATAGAAATATGTTCCAACAATGAATTCCAACAGGAGGGTGCTTCTCCTCCTTTCTTCTCCTCCTTCCATCCATCTCCTCCTCCTCTTCCTCTCCACAAACTGCCCTTCCTTCTGGCACTGATGATTCACTGGTTGTAGCTGCCATCTTGATTCTTTGGGCCCCTTCCAGTAGACACCTCTGCCTGGAGGCCAAGATCCCATCTCCATTATGTACATTCCCATCCCCATTATGTACATTATGAAAATAAGCCTGTTCTCTTCTTTTTTTAAATTCTCCCATTCATTTCTCAACCATTTTAACAGTCTTATTCTCCCATTAGCGCCTTTCAGTATCACTCCATTTGTTATCCTGTGCTTGGAATGGTGCGCTTTTAATTAATTTGTTATTTATTTGGCTTGGTTTTATTGTTTTATACCCTGCTTTGATTATTGCCTCCCACCACGAAAGTGTTGGGCTAGCAAGGAAACCATAAACATTTTAAGTAGGGAAATAAATGTCCTAGCAGGGGATTTTCCTAGAAAAGAGTCTAAGTAGGATGTCTTAAAGCAGAGATGATAAAGGGGGGGGGGGGAACCCTTGCAAACGATTCCAGTTAGGGGTGAAAAAAGGATGGAAACAGAGACCAAGCACCAAAGCACCAAAAATATTGTAAATTCTTAAACGGGGATCCAGTTCCAGAGCAGCTGGTGTAAAGAAAGCGAGAACTCAGAACTAGCAGATGGTCCAAAGACGTTTTAAGGACAACACAAAGGTATTTTTTTAGTTCAAAAGAAAAGGAAAAAAATTAATTGGTGCACCGGCTAGAAAATGCTAGCTGGTTTTCAGAAAATGATAGAACTCTTCTCTTTCTAATTCCATGTTTAACCCGTGGAACGGCTCGTCTCCAGAAGTTGTGGGTGCTCCATCACTGGAGGTCTTTAAAAAGAGAATGGACTGCCATTTGTGCCTGACATGGTGTAGGGTCCCCTGCTTGACCAGGAGGTTGGACTCGAAGACCCCCAAGATCCCTTTACAACTTTGTTAGTCTGTTAATTAATTAGTGAAATGCCTTGTCTCCAGAAGTTGTGGGTGCTCCATCATAGGAAGCTTTTAAGAAGAGAATGGACTGCCATTGTGTCTGAAATGTTATAGGGTCTCCTGCTTGAGTAGGGGGTGGAACTAGAAGACCTTCAAGGCCCCTTCCAGCTCTGGTGATAATGACGAGGACCAAATCTTGCTATACTAATTTTCTGTTTTCAAGAAAATGTTCCGTAATAGACGGGAGCAATGCTGTGTGAGTAATATATCTTGATTTGAAAAGTGCTTGACAAGGTGCCTATGATGTGTGAATAGCAAGCTAGTTGTGTGCGTGCTGGAAAGCATATGAACACTAAATGGATGAGTAACCCTCCTCAAAAAGTGTTCGTTAATAGGTCCTCACCAGATTGGAGAAGACACTTCAACATTTTTATTAATGACTTGGATGAAGGTGTGAAGCGTGGTGGAATGTAGTCTGGATTCCCAGCAGGTGGGGGCTGCATTCCAGAGGGGAAAAGGACAGCCAAGTTTTAGATAGTTTGGTTGGGAGAAAGAGAGTTAAGACAGCGGCCCTCTAGCTATTCTCAGAATATGTATCTTTAATGATGCCAGCAGTTGCTTTCGTTTGGCAAGATTTCTGTTTATACTCAAAGGTGCTGTTGGAAAGACAACCGGACTTCCTTGGAGTTGTCTTTTTTTCCCCTGAAAATATTTTGCTTCGGTTCTTCTGAAGAAGCTTCTTGAATGAGAAATGAAACTTTTTCAAGGGAAGCAAAAAGCAAAAAAGACAAATTGCCTTTTGAAAAAGCACCTTTGGGACAAGAATGACCTGCATGGATCACCATAGACGGAAATGTGGGTCATGGAAGAATACCAAATCCTTTTCTTCATGGGCTCAGCATGCACGATGGATGCTGGTGCACAGAAAGCAGACTCAGACCAATTCCTAAAGTTAAGGACCATTCAGAAGGCCAAAGAGCAGATCCACACCCATTAGGCAAGACTACTTTTCCTCCTGCTGAGTGAGAAGTGCCCAAAAGATGCCCTAATTAATTTACGAGCCTCGAGACAAAGTTCAAAAGAAATCCAGTCATTTATTAGGATCAACATTTTAGCATGTTCTTCTGCGGAGCCGAAACTGATTTCTGGTTAATGGTCTTTGCACTTTACTCCTAACTCTCCCCTCCCTCAGTCTGTGTCATAAATCATATCCACCAACGAGGTTGTAGAAATATGAGATCCGACTCTGGCCGAAGGTATGCATGGAATCCTCCCTCCAATGTCAACTTGATAATAGTCATGGTAACCCTTTACAAGTTGACACCGAGTTTTATGAAGTGAGGAGACAATTCTGGGTCCTTAGTGCTCTCTGAGCTTGTTTGTTTTCTTGCAGATATTTCATTACCCTGCTAGGTAACATCATCAGGGCTACAAGGGAGTGGGGTTTGTGGAGGGGGAGGAAGAGAAGGAGGAGGAGACGACAATGACTCTGAGGTCCTTGGTGCTCTCTGAGCTTGCTTGTTTTCTTGCAGACATTTCATGACGCAACTAGGTAACATCATCAGTGCTACAAGGGAGTGGGGTTTGCTCTCTGTTTCTATACGTGTTGGTGGGAGTGTTCTTGTTAAGTGTTTATTTGAGTTGGTAGTTCCTTGACTGGGGTATTTTTTAACTTCTTGATTGTTGATCTACTCTTCCTCTTGGTGTTCATCTCTGCTCATCTGATAGTTGATTGAGGAGATGTTGGTCTTTTTGCTTCCTTTCTGGGTTTTTCATTCCCTCTTTTGAATGGTGTGTAGCTGCTGTTTGTCTCTATGTGCCTGTTGATGGTTGATTCATTTGAGTGCCAGGATTCCAGGTATTCTCTAACATTTTGTATTTGGATTAACTAGGATGCTCATAGTTTCCCAATTAAAACTGTAGTTGCATCTTTCCATGTGTTGGGCATTTAAAGAGCTTCCATCATGTCTTGTGACTGCCAGTTGATGTGCATGAATGCAAACTGGTAATCTTCTGGCATCTCCAACAACTCGCCACAGTCATCTCAATCAACCAGTGGAATTAACCAGTGAATTAACAATTAATTAATTAACAATTAAGCGGTGGAACAACTTGCCTCCAGGAGTTGTGGGTGCTACATTATTGAATTTTTTTCAAGAAGAGACTGGACAGTCACTTATCTGAAATAGTATAGGATCTCTTGATTGAGCAAGGGGCTGGACTAGAGGACCACCAAAGGTCCCTTCCAGTTCTATTTTATTTGATTGATTGATCTCACTGGGGGTCAATTCCACTCAGGAAAATACGATAAATACTATCTACCATTATTTCTTCCTTATTTTCATTTTTTGTCAAAGAAACGGTGCCAAATAATATTTATTACATTGAGTTATCCTTCATGGAATTGTTCCGTGTGAAGTTATTCCCTTGGTGAGTTGACTGTGGCGAGTTGCCCCATTTTGGTCTTCCTCCTGATTGTTCTAGGACTCTGCAGTTAAGAATTTAAGAATACTGTATTGTCATTGTACCTATATACACAGTATACCCATACAATGAAATTCACATAACACCAAGAGACCAGTCCCAACACACATGACAATTCCCCGCCCCTAACCCACCCAAGCATCCACACAACAGACCACGTAGTGCCGTCCAATAGCTCACGGATGGTGGCCCTTTAGTTCATTCTTGAGTGCAATGATAGCTCTGGGCTAAAAGCTATTCAGGAGACGTGTGGTCCGAGTTTTAATTCTTCTGTATCTTCTGCCAGAAGGCAACAGTCTAAACAGATTGCAAGCAGGATGGGAAGAGTCTCCGAGAATGTTGTGCGACTTCCTCAAACAGCGAGATGCGAAGATGTCATCCAGGGTTGGTAGCTGGAGCCTGGTGATATTCTGGGCAGTTATATTCTGAGTTGAATCCAGTTGAACCCTGACTGGCAAATATTATCTTCTATGGGAAAATAATTGAAGCCATAGTAGATTAAGCTCCAGTTTTTCTCCTGTTCTGCAGATTAACTGCAGGTAGATAGAGATGTTTTATAACGGCCATTGGTTTTGAAAGAGTAGTTACATTGGTTCCTATCAGCTATTTGAACATCTCAGACAGATACAGATTAACAGAGTGGGGAGGGAACTTGTAGGTCATCTAGTCCAACCCCCTGCCCAAGCAGGAGACCCTACACCATTTCTGACAGATGTCAGTCCAGTCTCTTCTTGAAAGCCTCCAGTGATGAAAGCTCCCACAACTTCTGAAGGCAACTTCAGTTCCATTGGTTGATTGTTCTCATTGTCAGAAAACGTCTCCTTATTTCCAGGTTGAATCTCTCCTTGGTCAGCTTCCATCCATTATTTCTTGTGTGGCCTTCGGGTGCTTTGGAAAATAGCTTGACCCCTTCCACTCTGTTGCAACCCCCAAATATTGGAAGACTGCTATCCTGTCTCCCCTGGTCCTTTCCTTCACTAGACTAGCCATGCCCTGCAACCGTTCATCGTATGTTTTAGCCTCCAGTCCCAGTCATTAGTTTCCACCCATTGCTTCTTGCCCTGCTTTCAGGTGTTTTGGAAAATAGGTTGACCCCTTCTTCTCTGCAACAGCCCCTCAAATATTGGAAGGCTGCCATCATGCCTCCCCTGGTCCTTCTCTTCATTAGACCAGCCATGCCCAGTTCCTGCAACCGTTCTTCGTATGTTTTAGCCTCCAGTCCCCTCATCCTGGTTACTCTTCTCTGCCCTCTTTCTAGAGTCTCCACATCTTTTTTATAGTGTGGTGACCAACACTGGATGCATTACTCTAGGAACAGGAAATAGGAAATAAACCCTATTTCAAATCTTCTGAATCCCATCTCCCTCCGGAAAAAAAAAATCATCCCCAACACATCCGCTAAAAAGCAGGAGCAAAATCAGCCATCCCCAAAGTGGCAGCTTTTCTAGACATTTGTCTTTCTTCTTTCCTTTTTCATTTTATTGTTCTTTAATAGTTCAAATACAAAAGGTGTCCAGGGAAGCTTTGGGTGGTCTCCCAATGCCAATAAATAATTAAGGGGTTTGGGAGGGAAATTAACACAAGAAGCAAGAGATTAGGACACTTTACAAGGCAATCAAATTTGGTCACCCTTTATTAGCTATATTAATCGTGTTTTCTTAATAGATCCCCCTCAGCTACAGTACATAAAGACCAATTTGGAATATGAATGTCTAAACGTTCTGTCTTCCTTATCAAGACTGAATTAATTTGTGTGGGCAAATGTATTTAATATGAGCCAAGCTGGATTCCTGGTCAATACATGGCCTTATGCTTGATTTCCCCCCCCCCCAATGCTCTGATATAATGTATAGATAATACAATAGCAGAGTTGGAAGGGACCTTGGAGGTCTTCTAGTCCAACCCCCTGCCTAGGCAGGAGACCCTATACCGTTTCAGACAAATGCTATCCAACATCTTCTTAAAAACTTCCAGTGTTGGGGCATTCACAACTTCTGGAGGCAATTTCTGTTCCTCTGATTAATTGTTCTAACTGTCAGGAAATTTCTCCTTAGTTCTAAGTTGCTTCTCTCCTTGATTAGTTTCCACCCATTGCTTCTTGTCCTACCCTGAGGTGCCTTGGAGAATAGTTTGACTCCTTCTTCTTTGGGGCTGCCCCTGAGTTATTGGAAGACTGCTATCATGTCTCCCCTAGTCTTTCTTTTCATTAAACTAGACATACCCAGTTCCTACAACCGTTCTTCATATATTTTGGTCTCCCTTAATCCTCTTTGTTGCTCTTCTCTGCACTCTTTCTAGAATCTCCACATCTTTTCTATATCGTGGGGACCAAAACTGGATGCAGGATTTCAAGTGTGGCCTCACCAAGGCATTATAAAGTGGTATTAACCCTTCACGTGATCTTGATTCTATCCCTCTGTTGATGCAGCCTAGAACTGTGTTGGCTTTTTTGGCAGCTGCTGCACACGGCTGGCTCATATTTAAACGGTTGTCCACTAAGACTCCAAGATCCCTTTCACAGTTACTACTGTTGAGCAAGGTACCATCTATTCTGTACCTGTGCATTTCGTTTTTCTTGCCTAAATGTAGAACCTTACTCTTTTCACCATTGAATTTAATTTTATTAGATAGTGCCCAATGTTCAAGTTTGTCAAGATCCTTCTGTATCTTTAGCCTGTCTTCTGGAGTGTTGGCTATTCCTGCCAGCTTGGTGTTATCTGCAAATTTGATGAGTTCCCCATTTATTCCCTCATCCAAATCATTGATGAAGATGTTGAAGTGTACTGGGCCCAAAACAGAGCCTTGGGGTACTCCACTGCATACTTCCCTTGGTGGTCTTCCATCCAACTACTAACTAGGTTTATCCTGCTTAGCTTTCCTGATAAAATCAGTTCAAATCAGGAGATCAAATTATCTCCTTCGGTTTAGAGCTCTTGGTTCTATTCTATTCTATTCTATTCCATTCCATTCTATTCCTAATTCTTTATTCTATTTTATTGTGTTTTCTATTCCATTCTAATTTCTATTCTATTCTCTATTCTAGCCTCTATTCTATTCTAATTTAATTCTCTATTCTATTCTATTCCTATTCTATTCTACTCCTATTCCTATCTACTCTACCCTACCCATCCCTACACTTCCCTACCCTTCTATACCCTACTCTTCCCTTGCCTACCCTACCCTTCCCCACCCATTCCTACCCTTCTTTTCCCTTCCCTTCCCTACCCTACTCTTCCATACCCTACCCTACCCTACCCTTCCCTACCCTACCCTACCCTACCCTATCCTATCCTATCCTATCCTATCCTATCCTGTTCATCTCCAAATCCCCTTGATTAATCCTCCTGCCTTCCCCAAGGTCAGCAGCTGTCAACTCCTTTCTACCATCCACTTTCCATTCAACACAAGAAAGAGCTTTTCCCCGGCTGTGATTTGACCAGGGCAGGTGGAGCATGGCATTTAACCAAGAAGGATGCCAACCTGCAGTAACGTTGGCATCTTTCCGTAGGGAACTGAACCACGCTCCCTGCACCTAGAAAGGCAGGCACAACCCCCAAGGACCCCCGAGCAGGAGCCTCCCTTCTCCCTTCCTCCATCCCCAGCAAGTTCGAATCCCACTTTGGGAGATGTACAGATGTGCAAAGCCTGGCGTCTTTTATCCGGAGCTTTCAAATGCTCCATGGGGAAGCGGTTCCATTTGTCTTCCGCCCGGCCTGAAAGCAAGATAGATTTTCATTAGCAGAATCGGTAATGAACATATGGCATGAGAGTTTTAATCTTGCCTTCCTCCGATAATTACGGATGGCAGGGGGGCAGGAAGGCAGGCAAGAGGCGCAGATGGCGTTAGCTGGCCTCCGTGCCACCACCTGGGAGAAATATCGCCAGATCAGCCCTGGAAGGCTTTGCCAACACGTCTGTCGGGCAGGGGGGGGAGCTGAAATGCCCCTTGCAGAAAAGAGAATACCAGAGATGGAGGGGACCTTAGAGGTCTTCTAGTCCAACCCCTTGCACAAGCAGGAGACCCTCTCTACTATTTAGGACAAATTATTATCCAATCTCTTTTTAAAACTCTGCAATGATAGAACAACCACAATTTCTGGAGTCGTTTCTCTGGTTAAGTGTTCTGTCACGAAATTGCTCCTTAGTTCTAAGTTGGTTCTTTCCTTGATACGTTTCCATCCATTTCCTGACTTATAACAAAATGGGGGTTTCATGGCTAAGATGAGCGATACCAGCCCATCACGAAAGGAAAGAGAAGGAGAAAGGGAAAGAAAGAAAGAGAAAGCGAGAGTGGAGGGAAGGAAGGAAGGAAAGTGGGTGGGAGGGAGGGATGGAGAAAGGAAGGAAGGAAATGGAAGAGAACACAGGTGGGTTGCTCCCGATTTGGCCAAACTGGTAGTGGAATTCAGGCCTGGGTTAGCAGAACCGGCAGTGACCCAGGCCTGCCAGGCCCCCGAACTGGTTCCCTCACTGCCGCTGGGCCGCTGCCATGTTGGTTTTTAGTGAGCAGTTCACTGTAAATTGTTCTGGGCATGCACAAAGAACAATTGACAACGAACAGGGCACGCGCACAAGCGAAGTAATGGCCCACCTGCGTTGGGTGCCGGTTGCAAACTGGTACTAAAACCAGCACAACCACCCCTGGAAGGGAGGGAGGATATGGGAGGAAGGAAATCGGAGGGAGGAAATGGAAGGGAGGAAGGAGGGAAATGGGAGGGAGAGAGGGAGGAAATGGGAGGGGGAGGAAATGGAAGGGAGGAAGGAAATGAGAGGGAGGGAGGGAGGAAATGGGAGGGAGGGAGGAAATGGAAGGAAGGAAGGAAGGAAATGGGAAGGAGGAAGGAAATGGAAGGGAGGGAGGAAGGGAGGAAGGAAATGGGAGGGAGGGAGGAAGGAAATGGGAGAGAGGGAGGGAGGAAGGAAATGGGAGGGAGGGAGGAAATGGGAGGGAGGGAGGAAATGGAAGGGAGGGAGGAAGGAAGGAGGGAAATGGGAGGGAGGGAGGAAATGGGAGGGGGAGGAAATGGAAGGGAGGGAGGAAGGAAGGAAATGGGAGGGAGGAAATGGAAGGGAGGAAGGAAGGAAGGAAATGGGAGGGAGGAAGGAAGGAAATGGGAGGGAGGAAGGAAAGAAGGAAGGAAATGGAAGGGAGGGAGGAGGGAAATGGGAGGGAGGGAGGAAATGGAAGGGAGGAAGGAAATGGGAGGGAGGGAGGAAATGGAAGGGAGGAAGGAAGGAAGGAAGGAAGGAAGGAAGGAAGGAAGGAAGGAAGGAAGGAAGGAAGGAAGGAAATGGGAGGGAGGAAGAAAGGAAATGGGAGGGAGGGAGGAAAGAAGGAAGGAAATGGGAGGGAGGGAGGAGGGAAATGGGAGGGAGGGAGGAAATGGAAGGGAGGAAGGAAGGAAATGGGAGGGAGGGAGGAAATGGGAGGGAGGGAGGAAGAAAATGGAAGGGAGGGAGGAAGGGAGGGAGGAAATGGGAGGGAGGGAGGAAATGGAAGGAAGGAAATGGGAAGGAGGGAAGAAGGATGGAAATGGAAGGGAGGGCGGAAGGAAGGAAGGAGGGAGAAAAAAGAAAAAAAACGAAAGGAAGGCTAAGGAAAGGCATAAATTTGCTTAAAAGCTCTCTGCTCTTTAACGAAATTGACACCTTCCTCCATTTGCAAAATTACTGCCGCGTAACAAGCGCAGACAAAGCATAAAACGACCTGAAAGCTCTTTGCGCTGAATGCCATTTCCAGGCCCGGCCAGGCAGACGCTCTTGGGAAGGTCACACGGAGGGGTGGGCGCAGATCCCCCCACCCACCCACCCCGCCTGTCCTCCTGTCGTTCTGCTGCAGAATAGCTGCTTTGGGATCGGCAGCTGCTCCTGGACACCCACCTAAGAGGAAACCCCACCCCCGGGAGAGACCCTAGAAGAAAGGAAGGCCAAGGCTCCCTGGCGTCTGCATTTGGCTGCCCCGAGAGGACCAGGGAAAAATAGGGAAGAGCAAAACACACCTCAGGCCTGCAAGCCCTCTTTTCTTTTTGGGTCTTTGGCCTGCCACACTTTCTATTCTTCTACTATGCCTTTTCTATGGTGGGAAAATGGGAGGGGGGATTGTAGGGAGTTAGATGATATGTAGCCATAACAAAATTCTTTCTAGAAAGCCAAGGTCATCCTTTGTCTTTGCATCTCTGCACCTGTTCGGAACTGGATGGGTGGAGCTGCCAGCATGGCAGTGGGAGATTGGACCATAGGATGGACTGTTTGGTGTGGGGGGGAAATCTTGAACTTTCAACTGGGTGGGGAAAATCGGGAAGCTTTCAGATTCGGGTTTTCCCAGATGTGCCAACAAGGCTCTCTTCATCAATTGGAACTTTGAGCAATCCTTTGCCTCGGACTCTGATTTACTTTTGGATGCTATCTGGAATCCTGACACACACATTCCAACAATTTCAAAAAGAAAAGGAAGCACAAATAGTCCTTGACTTATCGCAATTCATTTAATGACCGTTGAAAGTTACGAGGGCAGTGAAAAAAGGGACATTATCAGTTTTCGCACTTACGACCATTGCAGATATTTCCCGCAGTCACGTGATCAAAATTCAGACACGGTCACAGTATTCCTGGGATCACATGACCACACGGTGACCTTCAGCCCAGCGACCTCCATGAGGAAGCCAGATTCACTTCAGGTTTCTGAAGTGAGTTTTGCCCCGTTTTACGACCTTTCTTGCCACGGTTGTTCAGCGAATCACTGCAGCTGTTCCGTTAGTCGCCTGGTTGTTAAGTGAATCAGGCTTCCCCGTGGACTTTGCTCATCAGAAGGTGGCCCAAAGGGATGGTGTGACGCTGCAACAGTCACAAGTATGAGTCAGTTGCCAAGCCTCTGAATTTTGTTCACATCACATCCCAATTTTAATGTTGCAACGGTCGTAAGTGTGAAAAAGGGTCACTTTTTTCAGTGCTGATGTAACTTCACTAAACAAACGGTTGTATGTCAAGTACTTCCTGTAGGCCATTCCTTGGAGCTGCTTTCTGCTGAATTCCTTGCACCGGTCAAGGTGGGGTGAGACACGATGACCTCAAGGGAACCTTCTGTATTCCATGCAGAGCCTGATAATAACTTCCCCCGATTTTATTCCCATTGCCTTTGCCGATTGCTGTTTTTGTGTTCCCGGTGCGTTTATTTTCATGATATCTTTATTCACAAGGCCACAATATTAGTTCCTCCTTTCTGCCCTCCTCTGTCATTATGCTGTGGATGATGGGATTAGAGCTGTTTGGGAAATAGCCCTAATTGTTCTCCTGCAGTCGTTCAGCAATGCAATATTCTGCTTTTATCTTCCCTGTTTGGAGCTCAAGGGGACCGCTGGAGCTTCTTTGGGTTGCAATTTTGAATCTGTTGCTCCCTTTCTCTGAGTGAGCTTTACTCTTTGGGGTGCCATTTCCAACCCTTTTATAACAGGCCTGCACCTCCGTGGCAGAGCAAAGCACGGGAGCCGAAGAAGCTTCTCGGAGGAGAAGTGAAACGTCGTCAAAGAAAAAAAAACAAGAAAAGTCCAGTTGCCTCTTGAAAAAGCACCTTTGGGACAACGAAGACCTGGAGGACGGAGAATCTCAATAGACACAAAGAGATGGAGGGTTGGAGGGAAGGCAGGCAAGCAGGGAAGGGAAGGAAAGGAAAAGAAAGGAAAGGAAAGGAAAGTCTTTTTCAAGGTCACCTAAATAAATACCATCTCCACAAATGCTTCGGTTTTAGAAACTTCTTATCAAGCAATGAGAGAGAGAGAGACACAGAGAGACAGAGACAGAGAGAGAGAGAGAGAGAAAGAAAGCTTGGGGGGGAAATTTTTGGACATGGGATTGAACTAGAGAAATGGGAGAAATTGTGGTTTCAAAATGATAAAATTACAATGTCAACAGCTTATAAGGAACATTTGTATAAGATGTTTTACAGGTGGCACCTACCCCCAACGAGAATAGCAAGAATGTCCAAGAACAAGCCGGAAAAGTGTTGGAAATGTCATCAGACACCAGGATCACATTACCACATGTGGTGGACTTGCATAGAAGCTAAAAGGTATTGGACTAAAATCCACATGTGGTTGGAGAAAATGACACAGAAATGCATATAGTTTAAACCAGAGACTTTTTAATTGGGTATTTTACCAGATACATACAATAAAGACTTGAAATATTTGATCGTAAATATTTTAACGACAGCTAGAATTATATTTGCAAAAAAATGGAAAAATGAGAAAATACCAACGCAGGAGGAAGTTATTCGAAAAACAATGGAATGTGCTGAAATGAGTAAATTGACATTTGAAATCAGAGAACAAGAGGATGAACAATTTTTTTAAGATTTGGGACTTGTTCTATAAATGGATACAATTACCACAATCTTGAATTGTAATAATAGAATGTGATAGGAGATATCATTAAAATATATTACTATTATACAGATTATATAGATTTATAACGATGTAATGGAATATTCGTATATATATGAATTGAATATTTAGAATATCTTGTTTAAAATGAAGAAATAATAATTGTAGTTGAATATATGAGACACAATGATAAAGATGTATTTATATAAATTTGATAGATATTTTATGATTTTACATACAATTGAAAGTAATGATACACAAATATAAAATGTTGGTGAACCTTTTTTTTAATACTGCAAGAAATACCAGAATAAGAAAGATGATACTATAAAGATATGTTATTATTAAATAGATTTATAATGATGTAACAGATAGTTGGCATACATATGAATTTAATTCTTAGAATACATGTCTAAAAGGAAGGAGTTATAAGAGTAAACTGAATATATGATTTACATAGAAAACAATGTACTCCTGTATATTGGGTTGATAATTATTGATTTTATACACAATTGAAAGCAGTGATGCACAAATATTTGTGACCAAATGACATGCTAAACACATATGTAATTGATGATATTTTTATGTTATATGTATGTTTGTTTTTGTTTGTTTAAAAATAAAAAAAATTCTAATAAAAAAAGAAAGAAAAAGAAAGAAAGGGAAAGAAAGAAAGAAAGAAAGAAAGAAAGGGAAAGAAAGAAAGAAAGAAAGGGAAAGAAAGAAAGAAAGAAAGAAAGAAAGAAAGAAAGAAAGAAAGAAAGAAAGAAAATTGGTAGAGAATAATGTCTAATCCTCTAATAGTAACTCAGACAAAGATCTTTGAGTCTCTGTACTAAGTACAAAGTGGTGATATATCTATATCTAATCTATATTATATTCTTACTACTACTATATTCTTCTTCAAAGAAAAAGCAACTGGACTTTCTGGTTTTTACAATGCAATACAATAGAAGAGTTGGAAGGGACGTTGGAGGTCTTCTAGTCCAACCCCCTGCCCAGGCAGGAGACCCTATACCGTTCCAGACAGATGGCTATCCAACATCTTCTTAAAGACTTCCAGTGTTGGGGCATTCACCTGAGATATTGGAAGACTGCTATCCTGTCTCCCCTAGTCCTTCTTTTCAAATGTTTTCTTTGAAGACATTTCGCTTCTCCTCCCAGAAGCCTCTTCAGCTCTGGGTGGACACACAGATTAATCAGTGGAACAGCTTGCCTCCTGGAGATGTGGGTGCTCCATCACTGGAGGCTTTCAAGAAGAGCCTGCACAAGCACTAGTCCAGGAAGGTATTAAGACTCCTGACCTGGTCATGGGGTTGGACTAGAAGACCTCCAAGATCCCTTCCAGCCTTAGGATTCTATGAGATAGATAAGATGCATATGATCAGCAGACAGACAAGATAGAAGAGGGATGGATGGATGGACGGATGGATGGACAAACATACATATTAATCAATGGAACAGCTTGCCTCCAGACGTTGTGGATTCTCCATCACTGGAGGCTTTCAAGTAAAGCCTGCACAAGTGTCTGTGATGGTATAAAGACTCCTGATCTGGAGAAAGGATTGGGACTAGAGGGCCTCCAAGGTCCCTTTTCAGCTCTAGGATTCTAGGAGAGAAATAAGATGCATATGAGATAGATGATAGATAGATGATAGATAGATAGATAGATAGATAGATAGATAGATAGATAGATAGATGATAGATAGATGATAGATAGATAGATAGATAGATAGATAGACAGATAGACAGACAGACAGAATTAGAGAGAGAGAAAGAGATGATAGAGATAGATAGATAGATGATAGATAGATAGATAGATAGATAGATAGATAGATAGATAGATAGATAGATAGATGATAGATAGATAGATAGATAGATAGATAGATAGATAGATAGATAGATGTTAGATAGATAGATAGATAGATAGATAGATAGATAGATAGATAGATAGATAGATAGATGATGGACGGACGGACAGACAGACAGACAGACAGACAGACAGACAGACAGACAGACAGAAAATGGATGGGTGGATGGTTGGACAGACATACTGATTAATCAGTTGAACAGCTTGCCTCCAGAAGTTGTCAATGTTCCATCACTGGAGGTTTTCAAGAAGAGATTGGACAGCTGTTTGACTGGGATAGTATAAGGACTCCCGCATTGGGCTGGGGGTTGGACTAGAAGACCTCCAAGGGCCCTTCCAGCCCTAGGATTCTATGGTTTTGTCCTTATGCCCAATGGATTGGAGACCTTTCTCTGCCCAGCCAGCCAAGAAATTTCTCTGCAAATGCTCCTCTGGCAAATGAAGCCTTTCTTCAGTTAGAAATCATCTCCAATGGTTTAATTACCTTGACCAGGCTGCTTATGATTGGACTTCTGGCCCTCTTCCGCAGCCTTCATCTCGCTGGCAGCCGATTTGAAAAGGTTTTAGGCCCATTGCTTTTATTGATTTTGCTTCCCTGCGTGGACTTGGCTGCTGAAAATGACTCATAATCAACAATGATGAAGAATGAGAATGAAGGACACTGGAGGTGCCAACTATCCCAGCCTCCCCAGGCAGGGAGTTCTCTACATGCATTCTCCGGGCACAGGGGGTGGGGGCAATTGCTCCAAAGCCCAGATAGATTGATTTCCGTGTGGTAGTGTAGAATTTGGTTATCTTATTGAACAGGCTGTGCTGGGATTTGGAAGCTACCAACGTCTAGCCCGCGTGTAGGCAATGTGTGGCTCCCGAGCCACATGCGGCTCTTTTGTCCCCCTGCTGTGGCTCCCTGTCAGCTGGCTGGCCCTGCCCCTCACCCTCCCCTCCCAGTCACTCCTCGCATGGCCTGAGAAGGTAAGGGTGACGGCGGGAATGGAGACTCCCTCCATATTCCAAAGCGGGAGGGAAGCACCCCTGTACTTGCCTCTTACCTCACGGGAGCTGATTTATTTAGAATAGAATAACAGAGTTGGAAGAGACCTTGGAGGTCTTCTAGTCCAACCCCCTGTCTAGACAGGAAACCTTATACCATTTCAGACAAATGGTTGTCCAATCTCTTCTTAAAAATTTCCAATGTTGCATTCACAACTTCTGGAGGCAAGCTGTGCCACTGATTAATTGTTTTAACTGTCAGGAAGTTTCTCCTCAGTTCTAAGTTGCTTCTCTCCTTGATTAGTTTCCACCCATTGCTTCTTGTTCTACCCTCAGGTGCCTTGGAGAATACTTTGACTCCCTCTTCTTACTGACAACCCCTGAGATATTGGAAGACTGCTATCATGTCTCCCCTAGTCCTTCTTTCTATTAAACTAGACATGCCCAGTTCCTGCAACCGTTTTTCATATGTTTTAGTCTCCAGTCCCCTAATCCTCTTTGTTGCTCTTCTCTGCACTCTTTCTAGAGTCTCCACATCTTTTCTACATCACGGCGACCAAACCTGAATGCCGTATTCCAAGTGTGTCCTTACCAAGGCCTTATAAAGTGGTATCAACACTTCACGTGATCTTGATTCCATCCCTCTGTTGATGCAGCCTAGAACTGTGTTGGCTTTTTTGGCAGCTGCTGCACACGGCTGGCTCCTATTTAAATGGTTGTCCACTAGGACTCCAAGACCCCTTTCACAGTTACTACGATTGAGCAAGGTACCACCTATACTGTACCTGTGCATTTTGTACAGTTTAAGGTTGAACCTGTGGAGTTTGAGGATATACCAATGGAGTCAGGTAGAGCATTCCAGGCGCTGACTACTCTGTGGACGTTGTAGCAGATAATTTTGGGAACTTTGCTTAGGTCAGATCGTGAGTGGTGTAATTCCAGATTGTCCAAGCCCAAGATTTCGAGTGGCATAAGGCACCTTCTTCCAGCGCTTCTTGGTGCTGCACTCACCTTGATCTGCAACTTGATCTCCGCCCTGAGACATTAGCATGGCCTGGCTGCAGCCAATGCTCAGTGTCATAATGGGCTCCAGGAGGAGGAGGGGATGCCGTCTCCCCTATTGTGGAGCTGCGCAAAATGAAAGCCACCCGTGCTGGAAAATCCACAACTTCTGGAGGCAAATTGTTCCATTGGTTAATTCACCTCACTGTCAGGAGATTTCTCCTTAGTGCTAGGTTGCTTGTCTCCTTGATAACAGATAACAGATTAACAGAGTTGGAACTTGTAGGTCATCTAGTCCATCCCCCAACCCAAGCAGGAGACCCTACACCCGTGATGGCGAACCTATGGCACGCGTGCCACAGGCGGCACGCGGAGCCATTTCTGAGGGCACGCGAGGCATTGCCCTGTCAGCTCCAGTGCGCATGCACCCGCTGGCCAGCTGATTTTCGATAGTTTTTTTAATCTCCGGAGGATTCCCTGAAGCCTCCAAAGGGCGAAAAACAGCCCAATGCAAACCAGAAATGAGGAGAGAGCTGCCGGAACGGGGGAAAGACAAGCGGCAAGAGGCTTCTTTCACTCGTGCTGGCTGCTCTGTTCCCCCCTCCTCCCCTGCTACTAAAAAGGATCCTGCCCGATCGCTTGAATCCACAGGGAAATGAGGAGAGTTGCCAGCAGGGGGGAGGGGGAGAAGACAAGCGGCAAGGAAAGAGGCTTCTTTCACTCGTGCTGGCTGCTCTGTTCCCCCCTCCTCCCCTGCTACTAAAAAGGATCCTGCCAGATCGCTTGAATCCACAGGGAAATGAGAGAGCTGCCAGCACGAGTGAAAGAAGCCTCTTTTCTTGCCGCTTGTCTTTCCCCCATGCTGGCTGCTCTGTTCCCCCCCTCCCCCCTGCTACTAAAAAGGATCCTGCCCGATCGCTTGAATCCACAGGGAAATGAGAGAGCTGCCAGCACGGGGGAGAGAAGCGGCAAGGAAAGAGGCTTCTTTCACTCGTGCTGGCTGCTCTGTTTCCCCCCCTGCTACTAAAAAGGATCCTGCCCGATCGCTTGAATCCACAGGGAAATGAGAGAGCTGCCAGCACGGGGGAGACAAGCGCCAAGGAAAGAGGCTTCTTTCACTCGTGCTGGCTGCTCTGTTCCCCCCTCCCCCCTGCTACTAAAAAGGATCCTGCCCGATCGCTTGAATCCACAGGGAAATGAGAGAGCTGCCAGCAGGGGGGAAGACAAGCAGTAAGGAAAGAAGAAAAGAGGCTTCTTTCACTCAACGTGGCTGCTGTTGCCCTTTTCTCCATTTCAGTGCTAGGGCATCGAGGTTGCCCCACCCACCATCGCCCAGGTCCTCGCTTCTCCCAAACATTTCTTTGCCTACCTGATTTCCAGCTCCATCGCGTTTCTTGCCATCGTGTGCAGAGAAACAAAGTTTGTGGGACTAAAACAAAACTTCAATCAATTACAACTTGTGGGGGGGGAGGGGAAGAGATCTTGCAAAGTTGGAATTGATTGATTGAAAGGAGTTTTTTTTTAGTCCCACAAACTTTGTTTTCCTGTCCAAAACGGCAAGAAACACGATGGAAAAATGCTACGGAGGGGAAATTAAATAGGCAAAGAAATGCTTGGGAGAAGCAAGGACCTGGGCGATGGGGGTGGGGCAGGCTCCATGGAGTGGTGCTGAAATGGAGAAAAGGGCAACAGAGCAGCCACCTTGAGGGGGGGAAAGCTGCTTTTCCTTATTTCCTTGCTACTTGTCTTTCCCTCATGCAGAGTGGTCTCTTCCTCATTTCCCTTCGGACTGCAGTGACCAGGCAGGATCCTCTGTGCTAGCACGGGGGAGGAGGGGAAACAGAGCATCCACCTTGAGGGAAAAAAGCTGCCCCTTTACAGGGTAGGGCAGAGGAATTTGGGAAATATCTGCAGGATAAAGTCGCTCAAATCCGGAAGGATTGGGTCCCCTTCAGTGGCCCAGTCGAGACGTCCGTGGCGAGTCTTGAGAAACCTTTCTGGGAGGAGTTTGACTTGGTTGTCATCGAGGATTTGGACAGATTGCGTGGACGACTGCGACCTACCACATGTTTACTGGACCCGTGTCCCTCCTGGCTTGTACTGGCATCCTGGGAGGTTACACGGGACTGGCTCCTGGGCCTAGTGAACGCTTTGTTGGGTGAGGGGTCTCTTCCGGCCGCCTTGAAAGAGGCGGTGGTGAGACCCTTGCTCAAGAAGCCTTCCCTGGACCCTACGGAGCTGGCCAATTATCGTCCTGTCTCCAACCTTCCCTTTCTGGCGAAGGTTGTAGAGAGTGTGGTGGCTTCTCAGTTTCCACGACATCTGGAGGAGAATGATTATCTAGACCCGCGCCAGTCCGGCTTTCGCCCCGGGCACAGCACAGAGACGGCCTTGGTCGCGTTGGTAGATGATCTCTGGAGGGCCAGAGATAGGGGTTGTTCCTCTATCCTGGTCCTATTAGACCTCTCGGCGGCTTTTGATACCATCGACCATGGTATCCTGTTGCACCGACTGGAGGGGTTGGGGGTCCGGGGCACCGTTTTACGGTGGTTCGGCTCCTACCTTTCTGGCCGGACGCAACGTGTGTTGGCAGGGGAGCAGAGGTCGACCCTAAGCCCCCTTACTTGTGGGGTGCCACAGGGGTCGGTCCTCTCGCCACTCCTGTTCAACACATACAAGAAGCCGCTGGGCGAGATCATCCGTGGTTTCGGGGTGGGATATCATCTGTACGCTGATGATACTCAGCTGTACATTTCCACCCCGAACCACCCCAACGAGGCCGTCGAAGTGATGTCCCGGTGTGTGGAAGCCGTACGGGTCTGGATGGATGACAACCGACTCAAGCTCAACCCTTCCAAGACGGAAGGGTTCCGGCCCCCCGGTTCAACCAGTTAATTCCATCACTGGCCATTGGGGGCATTCAACTCGCCCCCGTGGAGCGGGCGCGCAATTTGGGCATCCTCCTGGATGCCAGGCTGTCCATGGATGACCATGTGACAGCCGTGGCCAGGGGGGCGTTCCACCAGGTTCGCCTGGTGCGCCAATTGCGCCCCCTATTGGACCGGGACGCCCTACGCACAGTCACCCATGCGCTGGTGAGGTCTCGCCTGGACTACTGTAACGCTCTCTACATGGGGCTTCCCTTGAAATGCACTCGGAGACTGCAGTTGGTCCAGAATGCGGCCGCGCGGGTGATTATGGGGAGTACTAGGTACTCCCATGTGACACCTCTCCTGCGCGAGCTGCACTGGCTTCCTGTGGTCTATCGGGTGCGTTTCAAGGTCTTGATTACGATCTTTAAAGCGCTCCATGGCTCAGGACCTAGTTACCTGCGGGATCGTATTCTGCCCCATACATCCCTACGACCCATCCGCTCGCACAGAGAGGGACTTCTCCAGGTGCCGTCCACCAGACAGTGCCAAGGGGCGGCGCCTAGGAGCAGAGCCTTCACTGTGGCGGGCCCAGCCCTGTGGAATGACCTCCCTCCGGATATTAGGACCACCACTGACCTCCGCTCCTTCCGTGTCAAGCTCAAGACCCACCTTTTCCAAATAGCTGGCCTGGCTCAACCATAACTTCATAACGCTCCTGACGGGTTTTTTAATTTGGTAATTTTATTCAATGGGATTTTAAATTGTGTTTTTTAATTGTCTTCACTCATTAGTCTACCTCCTCCATGCACATGTATATGTCTTTGTTTCTTATGTATGTATGTTTGTCTTTATCTGTATTTTATTTGCTTTGATTGTACGCCGCCCCGAGTCCTTCGGGAGAGGGTTGCGGCTAATCAAATAAAATTATTATTATTATTATTATTATTATTAATATTATTAATATTATTAATATTATTATTATTTTCCTTATTTCCTTGCTGCTTGTCTTTCCCTCATGCAGATAGCTCTCTTCCTCATTTCCCTTTGGATTGCAGGGACCAGGCAGGATCCTCTATGCTAGCACGGGGGAGGGGGGGGAAACAGAGCAGCCACCTTGAGGGGAAAAAGCTGCTTTTTCTTCTTTTCTTGCTGCTTTTCTTTCCCCTGTGCCAGCAGCTCTCTTCATCATTTGTCTATTGACTGTAGTG